>NW_004567123.1:4739798-4769788 GCF_000260355.1 Condylura cristata | reverse complement strand
CGCCATGTGGTCTCCTCCTGGGCTGGCGGGAATCGAACTCATGGGAAGCGGCTTTAGATTCTCAGTGCTGTGCTTTAATCCGCTGAGCCACCAGGGAGGGCCTCAGATCATTTTTTTAAAGTGTGTATTTAAATCTAACTTAAGTTTCAATATCTAGTATGTTTTTTATTTTTAATTCAGAGTTAGGTATAGGCCCTAGAGTTATTATCTGTGGCTTTTTATTTAGTTAAAGCCATTCAGAGAAAAATAGCCAGAAGCGTGAGTTTGTGCCCAGCTGGAATTAAAACATTCTAATACAACCCTTGTGGCCATATCACAGGGAAGGAGTGAAAGTCCTTGTGCAGTTGACAGTGGTAAAGAAGGAGAAAGCTCAACCCCTGTTGCATTTAAAATGAATGGCCATATTATTTTTTAAAATTAGCTTAAACAAAAGATTCAGCAGGGCTCATTTTTTTCCCCCATGGAGCATGATGTATAATTTTTACTCTAGTGCTCAACGTTAGGTTAGTTCTGTTATGTCAACTAAAAACAAAGACTTGAAACCTGGAGCTCAGACTTTGCCCAGCAGTCTCCACAGTACTCTCCACAAAGGAGCTGATAGCGCCATAATTCTGAGCACCCTTAACACATGAACATTGGGGATAGCATCACAAAGGAAATCCTGTGAAGATATCTGAACTAGGGTGTTTACTGACTATATCTCTGAGATCCCTCCTCTCAAGACAGAGGTAAGCACCTCCCAGAGAGGAAACTCCACCAGGTGAAAAGGAATTCCTGTAGGAATCAAAAGCATGACCCAATAGATCCATTAGACCTGTGTGGATTGAAATGGAGGCATCACTCTTACTCTGATTTCCACTACTCTGCTCTCTCCCAAGGACGCCTCTGGTGGCCTGTCTCAGTGAGGGGGACCCTATATAGGCCAGCCCTCAATTACACCAACAGATTTACCTCTCTCAGGAAAGCCCCCAACTGCCTCAAGACAGGCACATTGTCCACTGAGGAGATGCTTGCTTATTGTCCAGGCCCATGCACTTCTTTTATTTTTTAAAAGATTTATTTATTTTATTTTATTTTTATTTTTTTAAAGATTTATTTATTCATACAGAACTGGGGTACAGGCCAGAGGTGCAGGGGCGGCGAGAGGTTTCACCAGAGACAGAGTGGGGAGCAGAACAGGCAGATCGACGAAGTACACTGCTGAGGGGAGCAGCGGGTGGGTCAGGAGAGGTCTGCTACTCCATATGGATCACCTCTGGGGCGGGAATCAAACTCATGCTAAAGTGGCTTAAGCTGCTTAGTGCTGTGCTTTAACCCACTGCACCACCAGGGAGGGCCACCTTATTGTGGTTTTTTTTTTTTTTAAAGATTTATTTATTCATACAGAACTGGGGCACAGGCCAGAGATGCGGAGGGTGAAAGGATTCACCAGAGACAGAGTGGGGAGCAGAACAGGCAGATCGACGAAGTACACTGCTGAGGGGAGCAGCGGGCGGGTCAGGAGAGGTCTGCCACGCCATGTGGTCACCTCCGGGGCAGGCGGGAATCGAACTCATGTGGAAGTGGCTTTAGCTTCTCAGTGTTGTGCTTTAACCCGCTGCGCCAACAGGGAGGGCCAAAAGATTTATTTATTTAAGCATTCAACAGTTGGGGTACAGGCCAGAGGTGCAGAGAGGATTCACCAGAGATGGAGTGGGGAGCAAAACAGTGGATCTACTGAGGGACTGCTAAGAGGAGCAGTGGGCAAAGCAGGGGAGGTCTGCTGCGCCATGTGGTTCAGCTCCCTGGCCAGGGATCGAACTTGTGAACTCATGCTGCAGATAGGTTCATAGTGTTGAGACTTAACCCCTTGTCCACGAGGGAGACCCCCACATCCATGTACTGCTTTTAGAAGCCAGAAGTCATAACCCACATCCTCTATCAAGTCCAGGAATATGCATTAAAACATTATTGTGTGTGTGTTTAAGATTTATATATTTGCATACAGAACTAGGAGGTGCAAGGGCAGTGAGAGGCTTCACCAGAGACAGAGTGGGGAGCAGAACAGGCAGATCGACGAAGTACACTGCTGAGGGGAGCAGCGGGCGGGTCAGGAGAGGTCTGCCACGCCATGTGGTCACCTCCGGGGCAGGCGGGGATCGAACTCATGCGGAAGTGGCTTTGACTTCTTTAGTGCTGTGCTTTAGCCCGCTGCGCCACCAGGGAGGGCCACATATTGTGTTTTTAATAGAACCAAGTAGAAGCGCCCATAATCCTCCTTGCCCCTGTGTGAGGCTCTTGATGGTCTCTGGAACATTTTTGTGTGTCAGTTCCCTTTAATTTATTTAATGCCTTGGTAGATTTTTATAGATGAGGAAACAAAACATTAATCATGCAAGTAAATAAAACCGACTGTCTGGGGCCTTTTCTCACTTCCCATGGCAGCTACCTTTGGATCCTCCCTTATTTTACTATTTATTTTCTTACATCATTGTTGACTTTTGGACAATATCTGACTCTGGTAGTCCCCATATTTTCCCACCCGTGATCCATCACCGCAGTCCCTCCCCTCTTTTGATATCTCCCCTTCCCTTTGTGGACGCTTCAGGTTTACGGTCAGCTTGTGAGTTTTATCTTTCACCTGACCATTTGTTTGGTTTCCCTATACTCTGCATACAAGGGAAACCATCTGCTATTTAGCTAGTTCCTTCTGACTTATTTCACGTAGCATAATCCCGTCCCACTCTATGTTGCCAGAAATGACTCAGATCTGCTTTTATGAAGAGGGGGAGAGGGGTGCAGAGGTAAAGTCACCTTTCTAGACATTTGAGGCACCTGCTGTCCACATGACTTATCATTAGTACTGTTGCCAGGCTTCTGCTCTGTAAAATTAAATGTCCCTTCCCTGCTCTCAATACACTGTTCTTTGAAAAGTATACTATTGTGCTCGAGTGGTTATGAAGGGTGAGGATAGAATTCACCTCCATCTCACTGAGGCCCAAGTTCTACTAGTATCTTCTGTTCTGCTTTCACTTTTACTTGTCTTTTACTAGAAGGCACTAAAAGCCAGACGGATTCCATATTCAAAATTTCAATATTACATGAGTATAGGTTGCCTGTTCTTTTGCATGATGTCCTTCTTTGAAGCCCACCACAATAAACAAAATGATAAATAAATCACCACCCAGAGCCTGAAGTCTTTATTTTGGCACCATCTTTGCTGGCCTGGTGGAATTTTCCTTTATGTAGTAAAGCATTATCTGTGGGCTGAAATGTGTATTACTAATAATACTTAAGCAGGGTGCCAAGGGTCTCAGCAGATTGGAATCTGCTGCCTATACCTGGGTGATGATTGTGTCACCAGAGCCACAGATCTTGTATTCCTCTGGATAAAGAAAGGAAATGTCATTTTCACATAAACACTCAAAAGTAGGATTTTTCAGTGTAGTTCAGCAGTCATTTTTTGGAGCACAGACTATGGGGGAACCCTGAGCTGTTGACTACAGATGGCTCAGGTGACAACTGCTAATCTGATTCAAAGAGAATTCTAGAATGCTCTCTGCCATTGCAGAGGCAACAGAGAAAACACAGGACTCAGGGGGTAGAGAGGAGAAGTAGAGGTAGTAAGCAGGAAAGGATTTCTGGAACCTGTATGGGAAAGGAAAGGTAAAATTAGCCAACCCTGCAGAGCAGGAGGGGTGTTCCAGGCAAGGAATAGCATGTGGAATGGTACAGAGGCACTTTTAAAGTGAGTATTTAAATCTAGCTTATGTTTCAATCTCTAGTGTGACTTGTTTTTTTTTTTGTTTTTTTAATTCCGAGTTAGGTATAAGCCCTAGTTATTATCTATGGTTTTTTATTTATTTTAGAGGGCCTCATTCTTGTTGACTTCCTCAAGAAAGAATACTGCTTGGTCATGGGGGCATGTCTGAAACAAGAAATGGAGGGCAAGGCAGGGCCTGATCCACAGGAGCTGAGTCTTTTCAGTGGTGGAGAGGTTTCACAAATATATCTTAAGGCCCTCTCTGGTGGCAGAGCTGGTTCAAGCCCGGTACTGAAGCTGTTCGCAGCTGGCTTGGGTGCTAGTTCGATCCCCACCTGAAGGCGATCCACATGGCGTGGCAGACCTCGCCCCGTCTCTCCCACTGCTCCCCTCAGCAGTGTACTTCATCGATCTGCCTGTTCTGCTCCCCACTCTGCCTCTGGTGAATCCTCTCACCACCCCTGCAACTCTGGCCTGTAACCTAGTTCTGTGTACATAAATAAATCAATCTTTAAAAGAAAAAAAGAGATTTCTTATAAAAAAAAAAAATCCCTCCAGGCAGGACAAGAGTCAGACACATTTAACAATCTCTTAGCCGAGGTACCAACCAGTCAAAACAGATGCTGGTGCCTTAACCACTTGCAGAACAGTGAGACAAGCTAGGGGTCTAGACTGGATGCCAGGAATCTAGGAATCTAGATTGGATGCCAGGAATCTAGACTGTAGGGACAGGAAGCAGACCGCTGTGTGAAGCCACCTTCCCAGTTAGTAGAACCCAAACTGTTAGTTATTAACTTAGTGAGTTTCATCCCACGCACTCTCTCATCTAAAATGAAGCTTCAGGCTCCCAACTTCTCAACTCCCATTACTTTGAAAGACACAGAGCTGCCCAAGTGGTTTGCTCATCTGTGGTTCTGAGGATACTAGATGGAGACACAATGAGGCTGTGACAAAACACTGGATCTTTTGAGATGGAAAAGCCAGAAAACCAGACTAAAGATCATCTGTCTTTGTCCCATGAATAACAAAGACATGAGAGAAAGAGAAAGATGTACAGGAAACCAGATGGCTTTTCTTTTCTCTTTTTCAGATGGCTTTTCAATTAACTTATGAAAGCTCTTTCAGTTCCCATTTCAAACCTAGTAAACCACAATCAACACAGAATAGATGGCGCTGGCCTGAACCATTAAACCTGGTGTCCCCTGTCAAGGGCTTCTAGTCCATGTTCCAAAGGAACACAGGTGGCTAGTGATTTTCCTGCTTCCAGATGTCAGGTGTATATAAGGTGCTCATTGTATGAGACCTCATCTGCGATCCCATGGGAAAGCTGTGAATAGACCCATTTGATAGGCCAGAAAGCTGAGGCTTGAAGTGTCCATCTTCCCACAAGTCATAAAAAACTAACCTCAGCACCACTGGATACCAGGTGGTCTGCGTTTTATCAATAGTCTTTGCAGAGAATTATTAGCAAAGTGCTGTTGTGCTGGATATATCAGGTTTTATAGGATGTTGCCTTCCACTTTTCTCAGCTGCCTGCTCTCTTGAGATGGCTTAAATAAATTTCTCCACTGAGGGTCCTTCCTGGTAGTGCGACTGGTTAAAGCAAAGCACTATGAAGTAGCCACAGCCACTGCAGCGCAAGTTTGATCCCAGGTCAGGGAGGTGACCCACATGGCGCAGCAGACCTCTTCTGTCTCACCGCTGCTCCCCTCAACATTGTATTTCATCAATCTGCCTATGCTGCTCCCCACTCTTTCTCTGGTGAATCCTCTTGCCGCCCTGCACCTCTGGCTTGTACCCCAGTTCTATATGCACAAATAAATAAATCTTTAAAAAAAAATATCTCCACTGAAAGGCAGGAAACATGGGTCACAGCTCAAACCATTGAGTTTGAAGCCCCTAGTCTGCTGATGAGCTGTGTATGCTTGACCTTAACATCTCTGTGCTTCAGTTTCTTCAATGGTCTAAAGGCCACCATAGTGCCCCAGTCATTGACACTTACTTGCCAGTTTGATGTTAACACCTGTGCCATTTTGACTGACACTCTCTCAAGCCACCAGTGCCCTTGCTCAGAGTGGAGGGAAAGGCTGGGAAACAAGTGCCCTCCCAACTTCCGGAAGTAACCTTCCACCAGGGACTGAAGGGAGCTGTTTTATAAATGCCCCAGCTGCCTTCCATCTGGTGGGACAATGCTGAGGCATATCGTACACGGCATCTTGTACTTTCCAGTAGGGTCAGACTCCAAATGGGCGGTGCTAACTGGTTAATAAAAGACATGATATTGGCTGTCTTCCCTTCCGTCTCACGTATCCCATCTGCTACCAGTGCTTCCTGGGCTCACCTCCCAAATACAGCACACACGCTCAAGTCCTTGTCTCAGGGTTGGCCTGTGGGAAAACCCAGACTAAGACAAATAAGGATTATGTAGCCATCTCAGTCAAAGGTTGTTTAAATACATGTATAGTACACAATAGTGCTTGAAATACAGAGCAGCCACTCAATATTTGTTCTAAACCTTAACCCAATTATACAGCGAAAGGAAAATTCTTGCAGAAAGAAAATATCAGCTCCCTTTGCTCTTCTTGTACATAAGGGAGACCCATCATGCCTTGTCTGGTGTAGGAACAGTGACACCACGTTCACATTTCCACCAGCCTTGGAAAGTCATTTGACCTCAAAGCTCCATGTCCATGTGTTCAATGCAGACGAAACTAGTTCCTACTTTACACGCCTGAAGGAAGGTTAATATAGATGAGACAATAAATTTGTCCTCTTTTTATGGGAGCACAGATTGATATTCAATAAATACTAGCTATTTTAAACATCTAAATTAAATCTAACTTTCACAGCTGGTTTTGCTATAAAAAAGAAAAAAAGCCCACCTCTTGTCATCAAATACTAGTTTATATTTCTACTACTATATTCTTTTTTATCACCAGAATGCTAAAAAAAAGAACTTATGAACTAACCTTATCTTTTTTCTTTGTCAAGTAACTTTAAATTGCAACGTGGACATTTTGACTCTGGGGACTCATGTTATTTAGACTCTGGGGACTACTAGAATCCCTTAGAGAATATTGATCATTATTTTGTTAGCTTATTTTAGCATTCAATCCATTAGGTCCAGATTTCTAGTTATGGTTTTACCTTACATGGCTAATCCTTCCAATGGCAGTTAAAAAATTCAAGGCAGTGTCAATGAGAGAAATGACATAACTTGGCCAGAGTGACTTAGCAAGATAGAACATGGCTGGCTGCCAGGTCCTCCTGTTCTTTCAAAGACATCACCTGAGTCTTGTGTTCTCGCTTCCCCTAGGCAGCCAGTGGGTAAGTGGAAGGAGCTCAGACAAAGCCCTTACCTGATCCAGGCTTGTGATGGTCCCCTCTCTTGTCTCTGACCTTCCCTGGAATCTAGGGCTCTAGGTCAGAGTGCAGCAACAGGGAAGCTTCTGTCATCATTCAGTCACTTCACAGTACTCTCGGCCAACCATTTCACACTTCTTATAAATGACTAATTATGTCTCATTAGGTCAAAGAGAATCAAAGCGATGTCATGCTTTTTACTAGTTCCCTATGGATTTGAGGCAAATAGATAGGAACTATATAAGTATTTCTAAAAAATGTGTTTCCAATTTCAGTTATTCAGCTAGGAGAGCCAGTTTATGGTTTCTGAAATCAAAATGTGTAGCTTAAATAACTATCTAATATTATCTTGTCATTAGGAAAAAGACATTAATAGATTAATAGAAAAGACATTAATGAATTTTAAGAAAAACAGAATCACCACCTTACTCGGTTTCCTTTTAACTCTTTTCTAGTATATGATATTGCTGTTATTTCTAGGTGTCCAGTTGGTTTGTTTAATTTTTTTGTGGGTATCTGCAAAAGACTTAACCCAAGAATTCAGGGACCGGGTTGCTTGGACTCAGATTCCATCCCCCTCACTTGCTAGCTGTGTGACTTCTCGGTGGGTTTTGGTTTTCTCATTTGAAAATGAAGAACTAAGAAGTGCTCTTACAATGAGGTTTGTTTGAGCATTTGAACAGTCAGTACGTATAAAGCATCTACATGTATATCTCTGTCTTAACAACTTAAAGATTTTATTTTCTTGAATTTAAAGCAACTGGAGATGATAAAATAATCGCTGATAGTAAATAAGAAACGGGTGTTCTTTCTTTTTTCTTGTTAATTCACATTCTGAAAGATTTTCTCATCTTTCTACTTCTTCAAATCTTGGTTCCTTCTTGCTTCATGAGTAGAACCTGTTTTTTCTTATTGGAGAGAACTGTGCCGGTACAAGGTACTTCCTGTCATTTGGACTTATTTCCTGTTTCTTATGTTTATTAAATATTTATTAAGAGTAAAGCCAATCAAAGCAAACCAGTGTTTATGGCCTTCAAAGTATGTACTAAAAATTTTAACGGTATTAATTTTTTTCATTTGTGGTTTGAAGAGAATGGGCACCTGGGTCCTGGTCCTGGATTTCAACCCACCTAACAAATTTCACAGCCCCGTTTGTTGCAAAGGGCACCCGTGCTCAGGAGGCAAGGATGAGTGGCATGAAGGATCTAGTCAGCTTGCAGGTCATGAGCTTTCTGCTTGGTCCCCAGGAGGAGCACAGAACCCACTGGTAACCTGATGGATTCTGAAGTTAGAAGTTGTCTTGGGGTTCCATGTGAAAATCCCAGGCTGGTCTTTGTTGTTCTCTGTTTGTTTGATTTATATGTATCTTTTGAGGTTTAACTTAAATGCATGAGGTGCAGAAGTCTTCAGCGCTCAGCTGGATAGATGAGCATTTCCACAGATGTGCACGTATCCCCCACCTATAGAGAGAACATGTTCCACCACTTCCTCTCCCCAAGAAGTGGCCCATCCATTATCATCTATCCTAGTTCTGTCATAGATTCATTTTGCCTGCCTTTGAATTTTGTATAATGAGATGTTAAAGGAGATACTTGTCTTTTTTTCACACAGCATGAGATTCATCCCCCTTGCTGTTAGAGCAACAGAATGTGCTTTTTCATTGACTGAATCTTTTACTGTCTGAATTTCATTATAGTGTTCCTTTGTACAAATGTACAATCCATTCTACCCATTCCACTGGGGCTTGTCTTTGGATTGTTTCCACTTTGGGAGGTATTGTGAAGAATGGTGCTATAAATACTCATGTACATTTCTAATTAATCATTATCATGACTTTTATTCCCTTGTGGTAAGTGTAAGCTCACTATAAGAGAAGTTATCACTTATAACCATGAATGTAACTTTCAAAATCTTTGTAAAGAAGAATAAGTGCTTTAGAATAAAGAGATTATTTACTTTGACAAGCAGTATGGATATTTACTTAAAATGATTGTGTAACCATTCCAAGAAGGAGGAAACAAAAGTAATCCCTATCTAAAGGTGTTTCCTAACTCTGGACAGAAACACATTTGAAAAAAATTTAATAATTTGTTTTGAAATCTTTTCAGACGTGCAGAAAAGTTGAAGAAATAGTACAAAGAAATCTTGGCTACCCTTCACCCAGATTATTTGAATCCTAGAACTTTACCATGACTGTTTCATTGTCTTCTTTTTTGTTTACACACACATACTCTTTTCTGAGCCTAATGAATTACTTGCACACTCTGTGTGTCCTGTCACTTACTGCTTAGTGTATATTTCCTAAAAGCAGGATTTCTATTAGGAAACTATAGTAAAATTAAGACTGATTCAATGTTACCATGACTATCTAATTTGTATACTTTATTTAGGTCTGATCTAAGTCCATGTGAATGTGTTTTATAGCAAGAGGTATGAAAATACTTCAGGTACAGAATCTAATCCAAGAGAATGTGTGTATTTAATTTAAATTATTTCCTTAGAAAATATATGAAGGGATTGTATCTGCATTATATGAAAAATTCTTCCTTTAAAAAAGGACTTGCTGGCCCTCCCTGGTGGCGCAGCGGGTTAAAGCACAGCATTAAGAAGCGAAAGCCACTTCTGCATGAGTTCGGTTCCCACCTGCCCCGGAGGTGACCACATGGCGTGGCAGACCTCTCCTGGCCCGCCCGCTGCTTCCCTCAGCAGTGTACTTCATCGATCTGCCTGTTCTGCTCCCCATTCTATCTCTGGTGAAGCCTCTCACCGTCCCTGAGCCTCTGGCCTGTACCCCAGTTCTGTATGTACAAATAAATAAATCTTTAAAAAAAAGGACTTGCTTAGCTGTCAAGTGGGTGGGCAGTTGAAGGATCAAGAAGAATGTCTTCTTGAATATTTGCCTATGCTTTAAGCAGAGTAGGTATAATCATATTTAAAATAAGCATACTCAATTCTTTTGATAGTATGCAAGAAAAACTGTAAGATTTGTATTAGGGAAGATTCACTCTACTGGACGTTACCCCTTAAACCCCCCCCCCAAAAAAATGTTGGCATGTAAGCAACAATGCTGCTAAGTTCTTTAAAAAAAAAAAAGTTTATTTTTACATTATTTTGTGCATTTTTCCATCTCAGTTGTAATCCCCTTGGGTTTCCCATCACCAAATCACCCATGTGCCATCATCATAGTCCAGTGCACTTCCCTTCCCCCACCGTTTTTGAGCCCATTCCCAATTCCACCTGGTAAAATGTCTCTGATATATAGTTGTTCATCATTATTATATTTTCTCGTCTGGTCCTTTATACTCCTGCTATGAGTGAAACCATCCAGTATTCTTTGCATTCTGGCTTATTTCACTAAGCACGATCTTTTCCAGCTACGTCTGTGTTGCTGCAAAAAGCATGTGCTTATTTTTTTTGTTGTTGCTGAGTAATATTCCATTGCATATATGTACCACATTTTTTTTTTTTTAAGATTTTATTTATTTGTAACTGGGGTACAGGCCAGAGGTGCAGGGGCAGTGAAAGGATTCACCAGAGACAGAGTGGAGTGCTGAACATGCAGATTGACGAAGTACACTGCTGAGGGGAGCCCCAGGCGGGTCAGGAGAGGTCTGCCACACCATGTGAATTGCCTCTGGGGTAGGCTGGGATCAAACTCATGCTGAAGTGGCTTTAGCTTCTTAGTGCTGTGCTTTAACCCGCTGTGCCATCAGGGAGGGCCTGTACTACATTTTTTAAATCCAGTCATCTATCTTTGGGCATTTGGGTTGTTTCCATGTCTTTCCAATTGTAAATGAAGCAATTGCTGCTAAGTTTTGATGATGGTGGATTGAGTACGAGGTTATAACTCATCTGCCTTATGACCAAGGCGAAGAGTTGCAGATCCATCGTGGGAAAGTGTTTCTTCATTCACCAGGCTGTTCACGTAGCTGCTCTTTCTTTGACAGATGTGGTGTTGGAGAAAGCCATGCACAAATGCATCTTGAAGCCCCTGAAGGGGCATGTGGAAGCCATGCTGAAGGATTTCCACATGGCTGATGGCTCCTGGAAACAACTCAAGGAGAACCTGCAACTTGTGCGGCAGAGAAACCCACAAGAGCTGGGGGTTTTTGCCCCAACCCCTGATTTTGTGGATGTGGAGAAAATCAAAGTCAAGTTCATGACCATGCAGAAGATGTATTCTCCTGAAAAGAAAGTCATGCTGCTGTTGAGGGTCTGCAAGCTTATTTACACTGTCATGGAGAACAACTCAGGTGGGCTGTCTGAAATATCCGCTCTTCCCTCCTCCCTTCCAGGTCCGGTGAAGTGTCCGGTAACCTAGCTAGTGACATATTGGGCATTCTGATTCCCAGTTTCTCTTCCATTTCAAGCTCTTAATTTCACCCAGCAGGTCACAAAAATACAAGTGTTACCCTGATGTGTGTCAAGTTATTTGCACGCAATAGGTTGATAGCACCAAAAGAAGTAAACTAACAGGGCAACCAAATTTTTGTAGAATACCAATTTGTTAAAGATTTAGCTCAGAGTAGTAGATACAGATTCTATCTCTGGAGTCTGGATTCAAATCAAATCCTAACTCTGTAAATCAGAGTTAATTTTAACTATTACTAACTAGGCCTTTGGCCACCTTGACCAACCTTATAGTTTGCATATTTGGTACCTGTCATTGGATATGACCCTATCTATCATTCATACAGTAGGGATTAAAGGAGACACTGCATGTACAGCCCCAATCATTATGGAAATAATGGAAATTATCATTACCATATTTTGCTCAGTGAGGGTTTATACCAATGATTTATATAGCATGTGTCAGAAACTCATATCATTCAATAGTAGTGCAATTCCATTACAGTTATTTCATTGGCTGTACCTCCAGCTACAAACTGAAATAGTGAATTGGGAATTCATCAGAGTTATAGAATTGGAAAATTAGCCCTCAGATTTTCCCTATGCTGCTTCCTGCAGATGTAGGATTAACTATGATTCATGGCTAGTAATTGAGCCCTGCATAATCCCATGTCATCAGTGAGCCTGTTATAATTCATGGACAATGATCAACTTTTCATCCAAGTGAAATTGCTTCATGGAGAAGCAACAGAAGGAAAACACAGACTCTATTTTGCTTGAGTTGATAGGAATGTGTGCACTTTGCAAGTTGTCAAGCAAAGACATTAAAATGTGAGCTTCTGGGCTGGTAATGATGGCAAGTGAACATCACCTATGAAATTGGCAAGCATATTTTAAAAATAAGAAACATTTGCTATAGTTTGTGAAAACACTTATTAAGGTTCCTCAAATAATATCTGCCCAAGATTATGTTCTGCTGTAGCACAGTTTCTCACTATCAACAAGAATGGCATTTAAGCCGGTAATGCTTTGTTGTGGGGGCTGTCTGGCTTCCTGTAGGAAGTTTATCCACATCCTGGATGCCATTTGCACCTCCACCCCACAGTTGTGACAAGGAGGAATGTCTCTAGACAATGCCAAATGTTTTGGGGGGGAAGAGGGGCAGTGTCATTATCCACTAATGATTAATACATTTATTAGTCATATGTATATATTCAACCTATACATAATTAACACATTTATACTAATTGTGTGCTTAGATAGAATCCAGAGACATTTATTCCTGATTTAGTTAGGTCTTGTCATTGTAGCAATGATTAATTTGCACAGAAAAAAAAAAATAGGAATCAAAACCAAGAGGATGAACAGTAATAAACTCAGTACTTTGTAAACACTATCACTCGCTGAAAGTATGCTTCTATAGAATAACCTGATGCAAATCGTGAAAGCCAGGAGAAAATCTTTCATGTGTGACTCATAGGCATTCATTCTGAAATTGTCAGTTCCAGCTGGTCTCTGACATGAGTGGTAGGAGGTCACAGGCTACAGAGGATTCCAGAAACACCCACCTCTGTTTATGAATAGCACATTTCCCTAGGGTGACTCCACACTCTCTCATAAAAACATCAGTGAGATAATAAAAGACAGAAATGCTGGTCAAGCTATTCCCATCCTCTCTTCTCTTCCTCCCCCCAGGAAGGATGTATGGAGCTGATGATTTCTTGCCAGTCCTGACTTATGTCATTGCTCAGTGCGACATGCTTGAACTGGACACTGAAATTGAGTACATGATGGAGCTCCTAGACCCATCACTGTTACACGGAGAAGGTAACGTGCTTATATTTAAAAAAAAAAAAAAAATAGAGGAACTGGGTGCTTTATCTTGGTTTGGTTTGGTTTTGAGGTGAAATTCACGTAACATAAAATTGACCATTTTAAAATGAACATTCCATTTTGCACTTAGTTCATTTATAATAGTGTTTGAGCCACCACCTATATTAAGCTCCGAAACAGTTGTATCCTCCCCCAAATAAAACCCTGCACCCATTAAACAGTTTACATGGGTGCTTTTTAGACAACTACGGGTTCACTACAATTTTAGTTTTGTTTTAATTTAAAAGACTACTTTTTTCCTAATTACCAAAGTCAGGAAAACACAAAAACTGTAACCTTGTAATGATGGCTCATATTACTTCAACAGGATTGGTTGAGTAGCAATCAAAATTTTGTTCAATAGAATAAGCTTTTTTTTCTTTGATTCCAAGAGGAAATTGTTAGCTTTTGTTAAAGAATATTACCACTGCCGGAAAAATATTCTGTTGTTTGAGCATGAAATGGATGAAGGTCTTGCTTTTGCTTTTGTTTTCCCCTTTTTTGTTGTTTAATATTTTTTTACTTTACATACAAGAACTGGGTTACAGACCAGAGGTGCAGGGATTGAGAGGACTCACCGGAGACAGTGGGGAAAAAACAGGCAGATGTACTGAAATATGCTGCTGAGGGGAGCAGCTGGCAAGACAGGAGAGGTCTGCTGTGGGTCACCTCACTAGACAGGGATCAAACTCTTGCTGCAGTGGTAGCTTCAGAGTGCTGTGCTTTAACCCCTTCCGCCACTTGGGAGGGCTCGCTTTCACCTTTTTTTAAATTTTGTTTTAAGATGAAAATAGCATTCATTTTCTTTTCTATTTTAAAAATCATAACAACTACTTATTCTTATGTAGATATAATAATAAATATAGACTGGGGTAAAATGTGCTCTGCTTCCTTTCACTTTACCTTGACAGTTCAGCTTTCTTCCTGTATCTGTGTAATCCCAACATCTCTTGGCAGAAAATTCTCCTTACACATCGGTTAGGTATTTTATCATGGAAATAATTCGAATGTTTGTCTTGGGAGAGAGAAGCTTCATATAAGCTGTGACTTCTATGAGTTTGTCTTTTTATAGGAAAGCCAATCAGTGTCTGTGCATTATGAGCCCTGTCATTCTGTTTTCATGTACCCCTGGAAGAATCCCCCCCCAACCCTGAGCAGTTATTTGTTACATACAATTTTTTTTTTTCTTTTCTATAGTGAGCTTTGGTCTGAGTGGAGTGAAAAGGTCCATGTGCTAATAGAATCCCTCAGGGACTTCATCACTCCAGACCTTTCCCTGGAGAGATTTTTTTTTTTAATTTATTTATTTATGCATACAGAACTAAGATATGGGCAGAGGTACAGGGGCAGTGAGAGGAGTCATCACAGACAGAGTGGGGAGCAGAACAGGCAGATTGATGAAGCACACTGCTGAGGGGAGCAGCGGGCGGGTCAGGAGAGATCTGCCGCCCTGTCTGATTCAGCTCCTTGGCCAGGGATCAAATTTGCTGAACCTATTGCTGCTCCTTTCACAGTGCCTAGCTTTAACCCGTTGCACCACCAGGGAGGGTTCCTTCCCTGGAGAGATCTTAAGTGTATTGTCCACCCCAGAAGTTTCTTTAATGTCCTCAGTCCTTGGGACTTGGTTTTATTTCCAGAGAAACTCCAGAAAAGGTTCTAGGGACAGTGAGGAATAGCTTTTTCTTTCTGGCCCCCCACTGCAGCCAGATATGATGAATTTCTTTCATCCTTCTACCCTTCACCTTTTCACAGTGCCTCATTAATATTCACAAGACAGGACCTCCAAGACAGGACCTCCAAGACAAAAACCCCATGACCCTGCTTGGAGCTTCCTCGCCTGCTCTGGTCTGGGGTTTGACAGTAGAGGAAAAAACTTATGGATTTGTTAGAGACTAACAAGGGACCCTACTGTCTGAGCCGCAAGTCCTTTCTCCTACTGCATCATTATTACAATTCTATATGCCTCCAGGATGGGTGTTTCTGTTTTTTGGTAGAGGGCGAGTATGTGGAGGAGAGAAGGGTTTCAGTCATTATTAATTCTAGTGAAAATGTGTCAAACTGTTGAAGCTTTAGAAAAAGTCCACTCAGAAAGTGACCATCCCATTGTCCCATTGACAATGTGCGCTGAGAACAAATATATTTCTATCCTGTGGCCCAAAGGTCAAGATAGCATTACCTGCCACCTTATCCCAGCATTTCCTCAGAGCAAGACCCCGTGCTGGGCACTGTGGTGGCAACAGATAGGCAGGTAGCTGTTCTTCCAGGAATCATCAGGGAGAGACCAGGACCAGTTGACAAACATACGGGCACCTGGCGAGCTGAGTTGAGACTGGTGACTGCCTTCCCTTCAGTGCATCTCGAGCTTCTTGGCTGCCTTCTCAGGGGGAGCAGTGCGAACAGGGCAGCCCTGTCTGGTGGGCTGTGGTTACAGCCCCGGCCTTCACATCAGCAAGCCAAAGCTATGCAGACTGGGAGGATGAGGTTGTGGAGCGGAGAGATATTTCAGATCCGGCCCTGCTCAGCCTTCCCAAAGCCCTCTCTGGCTTGGGAGACAGCAGCCCTTGTCTCCTTTCTGCTGTTTAAGCAGGTATTTTCATTTACGGAAAAGGAGTCATGGAATCCTTTTTAAGTGCACAGCTCTTGTGGTATGGCTGTAGTTTTGCTGGAATTTAAAACCTTTCTCTAATTGCATCCACATGTTTCCAAGTGTGGTCAATATTGGGTTTCTAGCATTTTGAGCTTTTCTCCTTATTGGCCTGAGAAGCTCAGAGCCTTGGAATCTAAAAATTTGACATCCAGAGGAAACATTCTCCCTCCCAAACTTGAATGTAGCAGTTCTTGATTCCAGCTCCAAAATTGACAGCTCCGTGCACTCTTTCTTTAATACTCATACCCAAGCCTGTTTTTCCCAAAATCCACGCATGGCATTTAAATTCTGTACTCCTTATTTCCACACTCAAATTATGTGCTGATTTGTTCACAGGGCAAATATTTAGTGAAAATTAGCATCTGAAAACTGTGCTAGCATTTGGGGGCTGCAGGTGACCTTACTCCTAGGTGGTAGGGTAGGCACACTATTCAAAGAACCAAAAGCTCGACATGCCACAGGAGCGAGCAAAGTGTATTGTTCAGAGGGGTGAGATGCTGCCATACCCTCATTTGGGACCCAAAACAACAAAGGTGTGTTTCTTTGTTGTTTTACATCCAGTGTGATTCTCAGAGGATTCTACTCATGACCCACATGATGTGGTCCATTTGACATCTTGAATGTTGTCACTGGTGGAGCAGAAAGAGAGTTTTTCGAGATTTTGCGTTACCAGCTGACCACTGTGGTCATGAAAGTGATACTTTCATACAAAACTTATTCACCAACCGCTATAACTGATGTTCCCTGCAGAAAAATTACTAGGGTCTTTTAATAAACTGATAAACTTCTGGGCAAGGGGCATTTAGGTGCTTTGCGTCTGGCGTGGGCTCATGATAGGATTCAATAGGTTTTTTGACAAAGAATGTCTGTCAGTTAAGAGTATGTTGGACCCAATCAGGGAATTTAAAATTAGGGATGCCCTCTAATGATGCTTAATCTTGCAGTTTACAAGTTCCTTCCAGAACATCAAGAATTTATGGCCAAAAATTATGAAAACATCTTTATATAGGTGTAGTAAATCTTCTGTCACTCAAGAACTGCAAGACATCCTTCCTAAATGCACCATCAAAGGAACATCTTACTTTTCCTTGTGAATTAGTTTTTCTTATTTGTCATCTTACTTTAGCTCCAGAAGAAGAAAGGGAATCAGGAGGGAGAGATAATTAATTTTCAAGTACTCAGATTTCCCTAAACATATTTGTACAGACTGCTATTCTTTCAAGCTATTTAGTTTACTTATAATTTAAGAAGTATTAATTCCTATAAGAAAAGCCCCAAAGCAGGTTATTGCAAGGAGCTCAGTGGAGGCCTATCCCTAAGGCAAATGTTTCTGGCCTTGGAGCAACTGACCCTGCCTCTCTTACATGCCTTCCCACCTCCAGCAGGCCTCCAGGCCCTGACTTCTAGGAAAGCGCTGTCACAATTGTGCTTAAATAACTGAGAGTTTTTAAAGGGTCAGGAAACCAATAAGACTTTTTTTTTTTAAATAAAGTTTATTGAAGTTTCTGTCTGTATTTACATATGATACAAATGGTAAATATAACAGGGAGGGGGTCCCCACCCCACACCCTTCCCTATTGTCAAATCCCCCTCCCCCCAGCATCATTAAAAATTCCTGCATAGGGCCCTCCCTGGTGGTGCAGTGGTTTAAAGCACAGCACTGAGAAGCTAAAGCCACTTCAGTATGAATTCGACCGACCCCAACCCCTGGAGTTGATCCACATGTCAGGGCAGACCTCTCCTGACCCACCTGCTGCACCCCTCAGCAGTGTACTTCATCAGTAGGCCTGTTCTGCTCCCCACTCTTGTCTCTGGTGAATCCTCTCACTGCCCCTTTATCTCTAGCCTGTACTCCAGCTCTGTTAGCATAAATAAATAAGTCTTTAAAAAAAAAATCCCTGCATAAAGACAGGTTAACTCACCATAGATCTGAGATGTATAGCAAGGGGTGGGGGAGGACCGGAGTCAAAACAAGGGAAGGAATAGCACAAGAGACTGTGATGATGGATCTTGTGTGCCTTGGTGGTAGGGGAACTCCAGGGACTACATCTAAAGGACAAAAGTCAAATACTGCCCAACAATGAGTAACAATGTAAGAAAATAAATCAGTCTCATCATCAGAAAGATAATTTAGAGGCTTTTGTGCCTCACCCACTGGAATGAAAATTCCCTCAGTGGAAACAGCCAGCCTTGGTGTGGGCCTCAGTCACCAATACATCCAAGGTGACTTGCTTCTGTGGTCCCACGGGAAAGGCATGTGAGAGAATATCAAGAATGGCCTTACTGCTCTCGGCCCCTCACTGAGTCTCACTCCTTCTGCCCTTTCTAGGAGGCTATTACTTGACTAGCGCCTATGGAGCACTCTCTTTAATAAAGAATTTCCAAGAAGAACAAGCTGCAAGACTGCTCAGCTCGGAGACCAGAGACACCCTGAGGCAATGGCACAAGCGGAGAACCACCAACCGGACCATCCCGTCTGTGGACGACTTTCAGGTGCGCCGGGGAGGTGATAGCTGTGGGGTCCTGCTCTTCCTTTGTCCTCCTGGGAGGCAGAGCTGCTCCCAGGAGCACATGCAACTCTGGGCACACAGACAGTGCCTCTGCCAGCCACTGCACGGTAAAGGAATATTTTAAACCACTCTGCCTGGCTGTTTCACTTCTCTTTTTCCTTGCATTAAAAATAGATATGGGTTTGGCACAAGATTTGCTGCCTTTAAGGAAACAAAGTCAAATTATGGTGGGTATTTTCCCCCAGGACAGCAGGGTGCTGCACACCTGAGCAGATGGGAAGCCAAAAGCAGGAAACTGGCCCTGGCATGGGGTGTTTATTTCCTCAGGACACTGGCTCTGTGGACATAGCAGTGTTAGCACCAGGTTTGCCTGGTTTGCTGGAAAGAGGGAGAGGCACTGTGGTGTCTTCCTTCCTCTCCTTCCCTTTCCTGTGTCCAACCCCAAGACCAGAGGATCCCAGAATTGCAGTGGTAGCATCAGCTCTGACAGTTGGTCGGGACAAGCATCTGAACCAAGTTTTGCCTGGTTTGCCATCCAGAATTTTCCATGACCATATGCTAGTGGCCAGGAACATGGGACTTTCAAAGAACTTGTTTCTTAGGGAGGAGAGGCAAATTAGGGATCTAATTAGAGGCCCTACAGATCTTTATCCAACACAACCACCCTCAATGTGTTCATAGTCTGTGAAATGGTGAGACTGTTCATCAGTTACAAAGCCACTCTGTGCTTTGTTTCTATCTGTCATATGGTGAATTTCCAAGCACGACAGATTTATTCCCATGTCCAGACTTATGGGGCTTGCCTTTATTTGCCCTCTTAAAACTCTGAAAATAGAGCCCTCCCTGGTGGCGCAGCAAGTTAAAAGCACACCACAAGAAGCTAAAGCCACTTCAGCATGAGTTCGATCCCTGCCCCAGAAGGTGACCCACAGGGCATGCAGACCTCTCCTGACCTGCCCACTGTTTCCCTCAGCATTGTACTTCGTCAGCCTACCTGTCCTGCTCCCCACTCTGTCTCTGGTGAAGACTCTCGCTGCCCCTGAGCCTTTGGCTTGTTCCCCAGTTCTGTATACATAAATAAATAAATCTTAAGAAAGAAAGAAAGAAAAAAACTCTGAAAGTATTCAAAAGTATACATTATACATTTGAGTCAAAGTCAGCCCACTAGGGAAAGCACCTTTTTCTCCAAGATGATGCTATTCTCAGATAAAGATTTCCAAGCACTTAAGTCTAGAAAACAAGAAGGCAAAATTTGTGCTTCCCCATATCTTCTTTAGATTTTTGAGGAACAGTCCACATGCTAAGTGACTTAGCATATGTGGACCCTTGGGACACTGGGTTATTGGCTATCCTAGCAGGGGACTCCTGAGGAAATGAAAGCCTCATTCTTCTATCTCCGATCAGCCGCCTGTAACTTCCTCTGCCCCCTCCCTCTTCTCCTTCTGGAAATTCTAACCTAGACATTCCCAGTCACCATGGGCCCCTCCTGCTGAGCTCTCCTCTCACCCCACCCGTACCCCCAGCCTTGCTCACCTTAGAGATACTGACTTTCTTAAAACATTACCCAACACAGTGCCAGCACTCCACTGGTATAAAAACAAACACTCAGACACAAAACTCTACTTGGAACCCCTTATTAGAGGTGATCGACTTGCACATAAGTCTCGTCACAGTGGAGAAGCAGCACCCCACAGGGGCGAGGGTCCCAGAGTGCTGCCTTTGCCACCACTAGCTATGTGAGCAGTTCTTCCACTGATGTCATGGTTCTCAGGAGCCAGTGAGTGAAGGCACAGCATGTGTGCCCGCCAAGTGTTAGGGACTTGGGGTGGGATAGCAGAGGAAGGAGCCAGTGAAATGAAGGTGGTAAATTTGTACTATCCTTTCCCAGAGCTTTTCCTTCACCATCCCAGTAAACCTCATGGTAACCACAGGGGACTCTGAGTGCAGATCATTTCCCTCCTCCCCTGACTAGGTTTAGAGAAGGAAGAGGTATTTGTTTGCTATCTGAAAATCTAACTTAACTGGATGTGATAACTCTGCTCCTAAGGAAGTAGAAACTGGCAGCTTCAGGGCCAGGAAATCTCAGTGAGCCTTATTTGGGTATAGAAGTCTTTTCACCTCATGTGGGCTTTTTGTGTGAGATCATGGGTTCTTGTGTTTCATGACGGTGTTTGCCTGGCACTAGTCACTGTGCCAGCCTGGCAGACTTCTCCTTTTACACTCCTGCAAGACCACATTGCATGTAATCGGCTCCGTCTCCAAAGGTCTTTGGCAGAATCAACATTCTCCTCCCACTGACTCGTTCCACGTGGCACTCAGAACCTGGTATTAGGTTGAACCACATAAAATTTCCATTTGGGAAGATAAAAAATTGTCAGATATCAGCAGTATGTTATGGCTTAACCTAACATACATCACGGCCTTTGCTTAGCCTTCAGTAAAAGTTAGTTAAAAGTGAGTCTAGGGCCCTCCCTGGTGGCACAGCTAGTTAAAGTGCAGCACTGCAAGCAAGCTCAGTGTGAGTTCGATCCCCAGCCCTGGAGGAGACCCACATGGTGTGACAGACCTCTCCTGACTCACCTGCTGCTCCCCCACAGCAGTGTATTTCAGTACATCTGCCTTTTCTGCTCCCCACTCTGTCCCTAGTGAATCCTCTCACCTTCCGTGCACCTCTGGCCTGTACCCCAGTTCTGTATGCATAAATAAATAAATCTTAAAAAAAAACTAAAATTTTAGCAACAAAAAAGCCTAGTCTATATGTTGTGTCTACGTTTTTAAAATGTCTCGTCCTGCTGACTCCTGGTTCTGGCTCTTCTGCTGTTTGGTTTCTCTTCTAGGATGGAAATAAACCCAATCTTGGGTCTGGTTCACACTGTTAGCCAAGGACTTTTACCTGGGCCCTTGCAGGGATGCTGAAAGATCAGAACAGCGCTATCTGGACTCCCTGCTTCCTATATTTGCAATAGATTAAAATACAACAATTCAGTCCATTTAGTTATTCTCCCCACTGTCCAAATTCAGATCAACCTCTTTCCTTGCATTTGAAACCTTTGTCCTAACGTTGGACATTCTCAAGAGCCAGAACCTGGAAATAGCCCTTCCTCCCCATCCCTTCATGCTCCACCTCATTTCCCCTTCTCATTTTTGTTCCCTGCCTCTCTCTTCCACCTGCAGAATTATCTTCGAGTCGCATTCCAGGAGGTCAACAGCGGCTGCACAGGAAAGACCCTTCTAGTGAGGCCTTATGTTACCACTGAGGACGTGTGTCAGCTGTGTGCTGAAAAGTTCAAGGTAGGGGACCCTGAGGAGTACAGCCTCTTCCTCTTTGTTGATGAAACGTGGCAGCAGCTGGCAGAGGACACTTACCCCCAAAAAATCAAGGCTGAGCTGCACAGCCGCCCACAACCACACATCTTCCATTTTGTCTACAAGCGTATCAAGAATGATCCTTATGGTGTCATCTTCCAGAACGAGGAAGAAGACTTCACCACCTCATAGAAGACACTTGGGACTTCCCAGCGGTGTATCCAAAAGGAGGTTAGGAACTTTGCCTTCCAGCTTCCACCTATTTGTGCTTGAAACTAAGTCACCTCCTTGGGGACTCCTCAATTCAGCGACTAAGCCATCCACTGGCCAAGGGCATCTCTAGTCATATCATCCAAGCAAGGTGGCTGAAGTTTAGGAAATAGGATTCTCCTTCAGAGATGAAGAATTGCATTTGATGGGTCAAATGTCCGGAGATTTTTACTACCCAACCCCCTCCCAGCCAGGTCCTAGGTTGGCGCTTGTGTATGTGTAAGTGCTGAATAAACATTTAAGGTACAAGGTGTCTAGAATTCAACAGCAGGTGTCGTTCGACAAGACTGTCCGATGCAGTGCGTCAGGTTCGCCTCAGCTCCATCCTTTTCGCCAATCCCTTTTTTCTTTTCTTTGTTCTTCTTCTTTTTTTTTTTTTACAAAGAGACTTTGTGTTTTTATATATTTCATAGAAATGTTTATAGCAGTTGCAGGTAAACTGTCAGGATTGGTTTTTAAAATATTTTTGTAACTTTAAAATATTCTATAATTATGCATGTGATTTTAACATTTAATATTCAAAAAGAAATCTCTTGCTGGATTTGAGAGTATTGCATTTTAAAAGTCTCTCTTCTGTAACTGGATTTTTGGCAACTTTGTGGGGAGAGACTGCTGGATTTCTTAAAGCAATGTATTACTGACACTGGCCACAGAATGCCTTTGGAACTTTGATATGCCGTTACCTTGTCCACACGCAGTGATATTGTACTTTTTCGTGTTTTAATCAAGTGATGTTGAGACTCGAGAGAGAAATGAATGTAGAGAAAGGTCGAGAGAGAAATACAAATTCTAACAAAGGACTAAGGAGTATAGTCTGCTGGTTCAGGCTCCTGGAAGGACTTGGGGATGGAAGGAAGATGGAAGGAACCACCTACTCTGAAAACACTGTAAATAATGCAGTGAGATATGGCAAAATCTACCCACTATGTTATTCACCTTTGGAAATAGTTTTGAAATCCTACAAGGGAAAATACAGATAACATTTTTTACCTCCTTCTACCTACATTAAAACTAAAGGTATCAACGTATTTGGGATAAAAAAAAAAAATCAATCAATAGGTAATGTGACTTGCATTGATTTAAATCCGATGCTGTTTGGAAACAAGTTTGCAAATAGACCAAAAAGTGCATCTGTATTATAAGAATGTATGGTGAAGTTAAATTTCTGTTTCATAAGATCTATCTGGGAGTGCACCAAGTGTGAGGGTCGTGTATCAGTGTAACACAGGTTGTGACAAAAGTAACCTGGGTTGTACTTTGTGAAGAAGGAAGTCATCGGATCTGGTTGACTTTGTACCTTGTATCTTCTCCAGCTTTTGCTGTCCATCTAGAACCCTCAGCACAAACTGTGTTGTACTTCCTTTTGTAAATGATTTTTTAAATGGAATTTTGCACATAATACCTTGTAATTCTGTATGATAATCATGTGTGAAAATAATTTTTGAAATATTCTGGGTTGTCTTTTTTTTCTTTAAGAAATGAAATATAATTATGCACCGCACCATGTCATGTAAATCTGAAATCCACAGGTTAGAAAATCCCTAAAGAGTCAACAGGAAAATGTATATTTTTAGCAATATATTGCTGATAAGAGGCAGTCATCAAGAAAAAGGAAAAGGTAGTCTTCCAACCTGCAAGGATTTCCATTGTTATGGAGCATAGCACTTGGTGTAGGATTAGATGGATTTATGAAAACGATCACAGTTAATCAGAAAAGGAGTTAGCTGGGCCCTGGAACCTTGTACAATATTTGCAGTCCTCTGGCTGAGAGTTTGGTGCTGCTTCAAAATCAAGAGGGCAGAAACTCTTGCTGCCTTATTCCCTGTGTTTGGAACTGTACCTTGCAGACAGTATAGGTGCTTCATAAGTTCCTGTTGACCCTATAAGTTCTTCTAACCTATCAACAACCTGGTTACTTAAAGAGCAAGATGCTACTTTTTGTAATGAGTTAAAAGTGATTGTTCAATCCATATAGCTGTCCTCCTGCCCTCCAAAGTAAGATCATCACAAATCAGTAACCTGCTGACTTCCAGCAGGTCATAATATCTGGAGGGGAGCTGCCTTCAGCAAGATGAGAGCAAGATTAAAATAGGAAAAGTTAGTGTGAGCAGAAGAAAACATCACGAGACAGCTCTTGCTTTGGTCATTGGGCAATGTTTCCCTGCTGAAATGACAACATGTGTCTTTACTTTTTTCCTCCACGCAGACATTTCTCACTTCTCAAATTGTCAGGAAACAGATTTTGGCAGAGTTTGGAAGGCCTAAGTAGAGAGTAAAAATATACATGCTGGGTGGAGAGAAAGAAGAACGTATTTTAAAGTCTAAAAAATACATTTAAAAGTTGAAAACTGGCCAGAGGAAAGGATTTTTTTATTTTCATTTTTGTATGCATGGCCAAATATGTCCCCCTTGGGGACACAGACTAGAAATAGAAACTGTTAAAATGACTTTGTGTCATCTGGAAGTTACAACTTGAGATGTATAATAAGCAAACACAAGGGACAGGAAAGGCTGGTGTGAGTGCTTTCATTCAGAATGCAGCTCCCTGTCCCTTGGGCAGCTCTCTACCTGCATCATCTTTCGGAAGGTTTAAATGAGAACTCCTTTGGTTATTAAAAGCATTGCTGGATAGCTTCCCAAATGTCTGAGAAGAATGGGATCGCTCATGGAATGCAGGTATTTTAGTAACATGGCTGTCACTGATAGTAAAATGCTAAAACCCGTCATTTTCCAGGCCATTTTTCCTTGTGTTGAGGACTGGCTTTCAACAGATCACAGCAATGGAGCTGTTTGCTGTGTATGAAACCCTTACCCAGAGCAGGTCGCCTTAGACCATTTTCTTGATGAATTTTAGGCCAAAGATATTTGTCATTTAGTTAACCAAAATCAGGTTGGCAATAAGGAGACATTCATATAGCATTGCAGAATTGGGAACAGAATTGGGAAAGAAGGAAAAGAGAAGGAGGGTGGAAGGAAAGGATGGAGGGAGAGAGGAAGGGAGGGAAAAAATCTAGTGTTCCTCCCAAAGAACAGACTATTATTTGAAGATCTATTTTTCTCCAATATGGGTGGGAGCGGGCATAAATTTTTCCAACATGAACTCTGACTTTGCCAGGAAAGTAGGCACGAGAAGTTTAAAAAAAAAAAATTTTTTTTCAGAAAGATCTGGATGACACTTATGGTCTGCCTGGTGCAGCAGGAAAACTCTCCAGCAAAGCCTGGATTAGAGTGAGGCAGTTGGGCGCTGTAGAGAGCTTTGCCCAATTGTAATTAACCCTTACATTCCAAAGTGGAACTCTGCAGAATCCCGAGGCCCTCTAATCAACATTCAGTCTGTCCTTAGATAAATCAGAGTATTTGGATTAAATACATTGGGACCACCATCCAGCCCACCTTGTGGGTCCATCCTGGAGGAGGAGGAGCTCAGAACCCCAGGATCAAGCGTGGCCAAGTCCAGACTCAGCTCAGAGTTGAGACTGCACACCCTGACCTGTCAGCATCTCTTGGCCCCTGCAGTGGCAGAGGTGGTAAGAGGGGGAGCCCTGCACCTTGGTAACCCTTGGTCACCTGGGAGAATTTTCACTTCACACAACTAAAGGTATTTGTGCTGTAGTTTAGCTCCATTTCTTCCTTTCCTCTGTTTTTTTCCCCTATGACTCTGGAGGGTGGGTTTACTTTCATACAGTAGATTTCATAAGAGTAGACAAGACTCCTTGCCAACAAGTGAGCTGTGACTTGCCTCATCTCTTTCACAACATGTTCTCCCAATTACAGAGACTCAAAGCATGAGCTGGGCCCCACAGCAAACAGCACCACCTATCTGTCTCTGTGGTCAGAACTCAGTGCTTTCTGTCCTGTTTGGGCTAGTATCTCAGCTTCGTCAAATCACCTGCATGTTTTTTGTGGGTTTTTTTGTTTGTTTGTTTGTTTTGCATAGAAGAACTGGGGTGTAGGACAGAGTTGTGGGGGTAGAGACCGAGTGGGGAGCACCTGCAGGTTTTTAAAACTTCTGATGCCAGGCTACACAGACCATCAAAACATCAGTAGAGGGGCCCCAGTCTACATAGAGTTCCAGCTACATAAACTACTGTGAAATCAGTGCTGAGAATCAATGGCTTAAGTCATGAATAGATAGGTCATGAGACGGAAATACATCTAGGAGAGCTCGGACCTTGTCTATGCCCCGACACCTAACCAACTGTAAGTGCTTGAACTTATTCCATGAGTTCAGGCTATGTACGACTGCAGTTGTTCTATTTTAAAGAAATATGAAGTCAGGCAGAAGTAATCTATGAAGTTTTCTAGTTAACCACAATAGAAAAGGGAGGTTGATGAGATCGATGAAAATATGTTACTAAATTACTAGTAATTTATTTTATTAGTAATATGCTTTACTTAACCCTTGTTATATCAAATATAGTATTTCAACCATTAATCAATCTCAAATATTAAAGAGGTATTTTGTACTCTTTTATAAAATTGTCTTCATGCACTCCCTGGTGGCTCAACAGATTAGGATGCCGTACTGCAAGCTGGCCACAGCCACTTCAGTACAAGTTCAATCCCTGGCCCTGGAAGTGATCCACATGGCGTGGTAGATCTCTCTTGACTCCGCCCACTGCTCCCCTCAGCAGTGTACTTCGATGATCTGCCTGTTTCGCTCCCCACTCTATCTCTGGTGAAGCCTTTCACTGCCCCTGCAACTCTGTCTTGTACCCCAGTTCTGTATGAATAAATAAATCTTTAAGAAAAATAAAATTGTCTTCAAAATTCTGTGTGTATTCTGCACGTCATGCTTCATTTTATACTAGCCAGTTTCAAATGCTCAAGAGCCATGTATAGCTAGTGGTTACCATATTGAACAATAATATATTAGGAATTATTTTAAAAACCAAAACCATAACACATGCATATATAATATAATAACATCCCGAGAAATACAAGCACATTGTCAAACAAGTTCTTATTGACTGAAGACATCAGTAGCATCTTGGCTCATCAGGGCTTTCAGGAATTACATCTGCACAAGATGCTGAAAACAGCACACCACAAGCACCTTCAGTATTAGTTATTAGTATTACTGTCACTAGATAACTTCAAAATTTTCCCACTATTATTTACTTCCACTTACACATTTATAATATCTGTTGGAAAGTTTCTTGTAAAATAGAGGAAAGGTAGTCACAGGTTTTAATATATGTTAGATTAGGAGAGAGATAGAATACCCAGTGTGGGAGAATTAAAATTTTAGTAAAAGTCATCCATAAATTTTGCTGTTGCTGGTGGTGGCCTGGGATGGAATAAGGTGCACATTGAACTAGGGTAACTATGGTCCTCTGATGAGCCAAGAAGCTAGTAAAAACATGACCAGAACCAGTAATTAGTGGCAACAATTGCCAACAAGGGGGAAAGGCATGAAAGGAGGTTGCAGAGTCAAGCTTTGCCCTCTTCCCAGTCAAGGCCAGAGTGAAATCCTGAGTAGAACAATCTCTGCCCCTCCTTTCCGAGAAAGGAGGTATTACTTAAGCAAAAGTGATTTTCTTTCTTGACAACCTTTATATAAGGACTGCTACTGACTTTTAACTTTATCATATTTACTAATTTAGGTAGATATTTATACCCACATATCTATCATTTAATAGGATTATTCTTAAAGCATGTGCTTCATCAAAAAAAAAAATAAGGTACTTGATATGTTTTGCTTAACTGTGATTCTTATTTCTTGTCAATCAACTCAGAGCAATCAGCTTTCAAAGATTCTTTGACCATTGAACGTAAACATATGCCTGAACTAGCTTGGACGTTGGAAAGCTTCTGTCTTTTTCAAAGAAGATTTATTTATTCATGCATACAGACTTGGGGCACAGGCCAGAGGTCCAGGGGTGGTGAGAGGCTTCATCAGAAACAGAGTGGGAAGCAGAACAGGCAGATCGACAAAGTACACTGCTGAAGGGAGCAGCGGGTGGGTCTGGAGAGGTCTGCTGTGCCATATAGATCACCTCCTGGGCAGGGATTGAACTCACACTGAAATGGCTGCGGCTGCAGCTAGCTTACAGTGCTGAGCTTTAATCCATTGTGCCACCAGGGAGGACTGGGAAGCTTCTATATTTTACAAACACAAGGAAATAGTACTTGGCAAACTGCAAAATTTCACTGCACAGCTTGTGAAAGATTTTCCAGCTGAAAATACCATCCATGGACCAAGTACTGCAGTTCCTAGGAACTGACTAGAATCTCAGGTCCCTCCCAGAGCTGCTGAATCAGAATTTCTATTATTCTGATTGATGATCCATGCTCACACTTAAGTTTGAGAAGTTTTAGTTTAAGGGATATTTGGGTCAATAGCATTTGTGCAGTTGAGATGGTTAAATAAATGTGGGTACATTGTTGTTATAACTCTGGAGGAAAGAGAAAAAATATCTTGTGTTGATTACTATTAAAAAGGCATAATTGGGCCCTCCCTGGTGGCGCAGCGGGTTAAAGCACTGCACTAAGAAGCTTAAACTGCTTCCGCATGAGTTCGATCCCAGTTTCCCCTAAGGAGATCCACATGGCGCGGCAGACCTCTCCTGACCCACCCGCTGCTCCCCTCAGCAGTGTAGTTCGTGGATCTGCCTGTTCTGCTCCCCACTCTGTTCCTGGTGAATCCTCTCACACCCCACATCTCTGGCCTGTATCCCAGTTCTGTATGAATAAATAAATAAATCTTTAAAAAAAAAAAGCACAATTGAATATGAAATTACATATAACACCTACAAAAAGCATACAAGGCAGATGTCAGGAAACAGGTAGTTAGCTGATGACTCGAGTATATTCTTTTTGCTTTTGTTAGTAAAAAGGCCCAAAGAAAAAAGTCTATGAAGAAAGACTGAAACTTAAGAGGAAATGGTGAAGATAAATTTAATGACTGTGTCATTTCCACCTGGAGTTGTTTTCTTTCACTTCTGACCAGGTAAGGGCAAACAGAAGCTGAGTCAGAAGGTTCTGTCTGCAGTACACACAGACGCAGGTGCAGGAACATGATCCTGTCATCAGACAATTAATTAGTCATACTGTCTGTGCACAATGTAGGAACTTTATGAGTTTTTTAATTTTCTGAAAAGACAGCCAGTTTTCTTTTAAAGGTACTTCATTCCCAGAGGATATATTAATAATAGGGCCATGTTACTCATAGATATGGAAAATGTGACAGATATATTTAATCAAATGTATTTGGTGACCAGCGGTGACTTATTTAAAGCACCTTTGATGAGTTCCTTGGGACTTACTAGCCAGCTATTGCAAGGGAAAGAATGGTGTGTCTTGTTGTAAATTTCCATTTCTCCAGGCATTGATTGTGCATGATCCTGAGCTCTCCTCGGCTTTTCTCCATAACATTGATTCATTCTCTCTCTCTCTTTCTTTGCAGGTAGAAGGAATGACTTGTTTTTAAAAAAAAAAAAAAACAAATAGAGAACATATCTGCCAAAGTCAAATATTTCCAAGTGTATAATGAAGAAGCAGTTCCTGACTCCCTGCTTCCACCACCCCATTTCTAATTGATTCTCTCCTAAGCAACTTATCCAACAGCATTTTCCATTGTTTATCTCCATATTTCTAAAAACATATTTATACTGTACTGATTTCTTTCCCAATATTGAGAGGAACTGAGACCAAGAAGGACCAGGGGGACGGGGAAGGCTGACACACGGGACAGTGATTTTAAACAATATAGGGACAGACAGAACAAAACAGCTCCCAAGAAAATTGAGGTGTTTTACAGAAATGTTGCTGAGCTAGCCACCACCTAGAGTAAGATCCAGTTTCAGGATACTTAAGGAACAGAGAAACAACCACCAAGAAACTTCCTGAGCACTCAGTACCTAATCAATAGTCCGGCACACTGGGCAGTTGGGAGCCTAACAGGCTGCAGTAAACGGGTGCCCTCCCT
>NW_004567123.1:4639721-4737703 GCF_000260355.1 Condylura cristata | reverse complement strand
TGGGAATTCTCCTTACTCTTCTCCAGAGCCATGTATTCTACTTCCCTATTTCCTGGCTCCATTTCTTTCTTTTCTTCCCTCCTTTGTTTACTGGAACCCTTGGGAAAAGAGACAGGCTGCCTCTGGATGTGCTTAAATGGAATGCCAGTAATTTTATTTGTTAAAGATTTATTTTATGTACAAGAACTGGGGGGCCGGGGGGGATTGGGTCAGAGGTGTGGGAATGAGAAAATTTGCCAAAGACAGAGTGGGGAGCAGAGCAGTCAGATCAACTGAAATACACTGCTGAGTGGAGAGCGGTGAGTGAGACAGGAGAGGTCTGTTGCATCATGTGAGTTGGCTCCCTGGCCTGGGATCAAACTTATGCCACAAGGGCTAGTGATAGTTTGATAGCATTGAGATTTTAACTCCTGAGGCACCAAGGGAGGCCCCCCAGTAATTTTAAACTTGAAAGAACTTGAGATTCAAGAACCAAAAATGATGTTTTGCCTAATTACCTTATTCTTTAAAAAATGGAAAATAAACCTTCTCTGAGGCTGTCTGAACTAAGTCTTATGACCTTAGACTAAGGATTGCAAGATCAGTTACCGGATGCATATGTAGATGAACCGCACAAAATTCTTTTATCCTCCAACTGCAAATTTCTTTGTTCTGTCCTTCCCTTCTATGTTGCATTTCCTCTTTCCAAACACTAAACAAAACTACATAATCTCACTGGAGTGACCATAGGTGGGTTCAGATTTCCTGTGCACATGTAATTGAAGTTTGCTTTTTCTCTTGCTAACTTTGAGTTAGTTCATCACTAGACCACCAGCCAAAATGAACCAGAAAGAGCAAATGTTCCCTGGAAGCACATCATTTAGAAGAATTAAAAGTGCATTATTTGAGGCCTTGCACATTCTGATTCTTCTATTTTCATGACAGCTGCATCCTTTGACGAAGTAGGGAATTCTGTGTTAGAAATTTTCCTTCTAAATTTTGAAAGTTAGAAACCATCTCTCTCTCTCTCTCTCTCTCTCTCTCTCTCTCTCTCTCTCTCTCTCTTCTCTTTTAACATTCAGAGAAGCTGTGGTAAAGTTTGACACTATTTGATTTCTAATCCTTAATTTTATAACTTGCATGTTGTGGTGGCCTCCAAGGAACTATATCTCACTTCTCATCTTCTCTTTACCGTTGGGTAGTCTCTTTCCACATAGACTATGGGCCCAGCCAGATGACTGACTTTGGCCAAAAGGACAACAGCTAAAAGACCAAACTGATGCCATGACAGGCTTCAGAATGCTTCTGAACTAGCCAGGCCTAAGTTTCGGTTATCAACAAGGCACCAAGGCCAAATTTAACTGTAAATGTCTGAATCTTGGCCTTCCCTGGTGGCACAGCGGGTTAAAGCACAGCACTGAGAAGCTTAAGCCACTTCCACTTGAGTTCGATTCCCGCCTACCCCGGAGGAGATCCACATGGTGAGACAGACCTCTCCTGCCTCGCCCGCTGCTCCCCTCAGCAGTGTACTTCGTCCATCTGTCTGTTCTGCTCCCCGCTCTGTCTCTGGTGAATCCTCTCACCCTCCGCATCTCTGGCCTGTACCCCAGTTCTATATGAATAAATCATTAGAAAAAATGTCTGAATAATCTTGCTCATCCCATAGCAACAGCCAGTTAGCTAGTAGGCAAGTAACCAGTACATATCAGAAAAAACGCCAGATGTCCTAAGGTATGCGGGCCGAGTAGTGAAGGTCACATCTTACATGCATAGATCAACCAGGTTAAGACAAGGTAACTTTTTTCAATGTCCACCAATCAATGTACTGCTGAGCAAAAACTCCCCTCAGCTGGGCTGAATCTCCCCTCTTCTGTAATAAAAACCCTGCCTCCCCTGAGCTCAGGGCTCTCAACTTCGGCTGCTGTGTCGCTGCATGTTGGGAACTCAGGCTCGATCTTGCAATAAAGACCCTTGTGGGCTTTGCATCGGAACCGGCTCCTTGGTGGTCTTTGGAAAACTTGAAACCTGGCACAACACAGCAAACCTGAGGCAAATGAAGGTTAGAAAAGTGCTTGTGCATTGGGTTGGCCCTCTCACATCAGGAACCTACAAATGAACAAGCTGTTGTTTCTTACAGGATAAGAGAGTACAGGGAGAGACAGAGGTCCCAGTCATCCCAAGAAGTCCCAGACATGTGTTTTAAACCATACAATCAACATGCATCCAGCTTAGACCAGAATACCCAAAACATCTACAAATTTTTCTATGTAGTCATTCATTTCAGTTCTACTTTTTATTTGACTATTTTGAACTCTGTCTTTTGGATTGGAGCCTCTACTAAATGTTCCATGAAGCTTATTTATTTATAAGTAAATGATAATCACCACAAAGTTTATTGGAAGCTGTGCAGTTTGGGTAAAGTTTGTGAACTGTTAACTTTGCTAAACTTAGGTTGGTCATATTGGTCACCTGATCATTTTATGGAAGAACCATAAAATGCATCTGTAGGGCTTTCCTCTTACATCTGGTTATTTCTCCACAAAAATTTCCTGGAAATGGATAGTGCAGAGTGGGGGTCATCTAGCTGCCAGTAATCTGGGAGTTGACAAACAAGGAGTCTGCAAGATGCCATCTTTTAGTTTGACACCTTTTGCTTCATCCCCATTTTCAATATTGTGTCTCAGCCTTGGCTGCGTCTGCTCTGAGAACTGAGGGACAGGATACTTTCACCTTCCTTAGAAATAAGACTTTTATCTTACCCTTTTAGTTAAATGTGTCTTGTTTAATCCCTGAGCCATACCAGATTCTGCAGCAGGAATCAATTGCCCTACTTCCTGACTTTCCTCCCAATGTTGCTAAAATCTCAGCTTACTTCTGTCTGTTAAATGAGTTTCCCAGAAACCATAATTTTGTTGCCAGTTTCATTGGCTATTGGTCTCCTCTTCCATTCTCTTTGATCTCTGGTATTGAAGCCTTAAAATATAATTTTTTCATTTATTGTTTTAGTGAGATATTGGCCTTGTTTCATTGAAACCGGTAGTCAGCTCTTAATAAGAATGGTAAGTACATGTGTACAATCTTGGTTAGCAAAACTGAAAACAGATGATGGTCAGAGTCAATGAATACTTCAGCCCTGTCCTGTTATTATTTTATATAAAATAAATTTTTTATTCAATGGCAATCTCCCATCCAAGTTGTTGAGCACACTGCCTAGATTTTGTCAAAATATCTATTTACTGTGCTCTTTGTCTTCCCCACATGCTCTGAAGGAACAGAAATGGAGCAACAACAGATGAAACACCAAGCTGTTTGCTTGTTTAAATGTGGAATTTTGCCAGATGGATGTGAACCTGGGTCAGCACTATTTACGGAGAGCACATGGTGTTTCGTCTCAATGAACAGGAAAATGTTTTGCGATAAAATGTGGTAAAAAGCTTGTAGTTTTTTCCAACTAAGCAGTAAAAGCAATTACACAATGTAAAATAATAAATACAAAGTTCTATGAGTCATCCCTAAGGCAGGGAAAATGTGCAGGCTGGACAGAAATAGTGTTTTGCTGGAGGTTAAAAATAAAATCAAATGCACCGAAACAGTAATCAATAGCAGCAAGTCCTGGAAGCCCAAATAATTGTGGATTCTGGGAGGTTTAACACAGTTGTGCTTTTAAAGCGAAGTAATTAAAATGGTGGGGACAATGATGTGAAGACTGTGAAGATTCTATTTTTTTAAGTCAGGTTTAGTAGGATATATACAGTAAAATCCATTCCTTTTATAACAGTGTGATCCCCAGAGAAAAGGGAGGTTCCACAGTTCCTTGCCCCACCCAAGAAGAGTGGCCTGCTCCTTTGCTTATAGGGTTCTAGAAACCTCCAATGAAGGTAAGAAAGCTTGCCTCCAATTGGCAGGATTTGATAACACCAGAGAGAAATTCCTGGAAACTTCAGGAAGAGGAAACCCTAGATGGAGTTCGGTAAGACTGTGGCCTTGTTTCTGAAGCCTGAATGGACCAGATGCTGAGAGCTCACTCTAGTCCCATATGGAGCATTCCAGCAAAACCAGCTAAATTGATGCTTGCTTATTCTGCCCTGTGACTTTATGCCAAAATATGTAAAATGGATTGTAAGCAGATTTAGTTTGCACAAGTACTTTGCTCTACTATTGGATAGAATTGGGATCAAGATGGAGAGAAATTGAAATTGAAACAATTTTGACCAGTTTTAAGGTTCTTCTTGCTGGTATTTTCTGCTATGATGTTTGGTATTTTGATTTCACTAAAGTGTCCAGATTCTTCGTTATTTTGGCTTGTAGTGATCTATTTTTCAGAAATGGAGGATTTTGTCACACTTGACATTCATGGACAATGTTCGGTAACTGTTGTTTCTCTTGCATACACTGGAGCCCTGGAAAACACTGTCTCCTACGGCTGCACCCTGAGATTTTATCCACCATAGATAGAAATGGTGGGAAAAAAGGGGGGACTATAACAGGGTGATCTTCAGGGAAAGGGGAGATTCCAGTTTCCTTGCCCCACCCAAGGAAGAGGAGGAGCTGAGCAGGGAGGAGGAGAAGACTGAGAGAAGGAAGAAGATCAAGAAGATGACAAGGAGGAGGCACATGGAGCAGAGAAGGGTTAAGAAGCTGCACTTGCTTCCTGGCCCTGGACTTGTACCAGGGATATGGAGGACATGGAAGAAAACACTTGAATAGATGTGGGTGAGAGTCTCATAGGGAGGTTGACAATGGCAGCCTTTATCTTGATGTTGATTTTGCTCTTTTCCTTCCAGTCTTGCCTGGCCTCTCTGCCCCTTTCCTCTGGGCCCCTCCTAGGTGCCTAGACTAGAGGGAAGGTGCCAAGATTTTGGGCCTCAGCAGTCCTGCTTTGGGTCAACCTTGTTTGGCTGGGCATTTCCCTGCAGGGAATGAGTAACATTAGAGTCTTCATGTGGAAACTATTTTGAACTATAGTCTTTCTCTTCCTTCTATCACACACTAATTTTATAAAAGTTCCTACCCATTGAAGGTTTTATGCACTAGAATATGTTTTATCTTGATGTGGCAGATGGCAGAATCTATTTAAGTTGGCAGGTTTGGGGGTGAGGGGGTCATCCCAGGGTGCCCTCACCCTGCCCTGTAACATTTTTAGTGTACAGTCTATGAATTTTGACAGATTGATTCAATTAGGAGCTGTCATTATCAAACGTTCCCCTAAATGCCTTCTGTTCCCCCCACCACAACTCCTGGCAACCATTCATCTGTTTTCTGTTTCATTCTGCTTGTTGCAGAATGTCATATAAATGGAATGATAGAAGATACAGACATTTGACCCTGGCTTAAATATGTGTATACAAGTTTTGTGTGAATGTAAGATTTTATTTCTCAGGATATAAGCCTATGAGTGAAATTGGTGGGTTAAATGAAGTGGCATATTTAGTTTTTATTTTTATTTATTTTTATACCTATTTTAAAAAAGACTTTATTTATCTATGCATGCAAAACTGGAGTGCAGGCCAGAGGTGAAAGAGCAGTGAGACAATTCACAGAGACAAAGTGAGGAGCAGAACAGGCAGATGGACGAAGTGCACTGCTGAGGGGAGCAGCAGGTGAGACAGAAGACGTCTGTTGTGCCATGTGGCTCACCTCTGGGGCTGGGGATCGAACTTGCTCTGAAGTGGCCATGGTTTGGCTAAACTTAGCTTCACAGTGCAGCATTCCAACCCGCTGTGGAGGGCCTGCATATTTAATTTTTAAAGAAACCACTGAACTTTTCTCCAGGGAAGCTGTACCTTCTTATATTCCCACAAACTAAGTGGTAGTGATTCCAACTTTGACTTTTTAAAAATAAATTTCAGTGTTAAACTGCTGAAATTTCAGGGGTCCACTAGGCTCAAAATGTATAATTTTAAGAATGTCTAATCTAGATGTGTTATGACTAATGTCACTCCAATATAAGCTAGGTCACCCACCAAAGAGAATGTGAAAATCATGCTGGTCTTACTCTTCCCCTCCCCAAAATTTCAAACATCAGAAGCAATAGAGAAATGAAGTTTACAAAGTCTGACTGAGCCATGGCTATCTGCACAATATTTGAACCTGTTATCATGCAGGAGAGTTTGGGAAAACAACACAGGCACCATGGGGCTCTTGGAGACACTAACAAAGAGTAAATATTTTAATAAATTCCAGCCAAACATGAATGACTCCAAATGAAGAATGGAGTGGGACTGTGGGAATAACAAATGGCAGTGTGCGTTAGTTCCAGCCATTGTGCCATATTGGGGGTGAAGTGTTAACACAGAGGTATATGTAAGTTCTATTTAACACAAGCAATGATACAAGCAAAATACTAATTTGAAACATCCTTTCATTACAAATAGACAATAGGGGGCCCTCCGTGGTGGCGCAGTGGGTTAAAGCACTGCACTAAGAAGCTTAAGCAACTTCCGCATGAGTTCGATTCCCGCCTGCCCCGGAGGAGATCCACATGGCGCGGCAGACCTATCCTGACCTGCCCGCTGCTCCCCTCAGCAGTGTACCTTGTTGATCTGCCTGTTCTGTTCCCCACTCTGTCTCTTGTGAATCCTCTCAGCCTCCACATCTCTGGCCTGTACCCCAGTTCTGTATGAATAAATAAATAAATCTTAAAAAAAAAAAACACACAAAACAACAAATAGACAATAGGGTCTCCCTTGTGCCTTAGGGTAAAACCTTAGCACTAGCATTGCTAAGACCTGAGTAAGTTCAATCCCTGGCCAGGGAGCTGACCCATGTATGGCTCAGCAGACCTCTCCTCACTAGCCAGCTCCTTTTTTAGCAGTGCATTTCAGTAGATCTGCCTGTTCTGTTCTCCACTCTGTCTCTGGTGAATCTTCTCTCCCCCACCCCTGCCTAGTACCTCTGGCCTACACCAGAGGTTCTCTAGGCAAGAAAAAGAAAACAAATGTTAAAAAAAAAAAAAAAAGACAATAACCTCCTAAAAGGAAATTTGTAATTAAAAATATCATTTAAATTTCAGTGATTTTCATTAATATTTAATAAATATATATGATATGTGTGTTAAACTTTAACACAGATCTTTAAAGACCCATATTTCTATGGTGCCAGCAATCTCTTTAGTTTTAATTCAGTTTTTTTCACTTCTGTAAAAAGTTCTTCTTAGTCTGTCATTTAATATTGACATATATGAGCTGAGCTTTTGAAAAGCTAAACTCTCACTTTCTTTAAATGACAAAGAAAGATATCTGAAATTCTTCAAGGGTTACCATGGTTTATCCCTGAAAACGGTAGAATTTTGTGATTTGTTGCCTTCTTTTTTCTTTGAACATTCCTACAAGTCTTTCATTTTCTAAATAGTATGCATATATCTTTTATTAAAACAAAACAGATTTTAAAAAATGGAAGAGGCCCAAAAATGTATTATCAAAAACTCCATGAAACAAGTTGTGTTTAAAGTTTCTGGGGGCTTGATTGTTCTCTCTTTTGTGGGTGACATGTAGGTTTTTCTGGGTGGAGCAAGACAATAAAAGAAAAGGGAAGTGGCTTCCAAGGACTTCTTTATCTCAAACTATTACTGGGGCCCTATAGTACAAAGTACAGAGTAAGACAGGTGTTCTACTGCCACCTGCCTGGGAGTGGTAGGGGCAGGGTGCTTGGGAAAATGTGGTGTTGTTTGTGTTAAAGGCTGCTGTATGAGGACTTCTACCCTGGGGCTCCGGGGAGGTTAATAGGCCAGATTGAATGATCTGGTTGGGTATGAAGGGGGAGTGTGTGTGGGGGAAAGTAATGTAAGGAATCATAGGTCCCCAGATTCCCTTAGACTCTGATCCCCAGCCTAGAATCATGGTACTTCGTACCTAGCTTGAGAAGAAGGAAGAAAGAAGTCTTGGTGCTGAGCTCTGAAGAGAGAAGCTGGAGTTTTGCCGGAATTGGGAGGCTGGGCCTGCCTCCTGAGGGCTGGGCAGAGAATTTCAGAGAGCAGTTTGCCAGGTTGTGGGGCACCTTTCCTTGGTGCTGCTGCCTGTGTTCATGTCTGTCCCAGTGTCTGGTGCTATTCATCTGGATCTTCAGACTGGTGCTGTAGGTGATGCTGCATCATCTTAGCCGCCCTGCCTATGGGCGTCTCTGGCTGCCTTGTCTCCAGGCCCACCTTGACAGGACAGCGCCATCTTGGATAAGTGGTCTTTTGCTTGGGACTTCAGAACACTCTGGACTCTAGGGTGAGATAGCAGACCACAGTGGCCTTCATGACTCTATTTCCCCTGTTTATTCATTAAACCAGCTTATTATTGTTCTCTGAAACTGAGTGGTCCTGCAGTTGTGTACATGGGTAAGAACTCACAGACAGTGACCTGTCCACAAATGGGCACTGTCCTTGCAGGGCAGTACTGTATGGTCCTGCTTAAAAATGAGCTGATATTGGAGACATGAGCCATGTGCCACCACTTTTGCCCAGACTGTGCAAAGGGGCAAGGGTTTTGCCTCTTCTCCCTTCACTTCAAAATTGAAATTCTTCAAGAGGCAAAATATCTAATTTATTTTCCTTAACAAACACTTCCATGCCAAGCACTGTTACAAATGATTTCACAAATATTGCTCATTTTGTACCCTATTTTCAGGTCTAGTTTCTCAGCCAGGAATCGATTCTAGGCTGCAGTGGTAATGCTAGGTTCTGACTACGAGACCTCCATGGGTTGGAGTCTGATGAAGCCACAGCAGGAACCTCACTGACTCTCACGCAAGCAGACGAAAAGAGGCAAATTTGTTTAGAAAAGTAGAGATAAGGAAAAGTTTATGAATGGGAAAAAGAGTAGGAAAAAGTAGGACTCACAGTCTCATGGAACCAGGCGGGGTGGGTCAAGGAAGCTGAAGTGGAGTATGCCTTGGGAATATATACTTTTCTTCCTAATTATTCTAGAGCTCCACCAGTCTCAGGGATTGGTTAGCTCTTGGTTGCCTCACTCAGTCTGCTATTACCAGGAATCTCCTTGCTACATAGCCCTTTTCGGAGAATCCTTTTTTTATTACCTTTGTCAATATCCTGCTATCCTTACTCAGGGGGTGTTTGCTTAATCACTTTTGGAATTTTTTTGCCCGTCTCTCTGGAGTTTTCTTATTCTTATGTATTTATTGGTTTATTCCTATTCTATTTTTCCAAAATATTTATTTATTTAATGCATACAAGAACTGGTTACAGGCCAGAGGTTTGGGGGTGGTGAGAGGACTTCCCAGAGACAGAGTGGGGAGCAAAACAGGCAGACAGACTGAAATACACTGCTGAGGGGAGCAGCGGGCAGGTCAGGAGAGGTCTGCCACGCCATGTGGTCACCTTCCTGATCGGGAATTGAACTAGCAAATAGCTTCATAGTGCTGTGCCTTAGCTCTTGGCATCAGCAGGAAGGGCCCTCCTTGTCTATATTGACACTAGAAGCTATTCGCTTGCCATATGGTTCAATTTCATCCTCACGACAACCCAGTGAAGTTGGTATGATTATGCACCTCTTATGGACCCCATGAAATAACTTAGTTAATATCATTATTACCCTAATTTTACACTAAGAATGACATCATTTCCCATGTAAGTCAACAGACATTTACTGAACAACTGCGAGGCATCTTTTAAAAGATAATTCATCTGATCAGTGGAAACTGGTAACTTTTAAAATAAGTAGACAGAGAGAAAGGACACTCAGCTTGTATTTCTAAAATTCTTTCTGTAATTTTCTTCGTGTTCCCCATGACCTTGAATGTATTGCCTTTGGTCATCTAGCTCCTGTAACTTGAATGATTCTAAATCATCATTTCTATTTATTTATTTACTTATTCATTCATTTATTCTTTTATTCATTGATTTATTGCATAGAAGACTGGGGGGTAGGCCAGAGGAGCAAAGAGTGAGAGACAGAGACTGAGACAGAGTGTGCAGTAGAACAGGTGGACCTACTAAAAACACTGCTGAGAGGAGCAGTGGGCAGGCCACAGGAGGTCTGCAGCACCATCCCTGGTAGGGATTAAATTTAGGCCATAGTTGTGATAACCCTAGGCCACTAGGGAGGCCTCCCAAAATCACCATTTAGAAATGTGAACAGAAGTTGCAAACTTGTGATCTATGACATCCAGTCCTTGCAGGGGTAACATCACTAATTAAATATGTCCTAGTACAAAGTAGCCACAAATTTCAGTTTATGATGCAAATAAAAGTTAACTTATCAAGGTTAACTGCTTTTTATTGTCTTTGACTTATTTTACAAATCTATAAGCCACAGAAAATTGATAGTAATGAAGCTAATTCTTGAATATGTATATATGCGTATGTATATATGAATATACACAAATAATTTACATATTTTATACACACATATTCTCATACACACACACACACAGAGATATATCTTGTGTGGCCAGGAGATGCAACAGATTATTGCTCTGTGGATATTGATCAACTTTAAACCTACTTGTAAATACATTTAGCATTCTGATTACTTGTGCTTTTTAAATTCTCTTTTGATTAAGTTTTCGTAATATTTATTTTCTCTTTATTTAGTTAAAAACTCTTTAATAAATTCTCGTCTTATGCTTGTATAAGAATCATAGCTACCTTTTCTACAAATTATACCTTAACATTAATTTCATGTGGCATATTAGGTTTTGCTGATATAAAAGATCCTCAAAATCTCTCTGTTTCAACACCTGGCAGTAGCTGAGCTAATATGTCACATTCTGCCCTCCTGATGATTTGTCATCCCTATGGACATGAGTTTGTATGCCCCAAGTTCTACTACAGTGAGTTCACACATATCTATATAGTTGGCTTTAGGGAACAATGCCTGGAGCTCAACTTGGACCACGCAAGTTTCTTCTTATGGGTCAACCTGCTTCCTCAACCATCTTTCTTTTATCCTCCTTCCATGCCTGAGCCACTGATGTGGGCAGGGGTTTTTGGACCCTAGGGCAGTTAGAAATGTGAGGCCTTGTAATTTTGACATTATTTGGCATGTTTCTCTCAAGTTCTCCTTAGTTACTGCTTAGCAAGAAGGTAGGGGAAAAGAGCCCCCCAAAGCAGGTAGGATCTATTTGTGATACATTTCAGGTAGGACATGTTGGTTTCATAGGCTTTGGACCTGTGCTATACAATATAGTGGTAATCACTACCCATTTTCAATACTGCTGAGTATTGAAAATAAGGCTAATGCAACCAATGAATGGCATTTTCATTTTTATTTAATTTCAACTAAATTAAATCTAAAACAATGATTGTCAATTCAGTTATTTGAAAACTTAGGATGATTGGAACCTCTCAGTTCTGTGAATCTACTTTTTAACTATACATCGTTTGAGATCCACATGAAGAAAAACTATTCTGATGACATCTTTTCTCCAGGATTGAAATATGCTGCAAATATGCGATATAAACCAGATTTCAAAAACAGTACAAAAATAAAGTATGTAAAATACTCCATTGATAGTTTTACTATTGATTATATGTTGAAATGACAGTATTTTGGATATTCTGGATGAAATAATTATTACAACTAATTTAATTCATTTTCATGCATTTGAAACCGAGCAAACCAGGGGCAATGATCCAATTGTTGCTTCGTCTGTCACATGCTTATGACTGCAAGACATGACTCAAAAGTAGGCACAGTGTGAAATAAATATAACAGGATTTATTTACAGGGAAAGGGAGAAAAAAGGGGGGTAGGGGAGGGAGAAAACAGCACAGAGAAGCCAGCTGCCCTCCTCCCTCCCGCCCACCCCCCCATAGCATCCCTTTGCACAGACCCAAGCACAAACAGAAGCTACAGGTGGCAAGCTGGCTGCTTCTCCACAGACACCTCCTCACCAGCAGGTTAACTGCCATAAACCAGCAGCTTGACTGCCAACATCCCAGCATTTAACTGCCTCAAATCTCTTATCTACCGAAAGCCCAGCAATTTAACTACCTAAAGCTTCTGCGCCACTCCTTTTCTCCATAGGTTCCTGTTGTGGGGTGGGTGAAAAGCTTGAAAAGCCCCACCTTCTACTATGGAGTTAACATCAAGGATTGGAGTTTGAAAAGCTCATCCTTCCACCACCTAGTTAGTTATGATCGCAACCCACTGGCTCAGGGGTTGCTCCTCATTGTTCAGCTTACACATTTATACTACATATTCATATAAATATGAATATTTGAGTATTCAAGTTAAGTGTTTGGATATTTGGGCTCACAAACATAGCCCCATTATTGGGACAGTGGACTCTGCTTCACTTCCTCATTTAGCACCTGGCATCCCAGTACTGAATGCCATTTTTCTGCTTCTGTGTCTTAACCCTAGGCGTCTTTATGTCTCCTTCCTTAAGTGATCACACTTCGTACCTGCGCCTTCACTCTCCAGGTTTAGTGACTTAGGACCCTGATCTTACAGGAGTGGTCTGGCAATTCCCCAGGCAGGCCGCCAAGGGGCGCTGTCACTGCTTTGGTTGCCGAGCAACTTGTGACCCGGAAACACTCCTCCGCACTGCCTCGCAGCGTTCGTGCGTAAGATAACTTCCGGCAAGACGGGCTCGGGATCCAAACGGGCCGGCTCGCAAGGCTGCGGCGAGATGACCACGCTCCGGGCCTTCACATGTGACGACCTGTTCCGCTTCAACAACATGTGAGTGGACTCGTGCCCGTGGAGCTCAGCCACTCCCGCCTGGCCGCCACCGGCGCATCCCTGGGTGGGAACGCGGGGTCCGAGGCCGGGGTCCGGGATACGAGCGGACGGCCCTGCTGACCGTGGCGGAGGCGCTCAGCACCGCGCGCGCGCGTCGGTGTGGGGGCAGAGTCCCCGCTTTCGCGGGGTATCTGGATATTTTGGGGTGGTAGAAGGGGGGGAGCCGGCCCCGAACACTTCGCCCGCCCTCACTGCTTGTGGGCCGATCCAGGCAAGTGATTTGACTTCCTTGTCTGTGTAGTGGACACCCCAAAAGTGCCAGCCGTTCAGGTCGTCACCCGGTCAGCAGTTAAGTGTTGGCTGGGAAGCTCCAAGTTGCGCAACCACTTGGTGTAAAGGGTTGATTTGTGTTTGCGTGAACTAACGCTGCGGTCTTGGCGTCCCACTACAGTGCCTCCTTTCTTGGTTGGGCTTGTTTCAGTGGGTTTTATCACAGTACCCGCGTTTCCAGCTCACAACTTTTTTTCCAACTTTGAGGAGTCAGTACAGAGCAGATGATGGTGAAGGCCCATTGTGAACAATTTGTGTTAAATCTGAGTTAAGTCAGGACCTGTGACATGTGGGCATGTTATTGTTTCCCTTTTAAGAAAACTTTGGCATTTCTGAATGTTTAGAAAAGTTAACAGTTTTACGGTGAACATCTATAGCTGCAGCACCTGGACTGTCCAGTTAACATTTCTCCTCATTGACTTCACCACATTATCTGTCAGTCTGTCTGTCCACCTGCATTTGTTACATACAGGGCAGGGAGAGAGGGCACCACTGAACCCCCAAACCTGCCTGCTCTAAATAGGTTCTGCCATCCTCTGCATCAAGACAAGACAAAAAAAAAATTTTAATGGAAAGGAACTTTAATACAATCAATGTGCAATACAGAAAAGACAAAGAATATAGTTTCTAAATCAAACACCCAAAGTTATCCAAACCCTCATGGGTAAGAGTCCACCCAAAAGGGACTGGCCCAAACCAAGGCCTGAAGTCTAAAGCACCTTCCAGCAGGGACTCATGAATAAGGGTCAGAAATGGCCAGGCAAGTCTGGGAGGAAAAGAGCAAAATCAAAATCAATATAAATGCTGCCATAGTCAACCTCCTTCCTACCGATCTCTCATCCACATCTGTTTCAACCAGTCCAGGGTCAAGAAACAAGCACGGTTTCTTCACATGTCTCTCTCTGCTCCAGGTGGCTTCCTCAGGTCTCCCTCTGCCTCTCCACCTGCTTTCTTCTGATTCCTTCTCTTCTCTGCTCAGCTCCACCTTCCTTCTGGGTGGGGCAGGGAACCTGGAACTTGCCCTTTTCCTGGGGACCACCCTGTTTTACATATGGACTTCATCTTACCATCTTCAATCTCCCAACCTCATGGTTCACTTTCAGGTGTTAAAAGAGGGTGGAAAGAACTTGAGATGAGGTTAAACACATTGTTCAGAAAGCTTTGAACAATGGTGAAGAGGAAGTAAATTTCAGAGAAAGAAGTATGGGTGAAAGTGAGAAAATTTGAGGTGTGGCTATATAACCAGGAGGTAATAGTGACGACTGGCTTCTATTACTGAGTGATCAGAGAAAATGGTGACACTGTATTTTCACTCTGTTGCTGTAGGGTTGTCTTGATCCTTTGGAAGGAATTTTTTCTTTGGCCTCTCCCAGTTAGCATAGCATTTGGCTTGTTGAGGCCTCATCAGAATGATATGCCAGTAAAAGAACTGCTTGTCCCATTTTCTTCTTTTTCTGTCTTTGATTAGGGCATGTCAGTAGAGGATTCATGAGAATCACTGAATTAGCATGATACAATGGATGTGGGAACCTTGCAGTTAAAGAATCATCTATTGGAAAAATAAGTGTGTTCCTACTGTATATCAATGCTGGATATACAGCAGTGAACAAAAAAATCAGTTGATATCTTCATAAAATACATATTTTAGAGGGGAAAACAAACTAAGAAAACCATCAAAGTGACTCAGTGTTCTGTACAAAGGTGAAAATGAAAGCAGACAAGGGAAATATGAAATGAGTGGGGTTTAGCTTTGGGTATTCAGAGTATTCCCTTAAGAAAGACTAGGGAAGTTGAGAGGTAAGTCACGGATATTGGGGGCAGGAGGATTTCCAGGCAGAGAGAATAAAAAGTGCACAAATACCTGTTGCATATAGGAGAGGGCCAGTGTGCTGGAACAGAGTATTGGAGTGTGAGGAGATAATGTCTGAGAGCCAGAAACTAGGTCTTGGACAGTTGAAGCTGGGCAAGGAGCACGTTTTAGCTGGAGACCTACCTACCACATTTAGGTAGGTGGAAACTGCCTCAGGGACTGCCAGTGGCTCAGAGTTCAGCATATTCATACACTTTTTCCAGGAGAGAGAATTGTAAGAGCAAGTTTGTGAGTAGTGAGAGGGGCTGGAATCTACTTAGCAGAACTCCATGCATGGCTAGGAGAGAAAATAGAGCGTGGGAGCAGACCCTTGTAGGGGAGAGTGGGTTCATTCATGGACCTCAGGGAAGCTTTTTCTTCTATATTTTCTTTGTAAATATTTGGGAAGTGACAGAAATTGAGAAGGGGTGACCCCTGTTGGAGAGTTGAGGTGAGAGGAAAAGTTATAAACTACTTTTGAATGTGTGTAAGAAGGAATCCCTAAAACATATTGGGGCAGTGATACTCCAGATGTGGACTGGGGCTCCTCAGAATTGTTTTGGGGTTTTTGCAAGGTCAGAACTATTTTCTCACATGCTAATATTAAGTTGGTCTTTTTTTCCTACTCTCTCTCACAAGTACACAAGGGAATTTTCCAGATGTGTGCCCTTGTAATACTAAGTATAGCAGACACAGAATCCAGATGACTTTAATAAGCCAGACGTTAAAAAGGTCTTTATTAGTAAGAATTGTTAAAACAGTGTCATCCTTGTTACAGAATTTTTGTTTTTGACAAGTTTTGGGGGTTAAAAACTTAGTCATATCTCCTACACTGCTGATGGGAAGGCAAATTGGTCCAACCACTATGGAAAGCTGTTTGGATTTCTCAAACAGCAAAAAATGGAGCCTTCTTTATGACCCATCAAATGAAAATATTTGCACTTACATATAATGTTAACTGGACTACAAAAGTGATCATCTTGTAATATACAGGAACATAAACAGAAGTTTTTGGGTCCTTGGTAATTTTTGGTGGTCAGGGGTTTGAAACCAAAGATGGTGAGAACTGCTGGACTAAGGAGAAGAAGTGGTTGAATGAAAAGGTATGCATACTTCATAATCAATATGATTGCTTGTTATTCTGTAGGTAGTTTAAACCATGTTCCTTAGCCCCATAGGAGGATTTAAAGTTGTGTGTGTAGCATGTTTATTTGCCTTGTGTACTTTCAGTTTAAGTGGGTTTACTTAAATTGTTTTTATAACACTGCTTACTATTAACATTTCTTATTTCTTTCAGTAATTTGGATCCACTTACAGAAACTGTATCCTTTTCAAAAAAAGTTAAATGAAGTCTTACTCAGAGTCAGGAAAATGGAAAAGCAAAAGGATAAAATAGATGAGTACTAAAAAACTTTAAAATGTGTAGATCTGGAAACATTTTATACAGCATTGAGAGCAGTCAAAGAAAACCAGCTGGGGACAAGAGTTATCTTAAATCAGCTTCATAAGCTAATATAATGGCCTCCTATAAATCTGTAAAGAGTTGAGCCCCACTTTTGCCCTCAGTTGTCAGTACGTCTATGTACATCAAAGCAGTGACTTCACAAGATGGGTTCTTTCCGTCAAGTGTGAGTGAGGTCTGGAGATGAAGATCAACATAGGAGAACGTGAGAGAGTCCTTCTTTGGTAAACACCATGCAGCGCCTATATAGCTTATTGATCAGCACTTGCCGTTACTACACTTAACCTAGCATATTCTGGGAATATGCCTTGTTGTAAATTGGGACTTGTTAACTAAATGGAGGAAAAGATTTTGGGTAACAATTAGCAATGACTATCATGCTCCCAAAAAGAAAACTGGGCAAAGATGTGTCAGGTTAGGGTACTGTAGATTATGTTGCAATTCGCAGTGGTTAAAAACAAAATCAGATTTCTGGGCTTTGTTCCATGTCCATTACAGTTGATAGAGGGTAGTATTTAACTAACTGATAAGTTAACAAGAGGCATACAGGAGGTTAATGAGTTCAAGCTCAAGAATCAAAGACATGCAAGTTCAAAATGAGGTGTGCCATGTTTTACCTGTCACATTATCAAGGATTAAAGATCATGATAAAATTCAGCACTGATGAGGGCTAGCTGAATGGAGCATTATCATAAACTGCTAGTGACAGTGTAAATTCCTGTAGGTTTTTTGGAAGGCACTTTCACAATGCAATACTTAGTAATTGTATTTCCTGAAAACTGAAAGCTTAAAAATTAGAGGCAATTACATCAGTGTGTGGACTAGATTGAGCTCACTACCTGTTTTATTATTAAAGTTTAATTAGATCACAACCATGATAAAAATTAAGATATTGTCTGTAACTTACATTGATATCTTTAACAATAGCAACAGAAGCATGTGGTCCATAAGACCTAGAGTATTTACTATCTGGCTTTACAGAAAATGTTTAATTACAGAATTAGAATGTTAAAAATTTAGAATAACACAACGATAGAGAGATGGGTCAATTATGCTAGATCCATGATGGATTTAAAAATGTTCTTGAGAAACTGGAAAGAACCCAAATGCCTATTGTCAGGAGACAGAGGGTATTTAAAATGTTTATTCTTAGAGTAGAGTACTACTTAGCAGTGTAGTTAGTACAGTTGACAGCAGGGCTACATAACAGAAATGGAGTTGAGTGGGAAAGAACAAAAAAATTTTCAGTTTACATTTGTCTTTTGAAATTATGGCTGAGGCCCTCCCTGGTGGTGCAGCGGGTTAAAGCACTGCACTGAGAAACTAAAGCCACTTCCGCATGAGTTCGATCCCTGCCTGCCCCAGAGGTGACCACGTGGCGTGGCAAACTTCTCCTGACCCCCCACTGCTCCCCTCAGCAGTGTACTTCGTCGATCTGCCTGTTCTGCTTCCCGCTCTGTCTCTGGTGAATCCTCTCACCCTCCGCATCTCTGGCCTGTACCCCAGTTCTGTGTGAATAAATAAATAAATCTTTAAAAAAAAAAAGAAATTATGGCTGATTAAAGAGTTCTCCATATTAAAAAAAAAAGCAGTGAGAATGTTGAAGAATTTCAAGTGACAGAAAACATTTTACTGTTGGTAAGAAGAAAATACTAAATTGCAACTCAGCTTGTATAGTTTGCAGTATACAGCGGAAGTTCCAGATTGGGGTTGAGACCATACCTGAAAGTTACTTGCCAGGTTTTAGTCGTAAGTGAAATTACTTGCCAGGTTTTAGTAGTAAATGAGCATTTAGGGGCTCCTCTGTTGGCTCCGGGAGAGATTGTTTGATGTGTTTCAGTAACTTGAAAATAGGAAGACTCTCTTACTTGCCATGTAAAGATTGTATCTGAAGTACTAAAAATAATGGCTATCCTTCACAGGACAGTGTGAAGAATTTACTAATTATAGTATAGGTTTTTCCCGTTTTTTTTCTCTTTTTTAAAAATGTATGATTTGATGGTGTCTTAGGATTTCATCACCAAGTTTACACTAAGAAGGAATATAGCAAATGTACATGTCAGTAAGGGCACCAAGGATAGAGTTAGTCTTGAGCAAATTATCCAGGCATTTACTGTTCAGTCAGCTTTTTTTTTTTTTAAGATTTATTTATTTGTGCATACAGAACTGGGGTACAGACCAGAGGCTCAGGGGCAGCGAGAGGCTTCACCAGAGACAGAGTGGGGAGCAGAACAGGCAGATCGACGAAGTACACTGCTGAGGGGAGCAGCGGGCTGGTCAGGAGAGGTCTGCCGCGCCATGTGGTCACCTCTGGGGCAGGAGGGAATGGAACTCATGCGGAAGTGGCTTTAACTTCTTAGTGCAGTGCTTTACCCCGCTGCGCCACCAGGAAGGGCCCATCGGTCAGCTTTTATTTGCATTGCTAGAAAAAGGAATTTGAATGGAGAAGAAAAACTGGATAATGGTTATGTTGCTATGGAAGTACTTAAAATTTAAAGTTATTTACCAAGTTTCAGAGTTCAAGCTAATGTAGAAACTAGTGACTGATTTTCCAGTGCAGTTATGAAAAAATAAAGGTAATGAACATCTGTGTGCCACATATTGTAAATGTGAGTATGGCATCAATATTCTAAGGGGAGGCAGAATAGGAGGTGATAAGTAGATGGAGGCTGCTCGAAGTTCATAGAACTTGGGAGTGTAGATTCTTTGCTTTCTATTACATGGTGCTGTCTCCATTCACACTTTAAGTTGATATACTTAGGCAGTTTTGTCCAAAATTAGTGCTGTCCTAAATATTTCATGGCAAAATAGGATTATAGAAACAGTGCATTTAGAACTGGGGCTAAAATACTTCATTTTTTAAAAGGAAACGTTCTTCAAGGTATCCCTTTATGAAGAACTTATTAACGCCCATTATTTTTCATGGTCCTTAACAAGTTCTAGTATGGGATTCCTTTTTACTTACAGTACCTCGCTCACTGGCCAGAGTATTTCATCGTTGCAGAGGCACCTGGTGGGGAGTTGATGGGTTACAGTAAGTATAACACTGCTAGTACTAGATTTTACAGTAAGGCTAATGCCACCAGTAAGTCCTAGGTTTTACAGTAAGTGTACTATCACTTGTACTAGATTTTAAAGGTAGTTCTCAACTGATTGTTTTAGATTGTTTGCAGAATTGAAGTAGACTCACAGTGATTATAATTTGACTTCCTTTTCAGCCATTTGACAACTCACTGATCTGTCCTGTGCTTTAGGGGTTGTGCTAGGCCCATGCCTGTGAACTGGACAGGCATGGCCTCAGTCTATGGGTGTTTCCATATTTTTGCTAAATTTTTATTTGGTATATAATGTGGTTTTGTAGCCTCTTCATTGAATCAGTAGCTTTACTAACAAAAATATGAGTTGTAGATTATCTCAGTTATATGTGTACACATACCCGCATCATATGTAGATTTTTAAAAAACATATTTTGGATCTGTTTGAAATTAGTTGTGTTTTTAGTATATCATTCCTTTACAAATTTTTTTCATTCTAATTTTACAACTAGATTTAGCATTATATTCACAAATCACAAATTATAAAAGCACTAATAGCCACTAGCTAGATGTTTTAATTTTGTAAATTTTATTAGTTTATAATAAAAATACATCAGACTCTACTTCTGTACTTGTACAAATCCATGTGTCTAATTACTAAATGCAATCTATTTTGGCAGTTATGGGTAAAGCAGAAGGTTCAGTAGCAAGGGAAGAATGGCACGGGCATGTCACCGCTCTGTCCGTTGCCCCAGAATTTCGACGCCTTGGTTTGGCTGCTAAACTTATGGAGTTATTAGAGGAGATTTCAGAAAGGTAAGATCCTGCTTTTCAAGTAATTTATGCACTTGTCTGTTTGTTTTTTCTCTTGGTGAACATTTATAAGTTGTTTTTCCTTCAGGCTGCGAATTATTTACAATGCTTCACTGTTCACACAAATATCATTGTTACCTTCTAACAGTCCTCACGTATGCAGACTGGTATGATTGTCCCTAGTTTGTCACTGATGTAAATTAAGGAAAAGTGAGTGACCTGCTTTAGGTTATAAGCTGGGTTATTTGTGCAGTCAAAGATTAGTAGCTCTTAAGGTTAATTTTCATGCTCTTGCCACTATTGCAGATGTTCCCACATTACCTCACCTTCACAGTCCTGTTAGGCCAAAAGAGAACAGCTTAGTCTTGAGCAGTTATGTCCTAGCTGCTTTTATAAATGTTCCAGTTGTAACTTAAGTCTTTTGTCTAATTAGTAGCTAATTGAAGAAAAAACATTGAAAGAAAATATATTGTTTCATAAATGGTTACCTACTAATGAGATGTGCACACCTGATGGGAGCATTGTATTTCCATGGCTGATCAAACCATGGAAATAAATTTGACACAACTACCTTCATTCCTGTTTCACATTGATTTTCATGTGGTACTTTAGTTTTCTTTTTTCCTCTTATGTCACAGGAACTGTCAAAAACAGCTCTATAAAAGACCTGTTATATATGTCAAGACCCTCTTTCTCTGGGATCAAAGTAATACAAAGACCCTTCCCAGTTTCTTCTGTAGAAAAGATAACACACACACACATACATATATAGTTTAACCAGTTGTCAGGCTGCTATTTTTTTTCCTCTACGTTCCAGAAGCATACAGGGAAGAGTATGTTGCTGCTAAGAAGAGCTCTTGAGGCTCTCCATTCAGCTGATGAATTTAATAAAGATAAATTTTAAAGTAGTAGTCGTGGCTTGAAAAAGGCCTGAGTAAAGTTGGGGGCAAGAGGAACCTGAGCTTATTCAAAGAAGAGAGGCTATTAGTATTATTAGTTGGAAAGGAAGGTAATTGTAGCCCTTATAATTTTTAAAAATGCTCCCTAGACTGACAAAGTTACACACATTTGTTAATGGTGTATCATATGTATATGACATTATTATATAGTGAGCAGGGGTTCAAAATAGCTATGACTGCATATATGGTTTAGTGTATTTGTAGAGTTGACTTTTTTAAAGATTTATTTATTTATGCATACAGAACTGGGGTACAGGCCAGAGGTGCAGGGGCGGTGAGAGGCTTCACTAGAGACACAGTGGGGAGCAGAACAGGCAGATCAACAAAGTATATTGCTGAGGAGAGCAGCAGGTGGGTCAGGAGAGGTCTGCTGCACCATGTGGGTCACCTCCGGGGTGAGGGATTGAACTCACTAAAGTGGCTGCAGCTAGCTTGCAGTGCTGCACTTTAACCCATTGTGCCACCAGGGAGGGCCGAGTTGACTGTTTCATAAGCATTTTTTAGCATCAAAAACAACTAAGCTGCTTTCCCCAACAGTTTCTATTCCTTCACTTCCTTGGGATAGTTGCTAAGATTTAAGTGTTATTCATTTATATGAGTATGTAAGTGTATACATAGATACCCATAATGAGCATACATGTATGGTGACATATATGTATTTTTAAATGTACACATTAAAAAGATAAAACTATATGATTTCCAAACAGTTAACTAAAAGGTAAATATATGGGATGCTAAAAATCAATTCAATAGAAGAAAAAGGAAATTAAACCAGCAAAGCAGTGAAAAGCTGAAATGGAAAGCCATATTACAAGTAATATAAACAGTAAATAGTGAGCTAAAGACTCCAGTTAGAGTCCTTAGGACATTATGCTAAGTGAAATAAGCCAGTGAAATAAGACAGATACTTAATGATTCCACTTTATATTTAAAAAAGTTTAATTCATAGAAGCTAGTGGCATGGTGATTGGCTAGGGGTAGGGGTGAAGAGTTAAAGAACATTTACTAATCAAAGCCATAAAGTTTCAGCTAAACTAGATGAGTAAGCTATAGTCTGCTGTTCTGCATTGTATCTGTAGTTGGCAAATGATATGTTACATGCTTAAAATTTGTTGAAAGGGAAAGATCTCATGTTAAGTGTCCTTGGAATAATTAAATAAAATTGAAAAACCGAGAACTATTTCATTTATAAAAAAAATGTGAAGATTTAAAATTATGTAAATTCTAACCTAAAGACATTTGGTATACTTAAATAAGCAACTCTTCAACAATGTAAAAGCTTGAGGGCAGTACAAAAACAAGTTGTAAACTGATACCTGCCCTTAAAGAATTTCAGTCAGTAGCCAAAAAACTGCACAAGGCGAACTGTGACTACTCTAACAAGTTTTTTTGCAAATATTTAAGAAATAATGACTATAAAGTTACTTGTATACAAACAAAAAGAGGTACCGTTCCTTAGCTTACTTTTTTTTTTTTATTATTTTTTTTTTATTAAAAAGTTTATTTTTACATCATTTTTCACAGTTAGCTTACTTTTTAAGGTTGGGGTAATCTTGATAAAAAAACATGACAGTATGAGAAAGGAAAATTTTACTCAATATAGATATAAAAATCCCAGAAAGAACTTAGCAAAATGGATTCAGCAATTCATAAAAAGGATGGAAAATCTGGGCAAGGTTATTTTAATGTAGGAAAAAATGCTAACATATTACATGACATTAATATATTTACAGGATGACTTTTATATTAGTAAATGCAGAAAATGCTTTGATTAAAACCATTTATCTATTTTGATAAAAAATTAGTAAATTAGGAATAGAACTTCCTTAATGTGAAAAAAATGTATCTACAAAAACATAGTAAATACCAGCGGTGAATTGAAATTTGGGAAAAAATAAAAGATGACTGTCGTCAGCCCCTCTTTTGATAGTTTAATGGAAACCCTAGATAATACAGTAACTCAAGAAAAATAAGACATGAAAATTGAGAAGACATAGACATTCTATCAGTAAAAAAAAAAATAACAAAACCATTGTTTGTACTGATAAGATTACACAGAAAACTCCAAGAATTTAAACATAAATGTACTACTCTCAATATTGAGCAAAATTATTCTGTGTACAACAACATAAAATCAACTGCTTTCTATGCATAGAGTAAAACTGAGGAAAATGATGGCTGTTTGCAATGATATCAAGATACATTAAGGGCTTAGGAAACATAACAACAGCTGTGTAAAGTTTCTCTAAGTTATAAAACTGAGAGACATTAAAGATTAGTTAGAAGAGAAATAAACTGTAGTAAGCTGGTGATTGATCCAAGGAGCCAGAGAAACTGCAGTCAAAATCTTAAGTACTTTTGTGGACTTGCTAAATTGATTGTGAAACTTAGAAAGGAATGAAGAGTTAAGATATTCTTGAATGAGAATGAAATAGGCAGCTTTGTCCCACCAGAAATCAAGCTATAATGAGTAATGCTTTCATGTTAATGCTTAACTAGCTGCCTAGATTAGTGGAACAGAATTGGAGAAAGCAGTTCTGTTTTTGACATATTTCAGAAGAGGTGATTGCATATCAGTTGCTCTGAAGTTGGTGGCTTATCCATATGGGGCCATACCACATATAAATCAATTTGGTCCATTAAATTTCTTTTCATTTTTATTAAAATTCTAGATGTGGGGCCTCCCTGGTGGCCTAGGGATTAAATCTCAGTGTTATCACCTCTAAGGCCTGAGTTCAGCCTCCAGCCAGGGAGCTCACCCACATATGGCGCAGCAGACCTCTACGTCTTGCCCACTGCTCCCCTCAGCAATATTTTTCAGTCAGTCAACCTGTTCTCTGTCTCTGGTGAATCCTCTCAACCCCCAAATCTCTGGTCTATACCCCAGTTCTTATTCACATTCACCCCATGCTTCATTTTTTACACAAACACCCACCCACCTACCCCTAGAGGTAAAAAGCAAAACTAGAAAATCCTTTGAATAAAATTTTAGAGGTTATCTTATCCTGAGGGCAGAACTTCTTAAACCATAAAAACTACTAGGTCTAAAAGAAGTACTTGTCTACTAACCTCACTGAGGTGAACTAATTAACTTGGTGCATCAAAGGTAAATCAGGATTCTGGCCAGTCAAAAATTGGAAAAGTTTGCAAAAACATTGCAGAATATATAGGGAACTACAGCTGGGGGACAAAGCGAGAGAGATGTGGAAGTCCAGTAAGTACTCTATGCGTTAAGAAATCTAAATAGTAAGCAGAAATATATTCAGCTTCATTAGTAATCCAAAGTGCCAATTAAAATTACCCTTAGCTACAACTGTATCATAACATTTTCAAAAATCAAAATGTCTGGTAGGTGTTATTGAATGGTGTTTTATCCACTTGTTAGGTGTAAGGTGGTACAAGCAGGTTGGAAAACACATGAAGAGGTGCACATCCTTGTATAAGCCAGCAGTGACTTGCCTGTATAGAGACATTTGATATTGTACCTTAAGACCCAACAGAAATATTCATAAGCAGCATTGTTTGTAACAGTGAAAACTGGAAATGTTTATAGGGCCATGGATAACATGTTGTAGTATGGCCATAGAGTGATTACTGAACAAAGTGAAGATGAACAGATTCTTGGTAAAGAGAGTCCAACAGGGAAATCACTACAGAAGATAAAAGTATGATTCCATTTCTGTTGAATTCACAAATAGGAGAAACTAAATTATGGATGGTAAATCTGCAATAGAAATCAAGGAGTTAGTGACAACAGTCAGTGTGTGGTGATCCCTGGGAAAGGGAGGGGCTGTCACTGACCAGAGGACCTGAGGATTTCAGGGCTGAGAAGGGTGTTCTGTTGCTGCAGTTGGGTCACGGCCATATTAGCGCTTTCTTCACAGTCTTTGATTTATACTGGGTGCAAGTATTGTATGAATGGTAGGTAAAACAAACATGCCAATTATATAACCTAAAATACACAGTAATTTCTTTAAATCAGGTAACAGAACTGTGGTAAAAAGAAGCAATGCTTTTTTTGGAGAATGCTTTTTTCTAAGAAGACGTGTCCTTACAGGTTTTGAAATACTAACATGCAAACAATCTTTGGTACTATAAAATTACTGTCATAAATCTTCAGTAACAAAAATATATTCAGCTGTAAGGGTCCTGTTACTACCATTGTGAAAGGTAGTCAAAGCAGAGTAAAAACAATTGTTTAAAAATACATCTCTTATTTTCTAGGGTTTCTCACATTCTAACATTCTTTTTTCTTTTTCTTTTTTAAAGAAAGGGTGGATTTTTTGTTGATCTTTTTGTGAGGGTATCCAATCAGGTTGCAGTGAACATGTATAAGCAGCTGGGCTACAGTGTGTACAGGACCGTCATAGAGTACTACTCTGCCAGCAATGGGGAGCCCGATGAGGATGCTTATGGTAAGCTGCTTCTGTGGTAGTGCCCCTAGAAGGAATCCAAGGCATTTACACCTACATTTTACAGATTGCAGTATTCAGTTATTTCAATAAATTTAAAGAGAGTCACATTTGCTGGACTTGGCATTCTAGAAATTGAGTTGTAATATTTAAATCTTTAACCTACCTTTATGAACCTACCACTAGTTAATTTGTATTAACTAGGCAGCGGTTAATTTCTGCCAATTACTGACTACATTATAGGCAAGTTATTTTTAGCAAGATTCTTTCAAAAGAACATTAATATAAAGAGCTGAAACCCATTTATAAAATCCATTTTTTTTTTGTTGGTATCTGGTATACTGGAGATTGTTTCACTTATTAATAGATTTCTCTTACAATCTGGTGAAAGTTAGGGTCTGGGACAAAAACTTCTATGGGAAATTTACCTATTGACTTTAAATTTGATATACGGTGGTTTGATATTTGGATAATTATATTAAACTTTGCTTTCTAACAGATATGAGGAAAGCACTTTCCAGGGACACTGAGAAGAAATCCATTATACCATTACCCCATCCTGTGAGGCCTGAAGACATTGAATAACCATGGGCAGTGGTTCTTAGGCTGAGGCTCCAGATTTTTTATGGACTGTAGTTTTTTCATTAAATAATCTTGGAGCTTTATTAGGAGAAAAGTAATATTTAGGTCTTAAAGACTTAAAAAAATACAGGTTATAAACTTACTTTAAATCTTATTTCCAGTTAGCAATGTCAAACCTACTAAAGCTGTTCACTATAATAAAACTGAATCAAAAAAGCAGGTAGGTCAGAAGGAAATGTTCCACTGTTCATAGTTAATAACATTCACTGTACATTAGGGAAAAAACTTGCTCCACTCTCCTCCTAAATTACGTGCCTGAGAACCACTGCTGCATATATATATATATATATATATATAAAATTTTTTATTGAATTTAATTAATTGAAGCTTTAAAAACATATGAAATGTATAAATCTATGCTGTATAATAAAATGCATTGTGACCCTATGAATGTCTTCTGGAAATTTGTTGTTTACTTATAAAGCTAAATCAGGACTGAGGAAGGTTATTTAGGATATGTAATTAGTCTTAGAATTTTCATTTTTTTATGAAACATTCTTAAATGGGTATTTGAAACATTCCTGCCCAGCATACTTAAACTTCCTTCTAAGTGCAGAGTAAATTCTTCCCAGTTATATTTCACTCTTAGTCCTTTGTCTTTTGTCTCATCTCATAGTACTTTCTATAAATCCTGCCTTTCAAGAGAAAAATAGTTTTATTTTTTAAAGGAGAAAACCCAATTTCTAAAGAAAGGCCTTAAAACTGGATCACAGCCCAACCACATATTTTCACGTGCAGTTTTCATCCTCTGTAATATCTGAAAAAGCCAGTAAGTACACCTGCTATATAAAAAAAGAAAACTTGGCCCTCCCTGGTAGTGCAGCAGGTTGGAGCCAAACCGTGGCCGCTTCAGCCCTCTCCTGTCTCACCCACTGCTCCCCTCAGCAGGTACTTTGTCGATCTGCCTCTTCTGCTCCCCACTCTTGTTTCTGGTGAATCCTCTCGCTGTCCCTGCACCTTGGGCCTGTACCCCATTTCTGTATGCATAAATAAAATCTAAAAAAAATCTCACAAATTATTAAAAAGCTTTTACTTTTATTTTGGTGAATTTAAGGGTAAGAAATGAATCCTTATGTTCAGCCAAGGGAATAAGTTTTCTCAAGCATTTCGTACTGACACTGCCAAAAAGTTGTTTTTTTTTTTTCAGAAAGTGGTAGTAAGAGCTTACAGTGAGGTCATGATCACGAATTTCTTTTTTCTTGTGCATTTATGAGACAGACAAGTAATTCTAGGAAGCCTCTGTTTAAGAGTAGTAATTTGGCATTGTGATCTATTTTCATCACAACCTTTACTCTGCATACTAAGAAAAAAGATCTTAAAATCACAAGTGTTCCTTTTGCTGACAAGACCTTGTATTAAACAGTCAAAAACTACTTGACCCTCTAATAGCTAGCACTTGTCTGGTGACTAAAGCAGTGAGGCTAAAAATCGGTTTATCAATGATCCTAGTACTATTCTTTCTGCCCTCCGATGCGATCATTTTCAAGATATAATTTAGTAACATTAACTAGCCTTTAATTGTTTGGTGGGTAACACTGAATTTGCCAGTTATCACAGGTGAAAAAAGTCCTGATTCTTGATTCCATTTTAGTCAGCTTATGCTGTGAACAAAAGAGAGAGGCTTGAAAAATACAGGCCAAGTTAAATAACACAATTAGGTCAGGAAAGTACTTTTTCTGCTTGAGAATGTGAGCAATATGTCACCAAAGACGACATTCTTATGCTACTTTTAAATCTGATTATTTAGCACAGACACCTTAGGTGTTCCCACATGTTCTAAACCAACGATAACTTTTTAAAAATAAAGCAGCAAAATTTAGTGTGTCAGTTGTTAGGGGTAGTACTTTTTACTGCAGTGCAGTGCACTGGGAGATGCTTACAGGTATTCATAGAAATGATTCCTTCCCATAAGTTTGGGAAACATGCCAGCATTGTTCCTGGTCACTTGTAGAGTAACACATCAAATGCTTTGAGAAACCTAACTGTAAAGATACTTGACTAAGAAGGCTTTATCTTTAAGCTAGGTTTCCCAAATTTGAGCACGGGACATCATTTTTCACAGCATAAGTATTAACTATTCTCTAAGACATACAGAACTCAACCAGTTTGAGAAACTAATGATTAATAGCATAAATGAAACTCAACTGAAATGTCGTTGGTAAAAAATACCTTGTTCAGAAATACAATTATTTTTTTAAGTAATGTCTTCAAAAGTAATGACTAATAAATGGCCACTATTAAGGAGGTAAGGATTGTCAGAAATTAATACAAGCACACAATTCTACAATGAATGACTAAGAAAGTTGCTGGGGAAATTTTATTGAGCAATTACTATGTGCCAGGTATATTCCTTTTATCATTTAATCCAAAATGAATTGGCAAAGTATTAGCTCAATATATGACTGAATACACAAACTAAAGGTTAAGTTGTATCACTAAGTGGCTGAAAGGGGAATGGAACTCAAGTCTGATTCTGAAGACAAAAAATAGGCCTCTGATGCATAAAATACAAAGAAAAGCATGAGACAAATATGCTTAAAAGTTACTACAGGCTGTAATTTGAAAACTTCTAGAAAAGGTTCTTTCAAAAGTCAGCAGTTCCACCTAAAATAGGTAACACTAATTCATTTCTTAGTGTATGTTGTGGACAAAAAAATGTTTGGCCTCAGATTAAAAAAGTCCAGCAGTTTAGAAAACTCCCTTACTTGCAATTCCTACCCCAAACTTACCCAAGAGCATTTAAAAGTAATTTGAAAAGTAGTTGCCAGAATTCTAGTTGATTCATCAGTGGTGAAATATACAAAAACTTAAAGAGTCATAAGAGTTCCAAACTATTTATAAAAATAAAAACATTTATCAATACGAACAAGCTCAAGATTCACTCTCGTCGATGTCCTTATCTGGGTCTTGCTCAGCAGCCTCCTTTTCCTGTTGCTGTTTCTTCCAAAGTTTGGCCATGGCCAGTAGTTTGAGGTTGGGTTGGTTGGCAGCATCTTCTGGAAAGATGTAATCATAGTATTCTTCCCAGCCTGCATCAGACTAAAGAAAAAAGAATATAAACGGTTAAAAGATAAGCTAACAACTGGCTGAATACACATTTCAGTTAAAGTAGGGAATTGTTCACTGGGAAACCCAGAGTTCCAATACAACTTCATTTTACAAAAAAAAAAAAACGTCAAGTTCTATTACAGGAAGAACAAAAGCTGTGCCTTGAACACGTGAGTGAGTAAGCTGGTGTTCCAAAATTATAGCTCAGTGAGAATGAAAACCCTGGTGGAAAAAATTCTAACAGTCACTTAAAAAGCTGCTTTATAGCTAACAAGAAGGTATCTGGTGTCTTCGACTCCATCATGCAGTCTTATGTTTTAAGATTGCAAATTTTTAGATTCACTTAATATTACACAGTAGTGAAAGCCACAAATTTGTGTATCATTCTGACTTCCTGTACATCCCTTCCTTCAGTCACTAATTTCACTCACTAAATACACTCCAATTCCAGCTTCTACCACCACTTGCTTTGCTTACAAAAGCCCCCCTTGAATCCTCCTCCAATCTATGTCCTCATTTTCTTCTGCAGGAGAACCTGGCAACTGAATCTTTTAATGCATTAGAGCCTTAAAGCCTAAGTTGTGGACCATCTCTGAACTAGCTCCTACCTAAAAGCTGACTCATTTTCCTCCATGCTGACCTTTCTGCTTAAAGCTCCATAAGGTCCTGAACTCCTCCCCTTCCTCTTCACCCAAGTGGATCATACACCTGCTCTGTTTCTCCAAGGTAGCCAGAATGTCTTCTACTTGAGGCTGTCGACTGCCATTTTCAGATGGCACAGATGCCACATAAGGATGCAAATTTTAGGGTGAACATATTTCTGCTCATTTGACATGCCATGACCAGTTCCAGGACTCAGTTCTTACCCCATCGTCAGCCTGAACCTTTCTCCTCTTCTTGACTTTCTCTGGCATGAGTTTGTCGACTCTCTCCTTATCTGATACTGTTCCAAATTCATCTTCAAAGCTTCGCCAAGATTCCAGCAGCATAAGCCTCTCTTCCTTTTCTTCACAGTTTCTCATAGTTTTGTTAGCCTCTTCGTATATTTGTCTACATTTAGTCAAACTTCCTTCTTTCCCTGAAGACAATTCAAACTGAGCAAAACTGATCCATACCTGTAAGTGAAATTAAAGAACCAAATTAACCCTGTCATCCAGAAACAATAATATAATAATAAAGCTAGTCTGTTAATGACAACTGAACATACAAATGTGTCTTCACTAATATTCCAAAGAGTATACCATACTGACTATAAAATTGAATAGCAATTTTGAAGCAGTCTACTTCTGTAGCCAACTAGATGTTTGAATAAAAATTAAAAAATCTCTTATAGAAATAGTTTCTTCTTCAGGACTGCTGATTCCAACAAAACTGAAGAATTAAAGAATCAAAGCAACAGGATACCTTAACATGTTGTGTTCGCTGAAGCAATCGCCGGTAAAGATTTCGTGTTCTTTCAGTTTCTTCCTGTTCAATTTCAAAATCAATATATGATTTCCAAAGCACCTAAGAAAGGTAATGTAATCGGTGAGTCTTGATATTAAAAAATCAACATTCCCCTATCCAAAGCAAAGCTTAACTACCATTCTCACCTAGTTCATTCGGGAACCTAGGATTTTCATAAACAATTGAAATGATAGATGGCGTGTGGATTAAATAAATAATACTGGTATTTACAAGCTTGGAAAAACTTGGTTAAAATCCGAGGTTATGAGATAAAGAGCCCTATATTAAATTTTTAGCATTTTAAAAATGCTGCCTTATCAAGAACTGTGGAACTTGCCAACTCCATGCCATTGTCATGAACCTGCAACATGCAACTAAATGTGCAGGTAGAAATCAGGCCTAGGTTAACCATTATACATCATTTCTCTAGGTAAATTTCATGATGTTTGAATTCAACTAACACATTCAGTGAATAGCTGCCTACTTGCTAGGTATAGCTTGTGAGGGCACAAGATTGAAAGACATGGCTGGATGACTGGGAGCTGGCTGACAGTCTGACTCATGGAACCAGCGACACACAACCCCCTGCCTTAATGCTGTGGGCAAGGTACATGCCCGTATGCACTGTTGTCATATTAGTCTTAAGATTAGCAAAACGGCTGGGTAAATCCATAGGCTCCTGAGATTCAAACTTGTCCTAGCTGTGGTCTGGTGCCACCTTGTGGCTCAGGTTTAGTCCTACCAAAGGGATGATTTTGGGTCCTGTTGCAGGACAGTGGCAGTTGTTCCTGGAACATTCTGTTTAGTTACAGTCTCTTTTGTTATCTCTTTTGTTATCTCAGTCAGGGATATGCAGCCTCAATTTCCCTCTTCCATGTTTTTCCAGATGGGGTTGCCTGCTGTCTGTTTCCTTCCCTGGCCTTCCCTGTCAGCCTGTCACCTCTTTAGTTTTCTGGTTAAGAAAGGGTGGGGAGTGGCCCTCCCAGGTGGCTTAAGGGTTAAGTCTCAGTCACCCCATGGCTTGAGTTGGATTACCAGCCAGGAAGGTGACCCACAAGGCACAGTAGACCTCACCTGTCTAGCCCACTGCTCAACTCAGCAGTGTATTTAGGTAGATCTGCCTCCTGTTTTGTTTATCACTGCCTCTGGTGAATCCTCTCATCCCCTGAACCTTTGGCCTATACCCCAGTTCTGCAGAAAAAGAAAAAATGAAAAAAAGAAAAAGGGAGGGGAGCCCACCCATTGTGTTCCAGTTCATCCTGGGTATCCTAAAAAGGCTTTGCTGTGCTCTGATTAGAGGGTGCTTCCCCTTCCCCTTCCCCTATTCCCCAAACAGAAAAGCCCTAATCTAAGTGGGTAAAACTGTAAGTTAGTTAGATCTCTAAAAGGCACACACATTTTGATTGTTATCTAATACTAGAGAAGTGTCTAAACTTATTAAATTCAACTCACCTCTGGCATGTCTAAGCGTGGCTGACTGATGGCTAACTCGTAAATTGCCCTGGCTCTTTCAATATCGCCAAGTATAGTCTCTAGTTCTGCAAATTTAATCCAAGAAGTACAATTTTCAGGCCCAAATTCCAGGAACTTCTCATAAAGCTTCCGGCATCTGTCAAATTCTCGAAGCTGTAGTTCTAGTTCTATGTAACCTTTAAATAACTTGTTCTTTGGACATTTGCCTATGGAAGTTCCCTGAAAAATAAAATGACCAAGCCATTGATAAGTTAGTGGTTTCCACTTGTGCAGTCTTCACAACCTGTCCTAAAAGCTTTTCTTTCTGAGCAAGAAACTTGCAGTTAACATAGAAAACCATTCTTGCCCTCTGTGGTATTCTAGGTTGAAGGTGGTTCCTGACAATAGGTGAAAGGAACCTCAAAATCAAGTCCCCAGCTTTTAAGAGGGCTTGTACCCACTGGTGCCTGTTCAGAAAGATAGTGTTCCAAAATGTTCTGATTTTACTCAGTTTCCTAGGATATCCTTGGAGATATGGATGTCAGATGTTGAAAGCCTCCAATAAGTCAAAAGGCAATCAAAGAATGGAAGTTACCCATAGCCTGGGTGAGACTAGCTTTTCAGAACTATAATATGGATGTATCTTGCTTTATTGAACTTTGAATTTTGTACATAACTGCATTTTTTTTTTACAACTGGAAGGTTTATGGACACCTTGAATTACCATTTTCCCAATACTTTGTGTTTTGATTTTTTTATTTACATACTTTTTTTTTTTTGACATAATGCTACTGCATACTTTAAACAAACTACAGAATCCAGTATAACTGTAACTTTTCTATGCACTGGGAAACCAAAAAATCTCACAACTCACTTCCTTGCAGTGGTCTGGACTAGAACCTGCATTATCTCTGAAGTATGCCTGTATTTGACCCTATTAAATACTGAAACAATTATTAAAAGGAAAGTGCATTAAAGACACCAAAAATTACAAAGGGTCAGACTACAAAAGAATTGATCTAAGGTCAGATCTTATCTAATATCAGATCTTCTTAGTCTGATGGAGGAGCTGGTAACTACAGGTAAGTTTTGAATGTTAAAACAGAGTGTTAGTTTGTCTGAGCTGGTAAGAATAATTTAAACATCATCATCCAACTTTTTCCAAAGGTCATATGTTTCCTAATATGTTTCAGATTATAAAAGCATGATATTTCTGTTGCTTTCTTAGGTGGAATTATTTATGAGGAGTACATTATATAAGCACTAAGGTTTTAATTTTCTTTTCATAGAACTTAATCGCACAGCTTGACTCTTTACTTACCAAAGCTCTTCTGGCAAATGGTAAATTTTTCTGTCTTATTTCAAATTGTGCATACAGTAACCACATTTTGGCAAATGTGAACTAGAAAACAAAAGTACAAAATATCTATTGTAAGGAACTCATTTACATGAAGCTGAATTGTCCAATTTCAGTGAACAAAAGACCAGTGGCAATAAGATGTCCCTAAATTTTCAGAACTAGTATGGTTATAAACAACTGTGATCTAGAACCTTTATGGTAATACACAGGCCTACGGCCTCTGCTACACCTTTATTCTAGAAGGTAACTCGATCAACATTTCTATTAGGTTCTGATGTTAAGAAATGTGGTAAGAGATAACGTTTCAATTACTCTCAGAAAACCCATGCTTGCTCACGTATGGATGGGTATATCCATTCAGTTGCCAATAAATACTGTTTGTTGTTCCCAGACCATGCTGTGTCTTCTCTAGATGTGGGTTTCCTCATTCCAGTTATCTACCCTCCTCTGAAATTCTACATGTAGTATTCTACCTGTATTGTTCATTTGTCACTAAACACCGGCTATCCTCCCAACTAGCCTAAAGATGCTTTCAGCGGCAAAGAGCCTCTTTTTTTTTTCAAAGAGCCTATCTTAACCTTAATTTTGGCACTTAGCACAGAGAAACAGTCAATAACATTTCACAAGTAACAGAAGCAGAATTTTTAATTGTTTAGAACACTTAAGATTAAATGTACCTTTTTATGAGGAATCAATTCCAAAGATGCTTGATACACCTGTCTTGTTCTCTCAGGATCCTGTAACAGAGTAAGAGGTTTTCACAGAATATTGGAGTTTGTTGCCAGTACTGTCTCTACCAGTAACTCTATTTTTACTAATACTAGTAGAAATATATACCCCAACAATGAATATATTTCCCCAAGTTGCTATTTCCAAACCCTGATTCCATTTATGAGCAAAAGTGAACTACCTTTTTGGCCACCGAACTTTAAGAATCATTAACAATATAGCCATCAAATTCTGAGAGCTTCTCTGTAGGAAGGTTTTTTTGCCTGAGAGCAGGAAGAAAGATGTTTTATAATTCTAGATGAACAGCAGAAAGTTAATTCTTTCCAGTTAATTTATACATGACCAGTTTCTGAAAGTTTCACTTTAACAAAAAGCAAAAATGTACAATTTAGCTGTGATCCCTGTTTCTGAGAACACCCAGGGAACTCTGTATTTAGGAGAAGGGATGGTTTATTTTCAGGTTCCAAGTGATACCCTGTATCTCAAAGTTTACAATAAAACATTTACCTGTGCCTGTAAAAGGTCTCTAGGATTTAAAATGTTGTAGACACAGACATCAAATATAACTATATGGCTGAGGGAGGTCTCTAAGAATAAACAACTAAATGCTTTTGTTTTAAGGACTATATATATTAGTTACTACCCCAAAAGTCAAGCTGCAAGTTGAAGGTGAGACAAGCTGACAGGTAATTTCAGTTTTTACCTTTGCCTCCAATTCTTCATAGAGTGCATAGTTGACCCAAAGGTAGATGTAGCGCTTCCAGTGTCTCTTCTCCGGGATGGGTGGGACGTTGGCAATGGCTCTCTCATAGACTTCTCGCACAGTTTCTGCTTCTGCATCACTTTCCACCAAGCGCAAGTAATCAAACCATGCATCATAATTGTGTGGGTTAGCCTAGAAAACAACTGGTTTTATAAATAAACGCAAAATCTCTTAAAAGCTACACTTGCTAGGCTATGTGAGCTGAAGAAGGTATGAGACTGACTTTTCATATTTTGGCAACTTTTTCTACACTTGACACTTAAGGCTATCATTTCTAAGATTTCACAAAAAGGATGCTGAGGACAGACTATGAGGCCGGTGTCATGGCAAGGCCCCTTTCACCTATGACCACCACTTCCAAGATAAGTACTCAATAATCAGACATGTATTTTAGATATACTTGCTTAGGATTAGCTACAAATCATTAATGCCTTTCCTTTAAGTAGTTATGCTAAAAGGTATGGGTGCTGGGATCAATCTCTGATTCTTCCCTCTATGTTAAAAAATGAGCTCAAGTGGATCTCAAATTTCTTTTGCTCACATTCTATCTACAGTACAAGATCAGCAAGCTACAAACTGACTTTCAACATATTAAGCAGCAGAGCACATTCAGTTGTGTGCTTGCCTTTTCTATCAGCCTGGCTTATTCCTACCTATCTAGAATAACTGCTGATTTATTGCAGAGATACAATCAAGAGCACACTTGCTACTAACCCTGAGCTGCTGGTATTTGTTCATCTAGTGTAGCCAGGATTTGCTGGCATATCTCAGCTAGCTGTAGGGACGGCATCTACGCCAGCACTTGCCTTTACTTCTTCTTCATACTGGAATCTCCTTTTGCTCACAATGATGTCTTCAATACCGCGTCTATCACCAAATTTCTTCTCAAAGATGGTATAATTTTTAAAGAGTTCTTGGGCCTCTTGTTTTGAAATTTTATCCAGGGCGTATTTGTAGATTACTCGTACCCTTTCAAACTAAAAGTAGATAAAATGATTACTTTCTATAACATGATCTTCTCATTCTAGTTCTGGGAGTATGATGTAAAATAGTCCTTATATTAAAACATTCCTGTAAAGACTCAAATGTACAAAATAACATTTTTCTTTTAGTCAAGATGGACAACACCCTCTTTGGAGCTCCACATGTAATATTACCTGATTTGCTAACTGATGCTAGCTAAGCATCTCAAACTAAACAGGTCTAAAACTGGACCTATTTCTCCCCACTGATCCTATGTCTTTCCCACTCTTTGTAAGCAACCTCTCCCATCATATACTTGCTCAAGCCAAAAATCTCAGCAGTTCTCCTCTGAGTCCTCTCTTTTCCTCACTCCCCACATTCACTATTTCAACAAGTCCTGCTACTTCTACCTCCTCAACACTTCCCTTCACTTTCCCTAGCCCCCCTGCCAAGCTACTTTTTTCATGGACCATTTTGAAAGTCTGCTTTCCACTTTTGCCAGCCCACTTCCTCCCTTGTAATCTCCATGAATTAGCAGGAGGACCTTCTTTAAACACTTCAATACTTCCCACTAGTCTTGGAATAGAATTTGAAGCCCCTATCATGATAGATACAGACCCTGCATTTGGATTCTAGTTTCTCTCTCTTAAATCTGTATTACGTAAACTACTTTAAGGACTATGTTAAAAGGATATTATGAAAGAAAAGAACTGATGAATTTGTGAGAATTCCTTATTTCAAATTCTATTCTCTATTCTGAGGGCTCTGTACTTGTTTCCTAGGCATATTATATATATAAAGCCTTTTGATCAGGGTACCAAATAACTCTCAGTTTATAGACAATATTCTCACTCTAGATGTGAGGACTTATTTTTCAAGAAAAGACAACACAATCTATAATCATTTGACTTCCAGTCTGCAGCTTAACCACATGTATACCTTCAGAAGTAAATAATACTTTTATAGTTTGTAAATATTTTCTACAAGGGAAAGACAGTGGCAATGAACTCAACGTGCGCAAGAAGTAATCTGCTCTAAGATGTTCTTCAAGCTTATTTACCTCTTTTTGATTTTCTTCAAATTTAGCAAAGGCAACATAGAGGTGTTCATCCATATGTTCCTCTCCAAAGAATTCGACAGCTCTCTCATAAACTTTCCTTGCATGAGCAAAATAACCATGTTTTTCTTCAAAGCGGGCATACTTGATCCAGTTCTTAACATCAGGGTGCACGAGAACAAGTGCAGAGGAATTAAGGAAATACTACGCAAGACAATATTGATTTCTTAAAATCTCTTATTCTAGTGCTCAATTACAATTCAGTATTACAGTGCTAGATACAAAGAAGAGTTTGGGGTCATAAAAATGCTAAAACTAGATTTACTAGCCATGTGTTCCTAGAAAAGTCACTTGATTTTCCTAAATTTCAGCTTTACTATCTTTAAATAGAGAAAAGTGAGCATTACACCGGGCTTAATGGATAACTGCTGGCTTATTTAATGAGAAAATGTACAGAGAGTGGAGGGGGTAGAGCATTTGACTGCAGAAATGTATAGAAAGTTCTTAGCAGTTTTGGGCCAAAAGAATGCTTAACTAACTCTAACATTAATACTTAAATATTGATGATTACGTAAAAACCAACATGTCACAAAACTGCTAACTTGAGTCAAGTTTTGAATTGCCATTTCATTACTTAATAGCATGTATTTACTTTTAACCTGACTTCCTTGAGGAAATCATGAATTCCTAAGATAGTAACACATTCAAACATAACCATGATATTAAAAGAACTGATTCTGAAGCTGCTATTGCAACCAAAACTTAATTTCACCACTGAAATCCTGGTCAAGCTACTTACATGCCTCAGTTTTGTTTCATGCAGAATGGAGCAGTCTGTTACCATAGGACAGTCATGAGGATAAAATGATGATATTTGTAAAGTGCTTACAAAGCCTACCACACAGCAATGCTACAAAAACATTTTGTTAAAAGAGTAATATTAAAATGAGTAAGATCTTAAAATACCACAATAAAGTGGGTTTTGTTATTTATGGTAATGGTCTATGAAGTCACTGTGATCACTCAGAAAATAACAAAATATCCTGAAAGGGGAAATAAGCATATACAGCTCATAGTCTTAAATGCTAAAAACAACTAACTAATCCTGGTAGACTCTGTTTTCTGTATTTTATGAAAGAGAAAACAAGGTTCAGAAGAGTGAAATGACTTGGCTGAGGCAGCCCCCCAGAAAGGTGCCAGAGAAGGGATTCAAAACCCATCCCAATGGCCCCAGAGTTGGAGTTTCTTGAAATACATTGCATGGTTCCCATCCATCTCCAAACTCTGTTCATCACTTTATGCAAGTACAGAAAAGAAGGCAGACTCTCACTTGTTTGTCCTCAATAGGGAATACATGCTGGGGACTCAAAAGTTTTCGTCACTCTGCTTGCTTCATTCTGCTTGCTTCATTCACTCTGTGAATGAATGCAAACATGGCACAAATACTGTTTGGGGGTTATAAGTACATTTTAGCAAGTAGGATTCAAATATGGACATAGTGAATAATGGGAATAAACTACTTTAGTTGCTAAAGTTACATGTTATCATCTAATCTTCACCATCAGCTCACAGTAGTAATTTTTAATCTCAAAAACTGAATATGCTACGGCTCAAGGTTCAAAGGAATGAAATGACTCAGGGTTACATGGTTATGGATGGTAAACAGTAAACTTCTGGATAGATCCAGAAGCGGTGCTACTCACCAACACAAACCCTAGAAAAGCAGCACTTTAGTATGGCACCACATGGCACCTGAGCATTAAAGAAGTTCAGTCTCACTAAGAGAGACTCAAAACAATTACCCAGGCTACAAAATTTTATTCTAACTGAATTCCCTAGAAAACATGTAGCTTGCGAAGCAGATGAAACCTGCATCTTTGACTTCTCAGCCAACATGAATGTGTCCTGCCCATGATGTACCACCATGGAAGGAGCAGCACCTGAACCCACAGCGGCAACACGCAGACTTTGTCTGAAGGATATATCGCTCATAAATGGTGCGGGCCCGATCCACCTCTTTGTATCTCAGCTCAAAGTTGATGTAGGAATGCCAGGCTTGCTCCTCAGGCTGCCATTCCATCCAGCGCTCAAACACTTGACGGGCACCAGCAATGTTTCCCAGCATCTCCTCCATGTATGTGTACTTGTACCTTTAACATAATCACCCAGAAATATCTGGCACGGTCAAACTGACTGAGGGGAAAAAAGATCTTTGGCAATTTCTAATTATAACTTTGTTGAATATAAATATGATCTAGGGCTTTTTCTTCTCTAAAGGTTAAACTAACCGGTTTCTCATTAAAATATAAATGTAAAAAGGAAGAATACTGTACAAAAAGATTTCTCAAAGAGTGCAATCAAAGCTTTAGTTTATGATTATTTGCTAATAAATTAAATACAGTGGGATATTAAGATGTTATGTCTAAAAGTAGGGTTAAAAATTAAGTATATACAATTACTACAACTCTGAATAAAATATACAAAAATGAAGAACTATTAAAAGGTGGTAGTTATTCCACCAGACACTTACCAGAACTGGTTGACTCGTGGTAGGGTAGTTATGGCCCGGTCCCAGATGTTTCGGGCATGGTTGACCTGGCGATTCTTCATTTCCATTTCTGCATATTTCAGCCAGAGTGTAATATTTCGATAGTCTACATCTAAGGCACGCTCGTATATGGATCGAGCCCTTAAGAAGCAAGATTTGGAGGGCATCAAAGGTAATCCACACAACACAAGTGACAACTATTTCACATCACTTAATGTGCCCTGTTTTCTTATAGGGTGTTAATCAAGAGTCAGGGTCTAGGCATAAAAAAGTATGGAGATATAATGTTCTCAGGACACAAGAGTAAGACAAGTATTCATGTAATTATAATGTGATGTGAAAAATGTTACATCCAAATTCTGCACAAGGAAGCAAAGGAGAAGAAATAAAACTTGGTGGAAAAGGTTAACAACAGATAACAAACTCTTGGGTTTGAGGAAAATTCTAGAGACTAAGGTGTCCAAGGTAGGCAGGATGGGATGTCATTTTAGGCAAAGAGAACAGCTAGGTGTCACAGTAAGCAGACATGACATGGTTTAGGGAGTGGACAAGTATGTAGATACAGGCAGGGTAGGGCTATGCTGGAAGAATGCACAAAAGCTAGACAGAAGGAAGGGCCAGGTCATGATTTTCAACTGGTCATTTCTTTTCAGTGTTATAAATTTTATTTTAGAAAATCCTAATTTAGAGAAATCAGATGAAACTGTACTTCTCTGACTGCAGACTGTTTAGCGCTAAGACCCACCTAAAGAGCCCATGCTGTTGCCACTGCCAGGACTAGCTTGCCAGAGTGCCCCTGAGGCCCTCACAGGGACTCTAGGTCCCATTAACAAACTTGGAAAGTTACTATCTGAAGCACACTCTTACATTAACTTATGGCATCTTTGTATACAAAATGATACAGCAATTTTACCTTTGAATCTCCTTTAAACTCTCTTCCCATTGTGCGTATTTTATCCAGTTGCTAATTACAGTCCTGTTTTTCCTTATGTTATCTTCAAAAGTCTGAAAGAAGGCAAAAAAGGTCACATTAAAAGGCAAAATTGCCTTTGTATATTGATCTTGTACTAAAAAGTTTATCCTAGATTCTTCAAGGTATAAGAATCCTACTAAAGAAGGTGCAGTCTCAGATTTTTCTTTAAAATTTCACGTGCAGATATACAGAACTTCAAATATAAGGAATTACTCGCAGAACTGGTTAACTTCTCCTGTTGCCCATGACAGCTGATACTTTAATATATGCTAGATGTTCCTAACAGGAAAATGTTAACAAAGTTCTCTAATATCCTAGAATTTCATACATAACTCAATGAGACTAAAGTATACAAAACAGGATTAGTTAAAAATAATCCCATATTCCTGGATGAGGAGGTCAGATCACATGCCCAAGACTTCTCTTGGATCTTTCCCAGGTCTTAACTTCTTAGCACAAAAGATGGTTCACAGAGAAGTACAAATGGAAGTCTTGCTGAGCTCACCCTCTTCCAGTTATCAGTTCTTTCACCTGCTAAATTGTTACCCATTTTTGACTCAGCACCAAAAGTTATGTATCTGGTGTATTTAATCTCCTTGTACCTTAAAACAGACAACTCACAGTATCCTTTATAAGTTCAGCAAAATGCAGTTATATGGTAACCAGAAGTTATATTATTCATGAGACTAACTTCTTTGTATCTTGCAGTCTCTATAACCAACGAGGAACTCGTCCAAGTCTGATCTAAAAATTCTTAATAATAGAAGATTTAAAGATACACAGGAGAGATACATATTGACTCACCTTCCTTTTCCTTAGCTTGTAGTCATTTAGCTCTTCTTCATCTGTGATCTTCTGTTGCGGTGGAGGTGGAAGAAGCTCAAGTTCTCTTTCTTTAGCTTCTCTTAAAAGTTGTTCAGCAGTTATCTGTACCTCAGCTGGGGCTTTGTTTTTCACCTTTTAAGACAGAAAACATTTCTATTTTAAGTAGATGCTCTTCACACAAAATTTAAGAAACTAAATAGAAAAGAGATTACGTTTAAATCATAGGAAAAAGTTCCAAGAGAAAAGGTAACAAAATTAGCAAGTTTCCCTATTATATTACTATAACTTTGAGACTACTCAGGTAATAGTCTCTCTTTTTTTATTCCATAGAACTGAGGCCAGAGGTGGGGGAGGGGTGGTGAGAGGAATCAAAGAGACAGGTGGGGAGCAGAATAGGCAGATCTGTTGCAATATCAGGTCTATGGCAATACCAGGTCTGCTGTACCATTATGGGTCAGCTCCCAGGCAGGGATGGAATTGAGGCTGCAATGTTGATAGCACAGAGATTTAACCCCTAGGCCACCAGGGAGGTCCTCAACTAAAGATTTTGTTTCTTCAAAGATGTGTGTTACATTTTACTTAGCATTACAACCTCTATAGAATGCTTCAGGTTAGGCCCCGAGTGGATAACTGAGTCTTACATTTCGAGGCATTCAAGTCTAAGACAAAACTCAATAATTGTCTGTACAGAGGCTGTAAACTTGTCCACGTCTCAGAGCTGCGTGTCCAAAACAGTAGCCATGAGACACCTGTCGTGAGCTCAAATTGTTAAGTGTTAAATACAGTACATTTTTAAGATTTAGTATGAAGAAGTAAACAGGCTCATGAAACTGTTTTGGATTGATGATACGTTAAAGTAACAGGCCGCCCTCGCCATCGCCTACCTTGGCCACTTTGGGAATCCGCTGCTTCCCGGCCGCGGTGGAGGCCGCCATGTTTACAACACTAGCAGCCCTCAGGAGAACCGTGAGCCTCTGGAACTGAGACCGCGCGGCCGCGCTCCGCACCGGCGCCGACGAGCTCCGGGACAGCCAGACAACGCAGAAGCACCGAGCAGTCCACCCGCGAGATCCCGGAAATGGATGAGGAAGTGACCTCCCGCATGCGCAGTAGCACAGGCAGTGTTTCTGTGGTAACCCGGCAGCGCGTCCTCTGTGGAGTTAGCAGTGGAACCTGGCGTTCTGCAGTTGTGGGCAAGGTGGGTATCTAACCTGCGGCCAGAGAAGTGGAGATTGGGTGTAAGGGCGTCAGGGGCGCTTCTCCAGGGCAGAGTGTAGAAATGGGATGACCGTGCGAGGACGGGTGGGTCTGTGGCGACTTGGCGCTCGGTGTAGGGGAGAAGGAAACGCGCTTGACTACTGAGACGCTCGAGGGCGCGGAGAAGAAGCTTGTCAGAAAACTACCATTCCCAGAATGCCCAGGGGCGAGTTGCTGCACTCCCTGGCGGCCCGGCGTCGCTATGCATGCTAGGCTTTGTAGTGTCTGAATTCCTCTGCCCTTCGTTTCTACAAAGTTGTACCCAGATGATTAAGACTTGTGATTAAAAATAACAGAAGGTATTTTAAATCCAGATAATAGGAAAAAATTTAAAGGACGAATAGACTACTAACAAGCGAACCAATCTTAGATAAATTAAAATTTGAGAAAGCCTTAATTAAGTTTTTTTTTAGCCGCAATGCCCTTACCGATTAAAAAAAAGTAGAAAGGACAGTGATATCTGTATTAGGGCATTACAGAGGGGGGAAAATCTTTGTAAAGTGCTCAGTAAATGGTGCTCAGTAAATGTTAGCTGGTTTTATTTTTGAACTCCTTCAAAAACAGAAAAGTGGATTATGTACAAATTATTAAGAGAATTTAAAAATAAACTTGCATTTTTTTAAGCAGTTTTAGGTTCACAACAAAATTGAGTGAAAGGGACAGACAATTCCTATATATCCCTTGGCTTTCCTCTACAATGCCCCTTCTTTCTCATATCCTTCCCTCTCTTCCCCTTATCTTGCCCCCCACCCCCCCAGTTTACATTAGGATTCAGTCTTGGTGTTGTATATTCTATGGGATTTGACAAATAATATAATTATAATGACAAGTATTCAGATATAGTATTGTTGAAAAATGGTTTCACTCTCCTAAACATCCTCTCTGCCTCATTCATCCCTTTCTCCCTCCTGTCCTCAGCAATCACCGATCTATTTGTTTTCTGTCTTAATAGTATTACCTTTTTCAAAATGGCATATCATTGAATATCCAATATACGACTTTTCAGATTGGCTTTTTTCACTTGGTTATATGTAGTTGAGGTCTATCCATGAATTTTCATGTCTTGAGAATTTTCACAGCTACAAAGTCTTACGGAATTTGGCAAATATGCTTATGTGTTTATGCTTGTAGAAATAGCACATCTACCTCTGCAGATGATGCTCTCATAAGTATGTTATGTTTTGGTGATAGGAAGCCCACGAGGATTACAACTAAGATGGAAAAAGGCACAAAATGATGTAAAAATAAACTATTATATTATTATTTTTTTTTGTTATGGTGATATTCCAAACTGAAGTTATTTGTAACCATTATAAAAATATTTGCCAAACCTCTGTATCATATATATTATTGAAATATTTTCACCATCTTTTTAAAAATTTTAAATAAATTGAGATCACAGTGATAAAAGAAATCATTAGCAAAATAATAGCTAGTAAATTAAAGATACTTTTGTTTTTTCCCTTAAATTTATAATTATGCATAATTGATTTAACAAAACTTAAAGTTAAATAGCTCTAGTTTCCTCTCAATAATACAATACCTGCTTTACTTCTTATCACCTTCCATCTCACAAGTTTATATTGTCTGGCAATTCTTTGTCACTTTCTTGAGCTAATAGTTTAATTTTTCTAGTCCCCTCACTCGCCTAGAGGCCTACCTTTCCAAATTTCAGGTTGTAAGGCTTTTAGTTTCAGTTCTCTTTTGAATGAGACATGTTATTCCATGGACTATTATAACTGTGGCCCTCAGAACCTGTGTCAGATTGTATCCCTTCCTGAGCCAGTATACACAAAGGCATTACTACCTGGGTGTGGAATACTTGAGGTATATATATATATACCCTACTCCTTCCTGGTTCTCTTTTTTTGTTTCCAAGTTCAACTCTCTTGCTGTACTTTCCCACTTTATTTATTCAGGATTTTTATATATTTGTGGCTTTAGTGTTTGATACTGTGTTTCACAAACTGGATGTCTCTCTATAGTTTGGCTTTTAAGATAAAACCAAAGCCAGGAATGACAATACTTATGGCTGCATTTGACAGGAGTCTGGATATTATTAAAGTATTTTTCTACCTAAAGAAGGTAAAGGATAACATTTACAAATAAGAAAATTTGTATTTGGGAAACACCCAAATTCATTCATGGGCTGTAAAAAGTACAATTGTGTATTAGTGATAGATGAGCACAATAGCTCAATAGGGAGACAACCATGGGAGAGTATCTCCACTGCAGATCCCTTTCACACCAAATCTGGTAGAAACATTAACAAGTATTAAAATGACAGTATGGGGGCTCTCCTTGTGGCACAGTGGTTAAAGCACAGCACTCTGAAGCTATGGGCAGTCACTGCAGCAATCCTTAGTTCAGTCCCTGGCCAGGGAGCTGACACACATGGCGCAGCAGACCTCTCCTGACCCATCTGCTGCTCCCCTCAGCAGTGTTCTTCAGTCAGTCTGCCAGTTCTGCTCCCTACTCTGTCTCTGGTAAATCCTCTCACCTCCCATACCCCTGGCCCGTACCTCAGTTCTTGTATGCATAAAAAATAAATCTTTAAAAAAATAAAATGAAATGACAGTATGGCTTTGAAAGAGGTAAGCAGAACCTGTCTGATTACTATTTGATCTATAGTAGATGGATTCAGCATTTTTGCTGCATATTTACTATAAGGCAATTTGCTTTAAAAGATAAAATAACTGACTGGTAGTGTGGTTTGATGGTTTATTTCCAACTGATACAGTACTCTCATTTACAGATATATCATTCTTAGACTCTATACAGAGACGAGTGGACAAGTATCTTAAAATAGTGGGTGATAACAACTGTGTATATAGACTTGATAGGAAATTTGATGATAAAACTTCCTGGCAGTGTGAAGTAAGTGAGTAGAGAGCCAGATTGTTATGAATCTACACAGTTAAATATTTGCAAATATCTTCTGTTTTTGCTTTTTATAATAATGTCTTTTTACCTTTGTTATTAGTTTTTCACTGTTATTTTAAAATGTTCCTCTTATTTTTCATGATTTTTATTTTTTTTATGGCATCATTGTCTTCTAGCCAGTTATATAGTGAAAATGTTTGTGACAAAATGCTTGCAGCAAAGAACTTAGAACAAAACTACCTAGAAATGCTTGATGGTAGTTAGCCAGGTTCTGATTCCCTTCTTTGAAACCACAGTCATTTTACTAGTTGTTAATGCTTCTATCAAATTTGGAGTGAGTGACGTCCTTCCTAGGAAATACCCTCCGTGATTATCTTCCTATTGGGCTATTGTATCCATTCATCATATGGTATGTTTTTGACTCCTTTAAATGAAGCTTGTAACTATACTTATAATGTATACATATCACCCAAAATGCGGGGACTTGGGTTGGAGCCAATTGTTCAAAAGAAAATGTCAGATGAATAAGAACTGGTATTGGTGACATTTGTATAACAATGTAAATATACTTAGAACTATTAAATTGTACACTTAAAGGTGGTTCAAATGGTAAATTTTATTTATGTGTATTTACCACAATTTTACAAAACCCAGAATTTTACCTTCAGCATGTAAAGATGTATCTTTTCCATAGTGAGACAGTCTTGTGCCTTATTAGAAGGTATAATGAAAAATGCGTTATAATGTATTGTTTTGTAATTAAGAATTATTTTTGAATTTACAAAAAGATTGACGTTAAAGTTAAAATATTAAATCAAGTCATTGTAGCTGGGTTATGTAAAGTCATCTTAGTCAGCTCACCAAACTTTACTTCCACATGATGAAAGGTATGTTTGCTTTTCTAGGAAAAAATGTGCCAGTCAGAAAGGGGATTGATGATCCTGTGGGCATCAAATAGTGTAGTTTGCCCTGACAAATTAGGAAGTGCCATGTAGCTACCCATCTTTAGTTTGTTTGGCTTGGCTTCTTTGCAGTTGATGAAGGCCCCTCAGACTGCAGGACCTTTGAGTGATACCTCATGTTCGTCTGTTTTCAATTTGAGAGTATGCATTTTGAATAATATTAAAATTAATGGTTAATATGTACTGAACCTTTAACTATATGTCAGATATTTCTTTCACTGTTTTGCAAAAGATTTTATTTATAAAATAAATAATTTTGAGATATATATTATTTCTAACTTTGAAATGAAGGGCCTGAGAATTTAAGTAATTTTCCCAAGGCCACATGCAGAGCTTATAAGTGGTAGAAACTGGGTTTCATCACTGATAGTGTGATTCTACAGCCCTTGCTCTTGGTCACAGCCCAGTGTAAACCACCTTCTGATAGCTGAACTTTCTCGGTAGCATAGGTGGCTTTTCCATAGCACCTATGTGGAAGCACCTTAGTGACAGCTAAACCGGTTTAAAGGAATGTTTATTTATATCTGCAGAATGTAAAATATTGTTTGAGCCAGTATTTCCTGTTTGGAGATACATATAAATACCAAAGTTTACTTCCATTGTAAAGTGTGGAGCTGTCATTCTGATCTCACAGTTCCACAATGCAGCACCTGGCTTGAGTTAAAACTAGCTTGAACACCTCAGTTCACCAGTCACTCTGATACCAAGGCTGCAATGCAGTGATACCATAGCACACTTTTGGTGAAGAAGTTGTTTCTTACCACCCTGTTGTAGTGAAGGAGAGGATGTCAGACTTTTACTTAGTCCATGGAACTTGCTTGCCAAGAACACTGCCATTGTAGATTAATACATTGGCATACTTCTGTAAACTTGGACAATGTAGGGTGAGCCAGTGCAGATTCAGGCCTCTATGATAATCAGGTTCTTTGATACTTAGGTAAAATGAAAATTATGCAAGTTTGTAAACAACAATAACAGAAAGTCAAGTGATATAATTTCACAACAATATAATTTCATGTTTTGAAAGAAATTTCAAGAATTTCATTTTTTGAAAGAAAATTATTACATTGTTTAATTCCATTTATTAATAATTCAAAAATTACAAAATCATCAGTGTGATAGAAGAAAAGAGTAGTTTTCTTTTGGAGGGAGAAGACTGGGCTGGGGTTCTATGAGGCAGCTTTCTAGGGTGCTGGAAATGTTCCTCATTGTTCTTAAAGTTGCTACAATGGTGGAAAGTTAATCTGCCTGCTTTTGAACTCACTGGCTAATGCATCATAAAATGTCCCTCAAACCTCACACAAAAAAGACAGAATTAGCAAGAAACTATAAATCAGAGACATTCAGCAGGGGAAGGAGAGGGAGAAGGATTGAAACAGGGGCAAGAAGAGCACAAGGGACTATGGTGATGATACATGGGTGACTTGGTCATGGGAATTTTATGGGGATAACTGAGAGGAGAAAGCAAACTACGGAAATGAATAATGGTATTTTATATATACACACACACATATGGGAGAGACACACATTACATACACGTAGACATGGAGCGCAATTGAAACTGTCTTGTGGTCTGCTATTCCTGTCAGCATTGCCCAAAATGTCTTTCTGGAACATCAGATTCTCCATGGTCACTGTCATTAGAGATTTTCCTCAAAAGGGGTGTGGGAAAGACTGAGTTACGCAGAGAGCAGATAATTGATTGTGAAACTTTTCAAAGACTTTCATGGGCAAAGTAGCCCCTTAGGAAGCCCATCAAAAGCAGCATTTCCTACACTTATTTGACTGTAGAACTTTTTTTGATTGTTTTAAAATATCTCTCAGGACTACTGCCCTCAGTCCCCAGTTTGGGGACTTTATTTGGAGCATAGGCAGCAGCTATCAGTAGGGCTTCTTGTCACTCTTGACCACATGCCATAATGACTGTTTAAATACAAGAAGACATTGAACCAGTAAATAGTCCCCTTCAATGTTTTCAAATGTATTGTTAGAATACTTTAAAGCAGATTTTGTTACAAACAAAGAATACAGTTGCTGAAAATTCCAGACAGACCAGTTCTCAGAAACATGGTTCTCCTGGAAAGAAACATGGTCAGATGGTCGTCTGTGACAGAAGGTTGTTAATAGCCTATATCCCTATGGGAAAACGTGTCCCATGACCTCTCAAACACCATGGTCACTTTGATCGCACAGAAACTGAAATAATGTTCAACTTTGTATGTAATGTAATTGGACTGGCTTCTTAACAGTAGACTGTTTATTTTCTTTTTGGGACAGGATAAAAAATGTCAATACTTACTTCTCCAAGAGGAAAGGTAGAAGTGGTTCATTGCCGAAGAACAGAATCACAGGATATTTTTTGTATTGAAAGCCTCATTAGAAAATTTACCCAGAAGCTTTTTGGGAGACTTAATGTCATCTATCTTCTGTAAGTACATAGCTGAGTAAGACAAAGAAAGCATGTCAATTTTCTCACATACTAGGAAGGGTTCCCACAGCCTTTGTTCTTATGGGACATGCAGCAAGGAAACCGGTAATGGGTACCCTACTGAGTCACCTGTTAAGTCCCACAGCAACATGCAAGTGTCTCATGGGTTTTGAATTGCAACAAAATCTTTAACTGTCCCACCCACAAGTGGAGTTATATGGGACAAATTAAAATATTGCCTACTATTGATAGTTTTGTGAATTTATTTTCTGTCAGCCGTTCTACTTTGCCAGTATCTTATTTAACACTCTTGACAATTCTTGTGGGATCTACTGTCATATGTATTTTATAGATGAAAAAAATGGAGACCTGCCCACAGTCAATAACTGGTAAAGCCTGAATTTTCTTTTAACTACTAGTACTAACATGCTTACTTCAAAATATGCATAGACTCCTTTCCTGAAAGGTCTTTTTTCCCTTTATTTATTTATTATTTTTGATTCTAGAAATATTCCATCCTTTGTTCCTCATTTTTATTGAAAAAGATAACAGATAATTCAGTATTTTGGATTTCATAAAGTTTCATAACATTCACAAATGAAACGTTGAAACTAAAACGAGCTGAAACATAAAAAATTCTAGATTCTGACCACTACATTGATGAGTGCAATGTAAATTGACATATTTACTGCAGAGCAGTAGGACAATATGTATAAAACACATAGTGTTTTTTATACATAGTGTTTTATACATATGTATAAAACTAGTGTTTTACACATATTGTCCTACTGCTCTGCATATATATATATATATATATATATATATAAAATGGTGAATCAAAAACTAATGATATTGTCTGGGTGAAAACAACATGGTACATACAAATATGAAAAATCAAGGATCATGCACAGAACATTATCAAAATGAAATTGAAAACTTCTAAAGAATAGCAGGAACCAAAGTCACTTTCTCAGGGAGGATTTTTGCCACATTCTGGAATGTTCATGTTGCTTTATTTGACAGTTTTGCAGAACCAGAAGATAAATACTCTCTTCACTTAAGGAAGGAAGTATTGCATTCCTTTTAAAAAAACTGGCTTGTTCATTTAAGAAAGAAATAATGTAAACTCAATGAGTAAAAGTAGACTATAAGGAAACTAGCTTGTTTTAATGTCAACATAGTATGATGGCTTTGAAAAATTTGTAAGCATTTTTGATATGAGGTTTCTATTAATTACTTGTGTGATCCCAAGAAACTTCAAGACAGACTCTTAATAAGTACATATTTAGATCAACAATAGTAAATTAGTTTGATGATAGGCTGAATGAAGTAAATAAAATAATTTGATTAAAAGTCATCACACATTAGTATTTCCAGTAGACAGACTGAAATAGATGTAAATCAGATCTGAAGGGATTTTCATAATATGGGTGAGGTTCTAAGGTAAAAAAGATCATAATAATAAAATAAAAATCACAAACATACAAAGAAATCTACACCATTTGTGCAAAAAAATAACAAAAATATACAGCAGAATCAGACCTTTAAAGGCTTCAGATATTAAGTCAGATAACTAATAAGAAATGTAGTTGAAATTAAAAGCTCAGTGAATGAGTTAAATACCATAATAGACACAGTTGAAGACAGAGTAGCGAACAGGATGATAAACACCAATAAATTATTCAGAATTTAGCATGAGAGAGAAAGAATATGTGAATAGAATATTTAACAATCAGAACTAATCAGATTTCTAGAAGGAAAGTAATAGGAAGTGGATAAAAAGCCTGATAGGATGAAAAGGAAGGTGGCAATAGTAAGAATAGGAAAAACAAGCTTTCTAGGATGTGCCAGAAGTCCTGAGTAAGTGGCATTGGTTCCTGCTAGTCTGAAGTACCTGATTTCATATAATGTTCTCTGTATAGACTTCTGGAAGGATAGAATGTAAGAGTCAAAATTTGAAGAAATTATGATGCAGGACATTCTAAAATTATCTCTTAGATCCAGAAAACCCAACAAATCCAAAACAGGATAAATACACGGAAAAATCTGTAACTAAGTACATTACAATAAAACAGCAAAACACCAAGTTAAAGAGAAGATCTGAAAAATAACCAGAGCAAAAAGGCAAATTACTTGTAAAGGTAAAAGAATTTCCTCAGAACATATTCTAGGCAGAAGAAAGACTCAGCTAGAAAGGTCAAGATACAAAAAGGAAAATAAACAAAAATATGAGCAAAGTGGTCAATCTAAGAAAAATCTAACATAAAACAATAAAAACCACTTTAATATAGATATTAATTATAAATAGTAAGTTATAATATATAAACAGTACTTAAGTAAGGACTTCTGCCTAGAATATGTTCTGAGGAAATTCTTTTACCTTTACAAGTAATTTGCCTTTTTGCTCTGGTCCATACCCAGTTCTTGTATGCATCAATAAATAAATATTAAAAAAATAATAAGTTAGGGCCCTCCCTGGTGGCACAGAGGGTTAAAGCCCAGCACTAAGAAGCTAAAGCCTCTTCAGCATTAGTTCTATTCCCACTCCAGAGGTGATCCACATGGTGTGGCAGAACTCTCTTGACCCTCCCACTGCTCCCCTCAGCAGTGTACTTCATCAGTCTGCCTGTTCTGCTCCCTACTCTGTCTCAGGTGAAGCCTCTCGCCACCCCTGTACTTCTGGCTTGTACCCCAGTTCTGTATGAATAAGTAAATAAATCTTTTAAAAAATATGGTAATTGACTAGGATCATTATAAGGATAGGCACAGAGATTATAACTTATGCTCTTGAGAGGAGAAAATGGAAGAAGAAATTAAAACAAACCCTCAATCTTAAAAGCAAGAAATGAAGAAGAAAACAGTATTTATTAAAATCCCATAGTAGGAAGACGAAAAAAATGTTCAGTTATATCAGTAATTACCTGGAAAAAATTATTCAATTAAAAGGAATTGGACAGATTGACTGACAATTGAAAAATACAAAAAATAACCATGTTTTGTATATGAGACATACCTGAGATATTAAGGGAAGATTAAAAAAAAAAGTCAAAAGAAAGTCAAAGTATTGGGAGGAAAAAGTATGGCTACCAAAATCATATTAAAGAAATGGTTCAAAAGACAAATTATACCATTTGCAACAACATGGGTGGAGCTCAATAAAAATACATCAGAAGGAAAAAGAAAAATATCAAATGGTTTCACTTATAAGAGAAATATCAGAGAACCAAATAAGACATAGTGAAAATAAGTATATTGGTATTAAATAACAAAACACAACACAAAACAAAGATAAAATAGACATGTGTAATTGGAGATTTTCATTAGCTTCTCTTGAATGGGAGATTTTGCAAACCAAAATTTAAATATAAAAGATTTCAACATGAACACAATTTAGTAACTTGATCTAATGGATAAGTGTGTGCAATATTGTGCCCAGTATTAGAATAGATAAATTTTCAAGTATACATGGAAATATGTATAATTGACTTCCTCTTAGGTCATCAAGACGAAATGTTTAGAATCATATATAACACATTCTTTGACCATTAAGCAATGGAGTTAGTACTCAGCAGTGAAAAGATAATTATTAAACAATCATGTTTAAATATTTCAAATGAAATTAAAAAAATCATGGGTCAATAACGAAAAATGAAAATTGTAATACATTGGCTTCAATAAAGATATTTTAATTCACATGTTAACTGTATTTATATGTATGTACATATGAACACATAGGGTGAGGCATGTGAGATATTTGGTACCTCGTCCTCCCAGGTACCAGTGCTGCACCAGCATGAGAAGGGAGCGCCATTTCCAATTTCGAAACTTAGGTGCCTTTCCTGCCTCACCCAGTCACAGCCATGACCAACAGCCATCAATTTTTTTTTTTTAAGATTTATTTATTTATTCATACTGGGGTACAGGCCAGAGATGCAGAGGGTGACAGGATTCACCAGAGACAGAATGGGGAGCAGGACAGGCAGATCGACGAAGTACACTGCTGAGGGGAGCAGCGGGCAGGTCAGGAGAGGTCTGCCACGCCATATGGTCACCTCCGGGGCAGGCGGGGATCGAACTCATGCGGAAGTGGCTTTAGTTTCTCAGTGCAGTGCTTTAACCCGCTGTGCCACCAGGGAGGGCCCAGCCATCAATTTTAGGCCACTGGGAATCTTGTGCCACCAGGTAAAAAGTCTGGTTACTTTGCTAGAGAGAAAACATGGAGAAACCAAATGGAGAGACCATATCATGGGGAGAATTTGGGGATCCCAGCTCATAGCAAGAAGCAAGGTCCTAGGTTAGTTGTTCAATAACTACTGATCATTTGAATCACCCTGACTTTGAAGTGCAAGACCTGTGAGTAAAATATCTGTCTTTGAGGTTTACTACAGAACATGCCTCTGATATTTCCTGAATGAAATCCTAACCTATAGAATCATGAACAAATAAAACTTGAAAAGGCAGTGACGAGATTTGGATTTGTTTTATATGCAGAAATTGATGAACAAAACAGCCAACCTTCGATGAAACTTACAACCTTAATTGCTCACAGTAAATGAGATGACAGGCCTAGAATTCATTTTCTGATTTTACCTCTAAGTTAGAAAAAGAGCAGTGAAATCAACTCAAAAATAAACAAAAAAATCCAAAACCGTAAATAAGGGTTGAGAACAAATTATATCTATTAATGAAATATAGACATTTAGTAGAAGATTACTAAACTCTAAAGTAGGCTCTTTAAAAAGGGTAAAATTAGGATACACTTTTGACCAGACAAATGACTATCATGAAAAATAGTATGAGGGTCCTCCCTGGTGCTCACTGGGTTAAAGCTCTTCACAGGCACTGCAGCATGAGTTTGATGTCCAGCCAGGGAGGTGACCCACATGGCAGACCTCTCCTGACCCACCTGCTGCTCTCCTCAGCAGTGTATTTCAGTTGATCTGCCTGTTCTGCTCCCCACTCTGTTTCTGATGAATCCTCTCACCCCCCAGCACCTCTGACCTGTACCCCAGTTCTTGTAGACATAAATAAATACATCTTTTTTTTTTAATAGTACGAAAAGGGCATCAATACAGGTGTTGCTGCTTAAGCAGGTGATAAAAGGCTATTGAGATTCATAGTTGCTTGGGACTTGTTGTGTTTCAGAATATAGTATTTTAAAAGTTAATTCTGTGCATTTACCAAATACTTCATCAATAAGGATTGGGATGGGTCCCTATAATACTTCTGTGGTAAAAGTGTAGAAATGTTCTCTAATTGGAATAACTTTTGAATAACCTCGTATCACGTTCTGTCCAATTTTGCTGCCAACTAAACTCTCAGGTAAAGTTTAGCCCTGGTTTCCAGGGATGTTTGGATTTTGAAGAGATAAGAGAATTGTATAAAAAACTTCATGCCAAAAATTTTGAAAATTTGAAAAGGATCACTCAAAACACTGCAACCTGCCTCAGAAGCCAATGTATTTCCAGAAGTAAAAGTAAATTTACATTTCCTTTAATATCCTGGATCTGCCAAAACAACTTGCAGTTGAAAGCCCTTCTTGTCTTTTCATTTTTCTTATTAGGTAATTCCTGTCCCCCCGGGAAGGCCAGTTTTGATATACAGACATTTCTAAAATTGGTAGCTTCTAATTTATTCAATTTCATTTTATTGATGTCTCCCTCAGTTGCATAGATGCAGGAGTAAATAAAACTGATGTTACCTAAAAACCCTGATGAATTTTAGGAGAGAAAATGAGCAGTTCAGGCACAGCAGCTGAGTAGGAAAAGAAGTAATAAAAGATTTAGTCACTTCCAGATGTCACAGTGTGGTGTGTGTAGTGCTGCAAACCACAGCCAGCTGCGTTCAGTGTGCAGTGGACACAAAGGGAACTCTGAGTTTTGTTTCATTCATGCTGCTTAACAAAGCAGAAAATGGGGACACTGTTTCACCAAGATTTCCATCAAGTATAGTTAAGTAAAATGAGTTTTGGCTGTACTTGGAAAATTCCCTAAACCAATTGAATAAATGAGACATTACTTTAATGAAAAGGACTGTTTTCTGTTGCGGGATAACATCTTTTAGCTTGAACATGTTCTGTGTGAAGTATGTATATATGTATTTTAAAATGCATTTACAGAGAAATTATATATTATACATAAATATATTTTTTAATGATTTTTTAATTGAAGCAACATTGCATTATAACCTTATATAATGTTGTAGGACATACGCTTCAGGTGTGATCATTAAATTAAGGCAACATCTGTATATGCTACATAAGTTCACCCATAAAAGTTAATTTCTGTCCTTTACCATATAGTTGATCTCTTTTACCTGACTAATTTCACCCCTTCCTTCTGGCAACTGCTAATTTGGTTTTATTGCCTAAATGTTTATTTTTGTTTTATTTAGTTCTTTCAATTGTTGATTATTCTGTATACTCTCTATGAGGGAAATCATATGGTGTTTTTTTCTCTGTCTGATTGGATATTATATTTAAATATATATGTGTGTACTCAAGTATATATATTGAATAGGGCTTCTTTGGCTTGAATTTGGTTTATTACAGCAAATAATTTAAAATCCAGCTTTTGAAAACGTTTTTGCACCTATGATGATTTTTAGCTGTCCTATAAAGGATGTAATGGCTAGTAGATAATAAGAAGAGGAAATTATATAACAAAAGGATAATGCTATGAAAGTTACTTCTTCCACTCAGTCATTTGGATATTATCCTATATTTTTCCAATGAAACAAAATTGTGTGCTGCTGGTTCCCAGACAGCCCACAAAAGTCTATTTAATCAGTAACGTCTGTACAGTACGGTACTATGCTAATTATACTATAGATCCCAACAACCATCCTAGGTTCCCATGGGTAAATGGAATTTCAGTTTAAATGTGGATTCCAGGAATACGTTTCCCATGCTTCTCTGAGGGGATGGCGGCTGCCCAGTCCTTGCTCTTGCCTTGATTACTTTCTCTACCACCACCATTGTTATCATCACTGATGTTGGTGGGTGTCCTCGTAGCGAGTTGCCCCATGTTCCAGAACTTTCTCACCTGAATTAGAGTAAGGATCTCAGCATGAAGCCTGGGACAGAAGAGCCCATAGGAACAGGAGCTGGAAATAGTCCCTGCAAGGGTGGAATGAGAGGCCAGGGGCTTCAGTGATTCAGCCAGGAGAAGTTGTGGGGTGCTGCTACTCCTGCTAATGAATACCGTATTCACACCCCCAGGGCAGTATGCTGTGGTGCTTGCCTGGGCCCAAGTACACCCTGGGTGGAGACCCTCGTGACTGAACGATATGAAAGGGTACGGTGCCTGTAGGTGCTGAGATGGGCATCCCTGGCATAGAATTCTCCCCAAATTTTCTTAACTTTGGTAGTTCCCAAGGTGATTTGATTTGATAACAATAAGGAACACTTTTTGTTTCAAATGTTGCAGCTTTATTTTTAGAGTTACTTTTTATTTATAGTGAGGGATTTTTTTCTGTTCATGATACAGTGATGTTAATTTCCTATAACAAAACTTAAGTCAAAAGTAAACTGATAAAGAAAAAAAATAAGTACATATAGTGCATGTGTTGAGGGATTCTTTTTTGGTGATCAGCTGTAGTAAAATGATATGCTGTCAAGTGAGAAAAAGCAGGTTACAAATAGTATGGGGTGTTTGATTGTATTTAGAAAGACACAGTACATTTCAGTGTATAGCTCCCCCAACAAAAGATAAGTTTTGAAAGAGAGATACCGAAATATTGACAAGCATTGTTGTCAATGGGAGGTGGTAGTAACTTTTCAAATTTTTAGGAATTTATTCTTGCTTGTGAGTATTTTTCAGTTTTTGCTGGTGATACATTGCCTTTGCAACAAAAATACAGCTGGAAAGCACATATAACATGCTTTCTATTCTCCCCATTGTCTCTTTTTCTTCAGTTAGATACCATCTTCTTTCCTGGTCCCTTAATAGGATTATGGGTAACTTCAGCCTTTTTTGTTCTTTGAAGGAACATTTAAATCTTTTTTTTCAATTTAAGATTGTCAGCCAAGAAAGTGGAAGCTGCATCTCAATTTAAATATATACAAATAGTTCTCTGTGTAGTAGACTATGTGCTTACTCTAAGTCATAGCTCTCGCTGTCATATGGCCACGTGACAGGCTAGCAATTAGGAGGGACCATCAAGATAGCTCTTTGAGATAGACACCAGAGAGAGAGTTGGAAAACCTTTCTTCCCTGTTTTTATTAACTCACTGGGTTGCTTTAGCTTAAGCAAGACCCCTCAGGGTCTCCATTTCTGCAGCTGGATCGGGTGATAAGATTTAATTAAGCAAGGGCATGGATTCAGGGATTGTGGAAATTGATTAAGAATGCTGACAGGATGAAGCTAAACTCTTAGCATTGTTGAGCATAGATGAGCTGCTTATTGCCATTTGCCCAGTACTTTTATGATTTTAGCACTGCCAGTGCCCATGACTGAGCACCCCCTCCATCCCAGGGACATAGGTACAGTAGTTTCTGTTCCTCCCCTAGCTTTCTGAGTATGGCAAAAACAGTGGAATTTGCAACATGGAGAGGAGAAGAAAAATTTTGCAGCACCCAAATGATTTTCCCAGCCAATCTCTAAGGGAAGGATATTAGATTATTAAAATCATAAATAGAACACCTTCTATTGAAATGTATTTTTCGATACAAATTTAATTGATAGCACCAGAAATCCTAAATGGTTACTGCCAGAGTTGTTACCACATTGGCCCCACCTCTTCCAGAGGTTATCATGCTTTATGCAGAGATTACTGAGCTCCAGTAGCCAAAGGAGAGAGAAAGTGATATATTCTCTTCCCACTTTTCATAATTTCATTCATATGTGCATTTTAATTGTTTCCACAGGGAAAAGGCAAACCTTGCTGTGACCCTCCATAATGACAGGGAGGAGATCATGGCCCAGGCCACCTTCATGGACTATCCCAACTGGAATGTTGCCAAGCAGGACACTTGGGTGTCTCTGATGCAAGAGCTTGACAGTGAAATCCCATGCACAGTAAGCAATCACCACCATTGTCTTGTGTGTATATGTCTTTTCAGTTGTTAGACTGAGCAGTACAACGTAAAGTTTATGACATCATGGCACTTAGAAATGAAGTTAGCTGGTGGGAGGAACAGGGGAGCCAAGAGAAGGAATCCAGAGGATATAGAAAGTGTAGGGAGGACAGGGGAAAGTCAGAGAAGCCAACTGTTGGTAAGACCCAAGTCTTTCTGCTTGTCAGAACTGAGAGGCAGGAATTACTAGGAATGTCACATGTGCTTTCCAGCTTTCCACACTGTGCTCCAAGTATTGAGATGCAGGGAGGGTCCCTGCCATCACATATTTGCCTCCACAATGACAGCAGAGCTTCAAATTCATACTACAATGTCGTCTAGCTGAGGACACATGACAACAGCTGTTGACTAATGGGAGCCAACCATCAATTCTCAGGGAGGTGGGACCTTGGTGCCATGTCTGAGCTTTTCCTGCCCTTGGCCTACCATAGCCAGGCCAGCATCTGACTCCAGTTTCTGCAGAAATCGAGAGGGCTGTGATTGGTATTGAGGCTTTGGGTGGTATGCTTTCTTGTCATTGGATTTTAGCAGTGTTCCCAAAGTTGAATGCATGAGGGAGTTTACCCCCCCACATATGCATGCACACACACATACACACACACGTGTATGAGCACATTATTCATTTTTATTCAGCCAAGTGGTATCTGTCTTCTGTTCTCTACCCCATTGTCTTTGTCCAAAAAAGTTATCTGGAACTGGAAATAGGCCAAAAGAATTCTTTTTGTCTAATGCTAGTGGTACCTTTGATTGATTTTATATTGACAGGGCTGTTCATAATTCTGTAAGAACCATGATTCACTTGTAGATTTGTATTTATTTGAGATGTAAGTAATTTCTTTCTAGTGAATGAGATAGCTTCAACAGTTATGGTTCATGGCCAGGAGAACATTAGCTGTTTTGTGTCATACCCAGCAATCTTATTCTAACATTATTCCTTTTATTCTAACATTCCCTCATTAAATAACCTGAGTGTCCAGCTCTCCAAATGTGATGAATTGTTTTTATTATTTACTGGTTTCTCATTAATTGATGGACTGAATAAATGTTGATTTTGTATTTGAGTTAGGGTCATGATTTTACGTTTTGAAAAATTATAGATTAACACCATTATTCATAAATTCTTTCCCCCTTTGTCCTTTTAAGATATTTAAACTACCTTCCATAAACAGTGTGGCCCTGGGCTGTTCAGTATAGTGGCTACCAGTCACATGGAACTGCGCGCTTAAATGTGACTAGTTAGAACTGAGATATGCTGTAAACATAAAGTACATACCAGATTTCAGGTACTCAGTAGAAAAAGGGCTGTAGATTCTCTCATTAATTTTTGTATTGATTACTTGGAAAAGAATAATAATTTGAGTCTATTAGGTTAAATAAAATAAATTAATTTCATCTGTTGATCTTTCTTATATATCTAGAAGAAAGCTTAAAATTATATGGATGATTTGTATTTGTGGCTTGAGTTACTTTTCTTTTGGACAGCATTGGTAGAAAGCCTTGAGTCTTAGGGCCTCCTCCCTAGTGGCTAGGGGTTATGCCTCAGTGCTGCCGCAGCCAAGGCCCTATGTGGTAGTCCTCTGGGGTGTTCTGAGTCTAATCCCCAGCCAGGGAGCTGACCCACATGGTGCAGCGTCCTTTCTTGTCTCGCCTGCTGCTCTCCTTTGCAGTGTATACCAATAGTCTGCCTGTTCTGCTCTTTACTATGTTTCTGGTGAGTCCTTTCACCCCCATACCTCTCGCCTACACCCCAGTTCTTCTATGAAAAAATGAAGAAATAAAATCTTTTAAAAAACAATAAATTTAGCCTTATGTATTACCTCTCCCTAAGGTGTTTGTAACTGAAGTAATTTTTATTTTAAAGCTAAAGCATGAATCTTGAATTACAAACCAGTTATATTTTACTTTTTGAAAGTTTGTTCTATGCCAGCTGGCTTTTTTGGTAGACCTCCCATTAGTACCTGTCTTCAACATCAAAAAGAAAGAAAAAAAATTACAAAAAAATCTTCATTTTATAACAAAGGGCAAAATGCAAATATCATTCAGAGTGATTTTGTAGAATTTGTTCTAGAGGTAGCACTACCCCAAATTGCAAGAGTGGCCCCAGCCAACATTTTCCCAGGGAACTCTTTTATACAGACTGTATATTTTCCCTCTCATCCCTGCTTTTACTATCTGTGAACGTTAGTTTTGGTTTTATGTGTTACTTAGTATGAGTTAATTTTTTTGGACCTTAGAATGCTCAGAATATTTTTCCATATCAAGGAGTGGTAATTGCTTCTTTGCTTTGTGCCATTTCAACTTATAAGAGGTTTCACAAGAATGTTCTGCTTTAACATAGCTGTGGAAACCTGGAGGACAGAATTTAGAAGCAGCCAAATAATAAACATAGAGCTATTCCTGTCAGAATGTAAAGTAGCTGTTATATAAAATTACTGTGCAATTCATTAGTAAGTTACTGCATAGAGATGCTTATGTTGGTGTCATCGTTGTTTCTGTAGTAATTTTATGATTGTACTTCCCCCAAAATATTTAGAAATGTTTTTGTCAGTATATCCAGAGTAAATTGCTGACTTCACAGTTCCTATGATGTGTCCGGGTGGTCACAGAAATTTTTTCCTTTGTCTTGACGTGGAAGCTGGGCTGGTGCTGAGCCTGGTGCTGGCTGAATGCAGCCACACAGACCTGGCATCTCTAGACACTTCAAAGAAGAAATGCAAATGGCCAGCAGGCATATGAAAAAATGTTCAATATCACTTGTAATCAGGGAAATGCAAATCAAAATCACCTTACACCAGTGATAATGGCACATTTTAAAAAACTAACAACAAATGTTGGCGAAGATGTGAAGAAAAAGGAACTCTCCTGCACTGCTGATGGGAATGCAAACTGATCCCTCCACTATGGAAAACTGTGTGGAGGTTCCTCAAACTACTAAAAATGAAGCTTCTATATGATTCTACAATTCTACTCCTAGGGGTCTACCCGAAGGACACAAAAACATTAATTCAAAAGGGAGTCTGCACCCCTGTGTTTATTGCAGCATAATTTACAATAGATAAGTAATGGAAGCAATCCAGATGCCCAAAAATAGATGACTGGATCAAGAAGATGTGGTGCACATGTACAATGGAATATTACTCAGCAATCAAAAAGGATAAACTCATGCCCTTTGCAGTAACATGGATGGAGCTGGAAGGATTATGTTTAGTGAAGTAAGCCAGAAAGAAAAAAAAAATTGAATGGTCTCATTTGTAGGAGAAATATAGAGAAAACAAGGAATCAGGAAAAAAAAAAGTAACTATGATAAAGTAAAAATCAAAATCAGGCAATTATAAATCAGAGACACTCTGTAGGGAAGAAGGAGGAAGTAGGATCAGGATGGGGTGGGAAGAACACAAGTATCTATGGTGATGATGCATGGGGGAATGGGTGGTGGGAATTCCACAGGGAAATCATACATTGTACAAAAATGAAGGATGATGTAATGATTATATTTTAAAAAAATATGGGATAGGCCTTTTCCAGTGAGTCATCTTGGTATGTGAAATTAAGTTTGATCAAGACTCCGCAGATATTGGGGGAAACTGTCTAAAGTCAGAGAAAACTTTTAGAGGCAAGGTTTTGTCCTATGAAATCATGAGAAATCCCCTTCTCAAAATGTGAAACTCCTTCTCTCCTGGATGTCCCAGTTCCCTTAGCACAGAAACCCTTGGTTTGTGCTATTTACTTTAGAATTTAAAGTTATCTACATTATCTGTATGTATTTTACTAAATTTGGTCTTTCGTGAAACCCTAACATGCATTTAAAAAAACCATACAACACTCCATGACATAAACCTCAGAAACATCTTTGAGGACTCATTTCTAGCATCAAGGCAAACCAAAGAAAATATAAACAACTAGGATATATAAAAATAAAAAGTTTTTGTACAGTGAAAGAGACAATGGACCAAAACAAAAAGATACCCTACTGAGTGGGAAAAAATATTTACACACTATCCATCCAAGGATTGATATTGAAGCTCTAGAAAAAGCTTATACACCAAAAAGAAAACAACTTAATCCAAAAAGGGATAGAAGAGCTAAACAGGCTAAATGTATTCTCCAATGAAGACATGCAAATGGTCAATAGCATATGAAAAAATGTTCATCCTCACTTACCATCAGGGAAATGTAAATCAACACCACAATGAGATACCACCTCACACTTGTGAAAATAGCCCATATCTAAAAGACCAACAAACAAAAGAAACAACAAATGCGGGTGACAATGTGGAGAAAAAGGAGGCCTATTCACTGTTGGTAGAAATGTAGACTATTGTTATTCTTTCTAGCACCTGTAGAAAGAAGTGTAGAGATTCCTCAAAAGACTAGAAGTGGATATACCATATAGTCTAGCAATCCACTCTTAGAGCACAATTACACTAATTCAAAAGGAAACCTGCACCACTGTATTTATAGCAGCACTAGTTACAATAGGAAATGTAAATGTCCCAGAAAGGATGAGTGATTCAAGAAGATGTGGTAGATATGCATAATGGAATATTACTTAGCCATCAAAAAGATAAGCTCATGCCATTTACAGCAAAATGACTGGAGCTGGAAGGGATTATTCTAAGTGAAGTGAGCCAGAAAAAGAAAGATAATAATGGTTTCACTTATATGTGGAATCTAGAGAAACCAAACAAAGGATCAGAGAAAGGCAAGCTACAGACTGACCCATGAAAGCAGACAATAGCTCTGAGACAGTCAGGAGCAGAAAGAGAGGGGGAAGGAGAGAATATAGAGCAGGGGAGAAGGAGAGAATGGTGGAGTATGGTGGAGGACAGTGGGCACATAGATGTTGGGAAACTTTGGTGACCACACCTGAGGGAGAAATCCTATATTGTGAAAAATAGCAAGAATGCTTAAAAATAAGGAAATAAATAACTTTTTTTTTCTCCTACAAATATGTCTGATGATAATTTTTTCATCTAGCCCTAAAGAATCAGAGATTAGTTCATTATTCCACCCCTAACATTGTCAAGCCAGGGGATGTTCCAACGTTAATAAGACTTGGAATTTCTATTTCTGTTTTGGGACTTTTCAAGTACATGAACCAAACTCATGCTCATTTTCTCATCACTTCATGAGTGGTATTTCTTTGGATTATTCCTTAAGCACACATCATCCAACATGAATGTGTTGATGGTAACCCAAGGCCATCTATAGAATTGCTCTGAAACAAGAAACACAGATTTCACTCCATTGAACAATGGAGTGATATAGGTGCAAGCCCTAACCTCACCACTTAACTGCCTCATATTTGCATTACTTCCAGAATTGGAAAGTTTACTTGTAGTCACAGGGGTACTGAGCAGATAGATATGTGGATATATAGAATGTTTTAGACACCTTAAAAACTCTTTGGAAGCTATGGGACAATGCTTTCAGAACTCCAAAAATTTCGCCTCAAACTCGTTAGAGTCTCGTTACTTAGAGTTTTCAGCTCCCAGATTTTCTGTGTCCCAAGAGTAATATTTGATTCTGACTCTGGGAATGCTGAACAAAACAAGCCATTGGATTCATAATGTGGCATCTGCCTTCCATCCTTCAAATTCATAAGAAAATCTTCCCCTCGTGTCACTTGAATAGAGCAGCAGCTGCTAACTCAAGAGCCCCGGGAAAAGTGTGATTGTCTTTCACTTGGCATGGACACCCTGAGGACAGCACTACTGAGTTAATAATCGATTTCACTCCCCTGCAGGGGCTTCCCTGCCCACAGCCCCATCTCCAGGGTAGAATGGAGGGCTGAGTGAGCTGGATTCATTTAAGATCCTTGTTTCCTACAATAATTCTGAACTAGAAGGACAGAAGGCACCGAATGGGGTCAGTGAGATGGCTCAAATGCTGCCTGAGTGTCTCATTACTTTAAACATAAAATGTCATCCTTAAACACCAGGCAGCTCTGTGTCTGAGGCTGCTCTGAAACCCTCCCATCCCTTTCAGACATAACCCAAATGCTGACTCAGCCTTTCTGTTCTTTTTGTTTTTCCTCCTGCAGCCTCTGAACACATTGTTCATGCATCTTTTTGTTGCTGTAGATGAGTATTCTGTTGGCTGCTGCAAAGAGATCATTCGGTGAGTGACTGGGACTTGCATGTTGTGACATAGAGGGCTAACTGTGGCACCACAGATAGACGTGTTAAATGAAAAGTGATATGAAAGAGACCATGTAGAGAGTTTGGAGACATTTTAAAGGACAGGAAATTCTCTGAGGTATTTAATTTGCTTGTAATATATGGCTCTGTTAAGCTGTTATGTTGAGTTGCAGTAATAATCCTAGAAGAAAACTATTTATTGGACTCCTTGCTCAATTCAGCAAAAATCTTTAATTTCCTTTATTTACCAGCTAGTATAGACATTTAAATAAATGGACTTGATAGGGGAAGTAGGAGAAGAGTAAAGTGTCATTGGCACGGATGTTTTAAAAAATAGTTTTCCTCAGTCTTATCTTTAGAAATGTTTATTAACATAGGCTGCAGAAACATCCTGAATTATATGGCACATTGAAATATGATCATAGGGTCTACTGATGGATGGCAATGTGCTTTGACAGCCTGCACAGACATTTGGGAGTGGTGGACTCAGCTTTCAGTCACTTTGTAATGTCATACCAGACCATCCAGATGCCAGGTCAAAGGTTAATATTAGCAGAAATCTGGTGTTTTGCATGAATATGGCATCCTTTATTCTCTTTACTTCCATGGGACAGATAGCAAAAGGGCTGTGTGGAATCCAAGGAAAAGTGGAGAAGATAAAGAAATGGACTTGAATATATTCTTGCCTTTGCAAACAGGGAGCAGAGAAACCCATGTGAATTCATGACCATTTCCATTTTTTTTTAGTGACAGAATTTGTGTCAATAAGGTGCCAGCTAATGGAAGTGCTTTTAAAATTAATATCCAAACCCCTTGTCTTTCTCTCACCAGGACTGTGTTTCGGGCAGTGCCAGAATTGCACTTCATCTTTCTCATAGTGCCATCCTACATGAGCTTAGGTAAGACCTATTCAACTATGGTGTCCCTAGTAGTTAATATAGGAAATTCATTCTTAAAATGATACCTTTGGGAAATAACAATGGTCTCTAGGTACTAAATATGTAATGTACATATTTGATAATAACAAATCACAGTTTAGAAGGGAAGCTACTTTTTGTTCTGAAGTTCTAAAGTTTTACTATAACCAAATGAGTTTATTTTCTTTGTCTCTGTGACTTAGGCTCAACTCTCATCACTGTGTTTGATCAAGTGGGGACTGTTCCGAGCCTGAAATATGATGAGGACTTTGCTGTGCATATATGTCACAGGCACAGTCATTACCCTCAGCTGCACATTCGAAAAGCTAGGTAAGGTTTGAGGGGTACTCATGTCATCTAAGCCTCATCCTGACAGTTACCTTATAAAAGAACTTCTGAATTTCCAATTTCTACTGTTTGGTGATTAAGGCTTGGATTAGATTGTTGTGTAATACCCACAGGCATCACTGCATTTTGAGATGTTGACAGACTTTTGTTCCCCTTGATGATGTAATTTGCAGGACAGGATAGCTGATGATCTAAGGCCCATTTGGTGTTATGTGGTTGGCTGTTACACATTTACTGTGTGAAAACACACAATCCTTGATCCTGCATTGTTTAAAATAGCTTTCAAGTGAAACAAACAAGACAAATTGGCCCATTTAGTTTTACCAGTAAAGCCCACCTTCTTTTGATATTCAGTGAATGAGGATTTTATTGAACTCAATGACTAATTTTCCAACTTGAAGGTCCTTCCCATCAGTGGCCCACATGACATTCTCTTCAGTTCACCAATCTGAAGGAGATGGCTGTGATGGATTCTATTGTTTTCCAGAACTGACTGCAACACTATCTCACATTCTACAAGCTTTCCTACAGTGTAACTTTGCTATGCTGTTCATGTATGAATTGGCATTGCAGCCCACACTGCATGGCGGGAGGGATGCTCTGTGACTTGTGAGGTTGGGAAACTTCTGCCAGGTTCTCCTGAGATATTCACTCTTAATGATATGAACTGCCAGGGAAGAGTCTGAAATGGTTGTGCTGGAGAGGCACATGTTTAGGCCAGGACTGATAGCCCCAGCCCAAGTCTTGTTGATAGTTAGCACCTGATGCCAGCTGCACAAATAAACCATCATAAAGTTCCAGCACAGGAGGACTCTTGTGTCTCGGTAGTGTAGCAGACATAAGACTGCAGCCTTATGAGAAACCTCAAGCAAGAACTGTCCTGCCAAGCTCTCCAAGATTGCTGACTCATGCAATTGGGAACAAAATAGAATGGCTATTTTGAAATAAGAGGGTATATGAAATCTTGCACAGGCATAGTTGTCTGAGTTTATCACTGACAAATGAATTGTATTTTCTTGGGCTAACTGTTGGTAGTTGATGAGTTCTGAATTTCCTTTGAAAGTACTAAATTTAAATTTTCCAAAGTGAGAGCCTACTACTTAACCTGTATATTTTTATGGAATAGTTGCTGAGATTTGTAGTAAAGATATCAGATAGATCTAGACCTTGATTCTACTTCTCACTAAATGGGTTACTTAACAAAGAAACATGAACTCTGCAGGTCTCAGTTTCCCGTTGTCAGTGGGTGTGTTTGTCTACTGCATGGAGATGTTGCCATGATTAGATGAACTGATTATAGTCAAGCACTTAGCACAGTTTCAGTCACATGTAAGTGCCCAAGAAAAATAAGATCTTATTATTACAAATAGGCTTAGAGTTAAGGTGGGAAAGGGAGAAACCCATCTGCTATAAATTGTAATTCTGTGTAGCATGGGAAAGGGAAGGACAGGTAGGAATAAAGACAGCTTCATAAAAACAGTCCCCCATCCTTCACACACACAAATTTAAATGTCCAATTTATGTGGCTTATGTTTCTAAATTGTGTTACATTCATAAAATGGCTACTACTCAATTAAGTGGAATGAACTACTTATATATGTAACATCATAAATCAGTCTCAGAAAGGTCTTTCTAAGTGAAAGAAGGCAGACAGAAAAGATCATATACTTTTGATTCCATTTTTATTATGTTAAAAAATACAAGGCTAATCTGTAGAGGAAAAATACTAGATTGACAGCTATTTGTGGTAGAGAAAGAGATTGGAAGGAATTCTAGGGTGATGGTGAAGCTCTGCATATTGGTTGGGGTGTATGCAGTTGTCAAAACTCAACAGACTACTCTTAATATCTGTGCATTTTATTATATGTTATATGTGATCAATGAAAAAGGTAAGTGAAAAAAAAAAAAGATTTCATAAGAGAAGTAGCTTCTGAATCTGTTCTGGAAGGATATCTGAGTTTAGCCAGAGAGTAAAATGTGCAAAGGTGGAGAGGCAGGAAATCACCTGGAATGTCAATTTCCAGGCAGGTTTTGTGGAAAGCTGTGGGGAGGAAGAGCAGACCACTGGATAGCAAAGACAAAACCAGAATTTGAAGACTTTATCTTGAAGTCAGTAGGGAGCACTGAAATTGCTCATTCTTTCTATGTGAGTATGTAACTATACACACATATGAAGTATATGCATGCATTCTCTTTATGTATACACACCTGTGTGTGTGTGTGTGTATGCATGTATATATGTATTCATGGTCATATGTTCTGTTAATTGTAATTTCCAATTACTGTCACAACTCATCATCTTTTCAGGTCAGTTTTATTCTTTTTAATGACTGTATGATATTTCAACATCTGGCTTAAAATAATTCATTTAATTATTTACTTATGGAAATTTGTCCTCTGTTTTTTCTCTATCACAAACAATACTGTGGTAAAAATTTATATACATGCACATATACATATATCTATATATATAAAATAAAAGAAAAATATAAATAAATAATAAATATAAGTATATATATATATTTACTTATGTATACACACACACGCATATATAGTCAGTTACCAGCAGTGGGCAGGGCACACGTCCCAAATTTTCTTGAGTAGTTACCATCTCCTATGACAAGTATCAACAATCATATTAACAAAGATCTTACCACCTATATATGTGTGTGTGTGTGTACATACACATAAAATTTTAAGCACGTGCTATTTTTTATATAACTCATCTATCTAGAGTAGAATTTCTATTTCATTAAATACTAAGATTTTAAAATAGATGCTACCAAATTATTGAATTTATAAGTTGCTATATCAGTTTATATTCTAACCATTAGAGTGGTTTTCTTATAATCTTGGATGTTTTGATTATTAAAACTGGTTTCAATCTGTTGGATCAAAACTCAATGAATAAAAGACTTATATTTTAAGTCATATCCAGTTTAGAAATTATCTGGATGGATTAAACATGGGCCTGCAAAGCAGACAGTTCTTTAACTGACAGAGCTGGGGACATGGATTACAGGTGAGGGTGAGGGCATATTTCTGAAAGTATTTCTTTAAGTGTAGGTAGATCCCCAGTTTGGATCTTGAGAACTGTCACTTTCTTGAGGAATGTAAAAGCTTAAATACTTTCAACATAGATATTCAGCAAGACATTACTGTAATAAAATTTTTATATAGATTTAATCCTGAAACTCTGTTATAAAGAGGCATCCTGGGCCCACCCTGGTGGTGCAGTGGGCTGCTAACAGCAGCCGCTTCAGTGCAAATTTGATCCCCAGCCTTGGAGGTGTTCCACATGGTGCAGCAGACCTCTCCTGTCTCTCCCACTGCTCCCCTCAGCAGTGTCCTTCAGTCTGTCTGCCTATTCTGCTCCCCACTTTGTCTCTGTTGAATCCTCTAAACCCCACCCCCACACCTCTGGACTGTACTCCAGTTCTTGTATCCACAAATAAATAAAAAAAAGAATGTTAAGAAAAAAGAGGTATCCTATCTAAAAAAAAAAAAAATCACCTATTTTTTTTTACTTTTTAGTAAGGTGGTAACATCTTTGTTAATCTGCTTACTGATATTCACTTGTCATTGAAGATAGAGGTTACTCAAGAAAGCTTGTGGGATGTGTGCATCCCAGTGCTCATCTAGTAAGAATGTGATTAACTGATGATTATGATTTGGTCTTCCCAGCCTCCTCTTTTGCCTTTTACCCTTGAAAATGTTACTGTTAGGGGCTGTAACTTCAAGTGGACAAGACCCATGTGGCCTGGGTAAACGCTTGATTCTTAGCCTCTTGTGATGGAATGTTGTACTTGCCCAGAGCACAGACTATCTGCAAGAAATAAATCACAAAAGGAATACAGTCATGGTGGCAAAGTGATGCAACAATAAAGGGACATTTATGAAAAGTCAGTTTAGTGTACAGTACTGCATTTATGAGTAAACTGTCCTTACGACAATCCATGCTTTTGCTTGTAGAAGGTACAGAAAGGTGACACGTTTTAAGAAGCCCTTTGTCCAAAATGTTCAAATTCAAGTTTTTGATGATTTCAGTGTAGAATTTCAGGTACCTGGAAAATGCATTTATGTAGTATGTCTCTTTCCTTAATGATTCAGGAATAGGAAGACAGTTCTGAGCTGTGCATCCTTTTAGACTGCTCCATTTCTCTTATTTACCCACATTTTAATTTTTGACATCCACTTTATAAATAGTTGCTTGCACTGATGAATAATAGTGAAGGACACAGTTCTTTAGACTAAACAGGAAAGGGTTTAGGGATGTAATTACCCTTCTGCTATTTACCTAGCTACATATTCAGAAACAGCAAATTAACAGTACAATCTTCAGTCCCATTTCTTGGATTTACCCAGGTGGAAAATTATGCTGTAATCTGCCTTTTTACTTAGACACTAATTATTGAAGTTTCTGTTCTGTATTTTGCATAAAACCCAAAGTAAAGCAGAGCTACTTCTGGACACACCTTATACTCTCTGGTGGGGTCAATCATCAGTGGTGAATTTGAGATGCTCTCAGAAAGTGTTAGAATAGTTTTGTAGGGGGTGAGGGGAACCTATTGTTTTCAAATCCTTGTGGAGATTGGGAAAGGATTAGTGCTGTCAGTGTTTTAAATAATGAAAATGGAGTGCTGCTTTTTTTGTTGATAACCATGGTTAATCAAATTGGTCAATGTGATTGCTGTCCAAAAGTGATGAAATAAATGTATTAAGCATCTGATAGTCTCCTGCCTTTTTTTTTTTTGAGATTTTTTTTATTTTATAACAGTTTATATTTACATCATTTTGTACATTTTTTTCCCCATCTCAATTGTAATCCCTGCGGGTTTCCCATCACCATGTCACCCATGTGCCATCACCAAAATTCCGTGCACTTCCCTCCCCACCCCCCCATTTTTGATCCCATTCCCCACTCTACCCCCGCAAAATGTCTCTGGTATATGGTTGTTCATTATTTTTGTTATTTTCTCTCCTGGTCCATTATACACCTGCTATGAGTGAAACCATCCGGTATTTTTCTTTCTCTTTCTGGCTTATCTCACTCAGCATGATCTTTTCCAGCTCCATCCAAGCTGCTGCAAAAGACATGTGTTTCTCTTTTTTGGTTGCTGAGTAATATTCCATTGTATATATGTACCACATCTTTTTAATCCAGTCATCTACTTTTGGGCATTTGGGCTGCTTCCATATTTTTCAAATTGTAAATAAAGCAGCAATAAACATGGGGTGCAGGTATCTTTTTCAATCAGTGTTTTTGTGTCTTTTGGGTAGATACCTAGGAGTGGGATTGCTGGGTCGTAGGGAAGCTCCATGTTTAGCAGTTTGAGGAACCTCTGAAGAGTTTTCCATAGTGGTTGTACTAGTTTGCATTCCCACCAGCAGTGCAAGTCTCCTGCCTTTTTAAAGAATCCACTCAGTCTTTACTTCTAAGCAATTTCAGAATTCAGTCTTGAATTAGTTAATGCTTAAATTATGAATATTCTAATGTACTCACAAAGAAAGGATAGCGAAGTTTTGGAATTTCACTGTTGATCTTGAATCCTGATAAGTGACCCAGCAAACAGAATTTGGTATCAACCCAACCGAGTGATAGTGTGCCAACCGAGTGATTGGATTTTTGGCTCAGATCCTGTTGGAGTCTCTAATTGGCCTTGAATGTACTTTGAAATCACTTAGGGTTTAAAGTCCTCTGTAACTTCTAAAATCATGACTTTTCCAAGGAATAGAGACAAAATAGTTCCAAAAACCTTTTGAAGTTTCTAAAATGGAACATATAACTTAGAAATGATGGATTTGACTTTCTTAAAGAAGACCACTAGAGGTCACAAGAGATCTTGGAAAGAACAAGGTGCTTTGTTAAACACTTCATGAAGAAAAATCTAATTGCTGCCAACTGTAGATTCTCCTTCCCCAAGTCAAAATAGTGTTCGTGGCAAAGGGCTGCTTAAATCATAATGCACTGTGTTTGTTATCACTACCACACAATTTCTATCAATTTCTCTGTGGATTTATTTTTCATTTATTGATTTCTTAAAACATAAACACACATAAATGCACATAAATTCTCAGGCTTAAAAAACTATGATATTTATGGCATTTAAAGTGACATCAGAATCACTTTTAACAGTACATTTTTAAGTCTAGCTAGTGAAATGCAAATTCTCTCTGGATGTAGAAGATGCCATCAGACAGGAGAAGGAGGCTGTGCCAGTCTTTTTATACAAAGGTGGCATGCTACTGCTGCTATATCTGCACAGTCCTTAAGTGTGAACTTTCCACTGTGAATTTGCAGTCATTCTTTGCGCTGGGAAAAATGTACACCTTCCACATGGAGGATGACCCGTAGTTTTCCTTTAGGAGTATAATTTTGCAAGAATAATCCAACAACCTTTTGGTCTGCATTGAAGCCATAGTAGGGCCTGTCTATCACCAGGAGACCATGCTAGACAGCTAGGAAAATTCTGTGGGGCTGGGAGATCACGATGCTCCTCTAGAGCTTAGCTGACTTACACAGTGGCAATGATGTCTGTCTTTTCTTCTTGCAACCTTCCAGAAAGCCAGCAAGAGTCATCAGATAGATGCTTGTTATCCTTTACTTTGCTACCTTTAGGTTTAAAGGACATTCACACCCTGAGTGAGGTGTCCCTGAGAGTTGTTGATTTTCTTAAGCTCAGAATTTAACTCCATTTTCTTTTGGCACATTTTTCAGTCTGTTGGACACTTACCTGAGCAGTCATTCTGTCTTCATAGGCTGAACCTTTTGTTGCCTCTAAAATAGTTTAAATATTCTATAGCTGGTTTTTATTAACAATCACAAGCCATCTGTGAAATGGAAGCTATAGAGAAATGTTGATTGTCACTCAGAGAACCAGGTGATTTCCATTGTTCTTTATGTTGCTGAACTGTGACCTTCCATTAGTCATCACCATTGAAATAACGCTGGGCCGCAGAAGTTCCAGGCACGTGGTTCTGCTGCACTGAACAAATTCTCAAGAATTGGTAGCTCTCCTTCTGTCCACTCTGGCAGGTGGTGCTCATGGCTTCATAGTGCTCAAGTTTTAACATTTTGCTGGATGAATGGTTTTTGGTAGTAGGGTGTTTTGTCTCCATGAGGCTGGACTCTGTCATGCCATTTGAGACTCTGTGAGGCTGATGTCATACTTTATCACTAGTACTAGGGCTGATGCAAGATCATAAATTATCAATTACCCTAAGGAATGCATTTAACAGAACAAATTCCTCTTTATCCATTTTTGGGAAGGGCTTAAGGGAGAGACCCTGACACTCTGTGATTTAAATGTTTCCTTCTTATTTTACCTGGAAGAGTTAGAATAGATATATGATCATGGATAGCTTTGTTAATGGGCTGCTTATAGCCCTGGTTCTCCTGATTTTTATATCCCTGGATAAGATTTTTTTGTGTATCATATAGAATAAAAGTCCATTAGGCACAGTTGAATTTAGAATTCTCTATGTGATTGTGTGTCGACATAATTAAATGGTAGGATATGAGTTATTTCCCCCAATGTTTAAAACAATTAACTATATTGATAAATATTGAACCATGTTTTAAAAAACTATCATCGTTGAGCAGATTCATTTTTTTTTTTAAACCAGTGTTATCAAGAACTCCCTTTCTTGAGAAAAGCTACCTTTGTAGCAGCATCCTCTCATCCTCTGGCAAGTTGTGAAGTGGGGAAATGAATTGCTCTAGAATACAGCAGGGTGCACTAGTCTTTGTCAGTCAAGGTTTTGGACCCACAGGTGGAGCCAGTGGGCAGTTTTTCCAGATAGCACAGGCCATGACAGGGCCACATGAAGTGTCCTCAGGAAAGTGCTGTTCTGAGCTTATAGCCTGCCAGAGTGAGCTGATCTGCCCTGTACCCTCTGCAACCCCTGTCCTGCCCTTTTTGTGGAAGACAGACCAAGGATAATTGAAGTGACTGGGCCAGTTTTTCAACCGGAACCTAAGCAGAGGGATTGTGGACTGATGTGGGACTCTGAGCTCAGTCTCTAAGACTCCCCAAGCTGCAGGTCCCTCATCTGGAAAATGGGCTTAGTGATGGTCACGTCAGCACTATCAGTGCACATGGGACACTCGGTGAGGTCCTGTCATGATCAGGTCCATTCCCTGTTGGCTGGCACTCTTCCTCCTAGCTTTGGAGTATGCAGATGTGAAGGTCAGTAAAGCTGACAGTACAGGAGTACTGCCTTCCTTCAGTCCTTACTGAAAGTTAGTGGAAACGTGTCCACTGTGACCTGAACTGACCTTCTATCTGTGCAGATGTGACTGAGCCTTTGAAAGAAAAGTGAGGAAATGGGACGGGTGAGGGGAAAGTAGAGTTAGGAAAGTGAAAAATTACAAAAATCAGGAAGAGGGTTGGTTCATGCCAAACTCATCTGGATACACTAATTAGTTTTATTTTTCACTTTCATTGAGAAGTAATCATACATCACTGGATGTGTTTAAGGTGTACAACAGTTGTTTTGATTACATTTATTGTGAGATGATTACATGATTGGTTTAGTTAACATACATCACTTTATTTAGATGTATAAAAAAGAGAAAAAGATACTTTGTGATGAGAATTCTTAGGGTCTATTGTCCTAACTTTCTTATTTGCCTACTTTCTTATCTGTCGTTCAGCATTGGTAATTGTAATCATCATGTTACATATTAAATCTCTTTTAAGTTGTCATAACTGGAAGTTTGTACCTCTGACCACCTTCACCCAATTTCACTTTCTCCTTCCACCTCTGGCAACCACAATTCTGATCTTTTTTTTTTTTTTAATAAGTTCTGTGTGTGTTTTTTTAACTCATTAAATTCCAAACATAAGTAATATTATATAGTATTTATCTTTCTTTTTAGTTAAATATATAATGTATTTATTTATATACATTTTACATCATTATTCATTTTTGTACAATATTTGCTTTCTTTGCTTAGGTGTAGTCCCCATAGAATTCCCACCACCAATTCACCCATGCACCATCGCCATAGTCCCTTGTGCTCTTCCCTCTTTCCCTTTCTCACCCTCCTCCCCGACAGAATATCTCTGATTTATAGTTGTCTTTATTTTTCTTATCTGTGTCTTCAAGTTCCATTGATTTGTAACAAATAGTAGCTGTTTCTCTTCTATTTTATAGCTGATTAATACTCATCTCCGTATGTGTATCCATATATATGCCACATTAAAAAATAAATTTATTATTGTAGTGTCATTGGTTTACAGTATTGTTTGTATTTTGGAAGTATAGAATCTCCCCTTCCAGGTACAGTCTTTGTGGCAGCCCACCACCAAGGTACCCATAGTCCTTCATCATAGTTATGCCTTCTCTGTACCCTAGTCTCTCCTTTCTCCCTCCCTCTCTGGATGTCTCAGACCTGTGGTCTGAGTTTTAAATGGTCTTTGACCATTTGATGGTACCTCTAAATTCTGTATTTAAGTGACGCCCTCTAGTCTTTATCTTTCTCCTTATGGCTTATTTTGCTTAGCATAATACCTTCCATCTACATCCAAGTTGCTACAAATAGCATGAGTGTAACTCCTTTGATTGGTAGTAGTATTCCATTGTGTGTGTGTGTGTATTACTTTTTGATCCACTAAACTATTTTGGGCATTTAGGTTGTTTCCATAGCTTGGCTCTTATAAATTATAGTGCTGCTATAGGGTGCAGGTTTCCTTTCCAGTTAGTGTTTTTTTTCCCTTTGGATGGATACCTAAGAAAGAGTGGAATTGCTGGATCATATGGAAGATCCATTTTTAGTCTTTTGAGAAACTTCTATAGTGCTTTTCATAGGGATTGGACCAGTCTACATTTCTACCAAAAGTGTATTAGGATTCCTTTTTTTCCATACCCTCACCAGCACTTCTTGTTTCTGGTCTTTTTGATACGGACAATTTCCACAGGTGTGAGATGGTATCTCATTGTGGTTTTGATTTACATTTCCCTGATGATAAGTGCTGCTGAGCAGTTTTTCATATGTTGTTGCCCATGTCTTTTTTTTTTTTAATAAAGATTTATTTATGCATGCAGAACTGGGTTACAGGCCAGGGGTGGGGTGGGGTGAGATTCACCAGAGACAGAGTGGGGAGTAGAACAGGCAGATGAACTGAAATGCACTGCTAGGGGGGAGTGGGAACAGTGGGCAGGTCAGGAGAGGTCTGCCACCCCATGTGGATCACCTCCCTGGACTGGGACTGAACTCATGCTGCAGTGGCTGTGATAGTTTCATAGTGCTGTGTGTGCCACCAGGATGGGCCCAACCATATGTCTTTTTGATGATAGCTTTTCTAACACTTCTCTGAAGAGGTGCTTATTTGCCTCTTCTGCCCATTTTTTTTTGGGGGGGGGATTGGGTTATTATTTTTTGTTTTTTTTCCCTTTTGTTGAGTTGTATGAGCTCTTTGTAGATTTTTGATAGTTACTTGTGTGGTGTGCAAATGTTTTTTCCCATTCCATAGATTGTCTATTTATTTTAATTATGATTTCTTTGATGGTGTAGCAGGTTTTTATAGTTTTATGTAGCCCAGTTGTTTATTTTCTCTATTGTTTTCCTTGCTATGGTATATGTAAATTAACCTATGAACCTATGTCATCAAGAGTTTTGCTTAGGTTTTCTTCTAGGCACTTTATGGTTTCAGGTCTTACATTTAAGATCTTTTATCCATTTTACATCTTACCCATTTTGAGTGGATTTTGTGTATGGTGTGAACTAGTGGTCTACTTTCATTCTTTTGCATGTTGCTGTTGAGTTTTGGCAACTTCATTTATTGAAAATGTTCTGTCTTTCTCTGTTCATTCATTGATGGACAGTTGGGTTGTTTCCATATCAAGGGCTATTGTAAATTATGCTGCTGTGTATATGGGTTACAGATATCTTTTCCAGCCAGTGCTATTATTTCCTTTTAGTATATTCTGAGACAGAATATACATGATGTGGCATTGAATTGATAGAAACTATGTTGGTGTTTGTTCAAATCTTTCTAGGCTGATGGCTAGGTTGAGAAAGGGCTCAGAAGAGCTTGGCCAGAGTTTGTTCCAAGAGTTGTCACAAGAAACACAGAATACCAATATGTCTCCATAGAGCATGTTCTTAGTTTGGGAACATGCCCTCACTGAAATTAACACCAAGGCTGGACAATGGATATGTAGTGATGTCCCTGCTGTTGAGTGTTTGGGAAAGGAAAATGGGAAGATGACGCACTGGAGGTGTCAGGTAGAGAGGAACTTTGAACATGCTAGATTTTAGAATAAGTAAGGGGATAATGATGCCAGACAGGGAAATAGTTGGAAGGAAGAAAGATGGTGAGCACACTTTCCAGGAACATGGAGTTGTGGAGAGGATGACTGGGTGGTCCACAGTGTCAACCTCTGGCCTTTGAACCAAAGATTTTTCTCATAACTGTTTTTCTTCTCAACTATTATTCCTGATACAAATTCAAGTAAGTGTCTAAAGAAGATTTTTAAAGTGTATTGTAATCTCAGTGTAGTATGTGATGACAGGGACTAAGGCAAGTGACCTGAGTTCTTTTCATGACTTTGCTGCCAAGTTTCTCTGCAATATCAGGCAAAGCATTCCATCAGCCCTCTGAGTCTTGCTTTCTTCCATCTGTGGGGTAAAGATGATGATGGCTGCTTCCTGGGTTTGCTATAAGAAGAATAACAACAGGAGTAACTTGGATGAAACCCTGTAGTTCACATGAATACTACTCATTCAATAGACAGCCACCATTAGCTTCAAAAAGAAAATATTAGAAAATGAGGTAGAGAAGCTGTCAGGGTAATGAAATAAAGGAGAGAGAGGACAAAGGGTGGCAGCCACATCAGATATATAAATAATTAATACAAATATGGAATATTTTAATAAGTAAAGTACTAGGGAAAAAGTATAAAAGAATTCTAGACAAATAAAATAGATCATGAAATTTAACCAAGAATATACTAAAACAAGAAAGGGATACTAAACATGATAGCAAAGTAGAGTCAAAGGGTCAGCATCACCATAGTTCTTGGGTCCCCTGCCCACCACTTCTTATTGGTTGTCACAGTTACTCAAAGGGTCCTGAGAATGCAGGTTTGAGGTGAATGTGCCTAAGCTGGTAAACAGAATTCCATTACCTTCAAGTCAGCATCTTCTGCCCTATGCAAAGTACAGCAATTCTCATGGACCAGTGTTTGAGAAATGGATAAATAAAGTTAAATATTACTTATTACAGCACTTTCTCATAGTCTTTCATGCATCACTGTGAAGCTCCAGGAGGAATTATGTAGAAAGTAATTGTTTTTAAACAGTGAAGTTCTTTTGAGAGAAAGAAGAGATGCCGAGGACATTGAAGTAGTGTTCCTTGGTACACATTTGGGATGTGCTGTCCCAGCTTTTTGTCCTTTGGCCCACAAAAAATGCAACCCTAGATTGCCTCACCCACATTTGACAAGTGTGTTCCCTCTGTCAGGAATGTTACACCTGCCATTTCTAACCTTACTTCCTCCCCTTGTTTTCATTTAGGTCTCGACTCAGATGGCCTTCCTTAGAGAAATCATTCCTGACCACTTGACACCATCACTCTTTCTCTCTCTCTCTTTTTTTTTTAAGATTTATTTATTTATGCATACAGAATTAGGGTACAGGCCAGAGGTGCAAGGGCAGTGAGAGGATTCACTGTAGTCAGAATGGGGAGCAGAACAGGCAGATCAATGAAGTACACTGCTGAGGGGAGCAGTGGGCAAAACAGGAGAGGTCTGCCACGCCATGTGAATCACCTCCAGGGTGGGGCTCACACTGTCACTGAAGCAGCCACGGCCAGCTTTGCAGCGCTGCTTTTTAACCCACTGTGCTACAAGGAGGGCCTTACTCTCCATCCTAATTGAAATGTTTAAAATGATATATTTGTTGCAGTATTTGCTAAGTTTTATTGTCTGTCTTTCCTACTGGACTGTAAGTTCCTTTTATCAACATGTTGCTAAATTCCTGTCATTTAGAACAGGGTCTAACACATAATAGATACTCCATTGAAGAACCAACTGGATGAACAAACACTAAACTTCAGATTTTCCCTTAAACAGAGTCGAAGACCATGATGATCTCATGCCAATATTTATGCACCATGACACAATTCTGAAGGCGACTTATGGTGAATACTTCCTGGCTGAACTAATAGAAGCCCAAGATGAAGAGAATCATGCTGTCGTGTGTGAGGTTGGTGATTCACCCACCTGGGGATACACAAACTGAGAAAGATGACAGAAGTAGTGACATTGTTCCTGGTTTCACAGAGCACCCCTGCACTGCTGTCCTCTTCACCTTCTCCTGTGTCCAGGTGGTGTGCCTGGCTGGCCTTCTCACTAAGGCGTCACACCTGTTCCCAGTGTAACTAGCTTTAGGTATTTGGGCTTTGTGAGCTTTAGTCTTCCTCTGTCAAAGCAGTAAGCAGATTTGAGTAACTCAGCCTCTTAACCCCTACCCACTCCTGAAGACATTCACTGAAAGAAATGCCTACATTATAGAGTTTTAACTATATGGGTTCCATCTCTGCATTTGACTCTGCTGGGTTTAATAAAGAACATCTGAATTCAGATAGCTGAATGAACATAAGCATATTGAGGTGTCATTAGGTCTCTACAATTTGTTTTGAAACTGTTAAAATAGGTCTTGCTGAAAAGCAGTGTAATGGCGTTTTCCCTAATGCCCCTCCATCTGATGCTTTTGGTGTTCTTATAAGCTGAAAATGTTAATGTTGGGATATTCACATGGTCTGCCCAGTGGAATATAGAAATCATCTGGATTGAAGAAATTGAGACTCTTGGTGCCTTGTGGTCATTAAGGAATGTGTGGGGACTGCTCAGTGTTAAAGAACAATGCCATCTTTTTTTATATGTACATGGGAAATGTCAGGAAACTATTGAAAAGCAGTGGTATTGAAACCTTGGCTTGTAATGAAATTACTTCTTCAGCTGATTAGAACACAGGATCCCAGAACCCATCCTCCATGCTTCTGATCCAAAGGTTCAGTGTGGGACTTGAGGATCTGCATTTCTTACTAGTCCACACTGTGTTTAAAACACTTTTTTTTTTAAAGATTTATTTATTTATTCATACAGAACTGGGGTACAGACCAGAGATGCGGAGGGTGAGAAGATTCACCAGGAACAGAGTGGGGAGCAGAACAGGCAGATCCACGAAGTACACTGCTGAGGGGAGCAGCGGGCGGGTCAGGAGAGGTCTGCCACGCCATGTGGATCTCCTCCCGGGCAGGCGGAGATCGAACTCAGGCGGAATTGGCTTGAGCTTCTTAGTGCAGTGCTTTAATGCGCTGCACCACCAGGGAGGGCCCTAAAACACTGTTTTAAAGAAGTGAAGCTTCCCTCTGAATGGTTTGTTACTGACAAACTCATAAGGGAAGACTTGATGAGAGAAGGAAGCAATTCAGATATGAGTTAAGATGTCCTCCTTACATCATATGAGAAATGCAGAGGCTATTTTTTATTAAAGGCTTTAAAAGTTTATATAAGTGTGAATGAATTTTTTTTGACAACTAATCTTATTTTGAGTGAATTCTTGTACTTGTCTTTTGTATGTTGTTTAATAAACATGTTCAGTGATAGAACCCTTGGGTGCCCAGCCTTATACCTGATTATTTCATTCATATACTCCCAAGGTTCAGACAACATGATCACAAATTTTTCCCCCCAAGGGGATAGTTGATCTTCATTTCAAAAAGAAGCAGTTTTTGCCATTTTACTGAGAAGCATTAGAAGATGGGGATCTAGTTTTATTTTGAGGATAATTCGTTGAGGAATTAATCATTCTTTTTACACTCCTCATAATTTGACATATCTATACAAGATAAAGAATGTAATTTTCCTTTAAGAACTTAGAATAAAAAATTGGCATGATCGGTTTGCAGCCTTTTTCTGTGTCAAAAGTTGTGAAACTTTTTGTGTAGGAGAATCATCTAGGAAACTTTTAGACTATGCCTAGACCAAGGAACTTGTATCTAGAGTATGTAAAAAAAATTATACAGCAATAAAGAGGCAAAAATCCAAAGAAAATGTAGGCAAAGGATTTGAATAGACATTTCTCAAAAAAGATTTAAATGGATAATAGCCACACTGAACATGCAAATTTAAGCCCACTTTACACTTACTGCAATAGTATGAAAACAAGTGTTGACAAGGATATGGAGAAATCTGCACCTTCATACATTGCTACTGAGATTATAAAATAGTGCAGCCATTAAGGAAAACAGTCTGGAATTTCCTTCAAAAGTTAAGCATAGAATTACCATTTGGCCTAGCAGTTCCACTCCTAGAGTTCAGAGCATATGTCCAATAATTTGGTATGTATGAATTGGATTGGGGCTTGTTCATTTTTGACACCCCAGTATTCTTCCTCTCTGGGGTTTGGGATGAGAGACTCAGTCCTGGGGGGATGGAGAGGTGGAGTGCAGATTAGAATAGTGTTCTGCTGTTGTGTTTAACAGTGACCTATGTGGAACATTGTACCTCTTTCATAAGGTTTTATCCTTTTCAAGGGAGCGTGCCTCCGTACAACTTCTACTCCGCTCCAAAGTACCCCTGGCTGAACTTGCAGCTCTGACACTCTTATCTGCTAATACAGGCCAGAACCCCCAGGTTCCTCTCTCCATCCACCTCCTATTTGATATATGAATCACTCTTGGTGTCAACCCTCTTGAAGTCTGCACTCATTTCTACTGTATAAAGTATACTCAATCCCACTCCTATCCATGAGACTATCTCATCAAACAATGTCCCTCTTGCTTTCTGCTGCAACAGTCACAGCTAGTGGCAGCCAGTCCCTGCTATGACATTTGCTCTGTCCTTTTGCAGCTGTATCCCTTGGCAGGGCCTGCTGTACTGCTTGTCAGGACCTACAGTGTCTGGGCACCTTCCAGGACCCTCCACAGGGATCACTGTGATCTTTTGGGCCTACTGTGATGAAGGCTGCTTCGAGGTCCTCTTTTGGGGCTTTCTGAGGTCTGCCAGGGCCTACTTCCAGCTCTTCTCTGGGGGCTTCCTGGTATCTCAGAGCCTACTTTAGTAAGGCTTCTTCAGGACTTAGTGGGGTCTTCAGCAGCTTTCAGCAGGCTGTTTCCAGATTTCATCCTGGGACTAGCTGGGGTCGTCTATTGGGACCTACCATGATGGGGCCCACTCGTCAGTTCTGGTTTATTTATTTGTGGGATTTGCCTGGCTTCTAGATGTCACCTCACTTTCTGGGCTACTTGCTCGGCCCATTCCATTGCTTACTGGACCCCCCTTCTCTGGACATTGCTCCTACTGTGTCCTGTAATCATCTGCTTTTCCTCCAGGAGTTATTCTGCTGCACTCTAGCTATGAGTACACGGAGGATGAGAGCCTGTTGTCTTCACTCTGCTCCCTTTTCTGCATTCTCCAGCTTTAGTTAATTACTAATACTCTTATCCTTTAGTCTTTAGACTAGACTTAACACTAATCATTTTACAGTGTCCAGAGTATTCTGAACTTGACTAATACTTAAATTTACCATTGCATTGTTTATATTCATGTTTCTAATTAGCATCTTTTTATTTCAGTTGAAGAACTAAGAGTTCTTCAATGTACACACATTGAACTTTAGGGGAGTAGGTTCACATGAATATTTATTTTTGACATTTATTTTAAGGCAGGTTTAGTGGTAATGAACCCCCTATACTTTTATTTGTCTGGTAAAATTTTCATCTCTCCCTCTTTTTTTTTTTTTTTTTCAAAGACAAGTTTATCAGGAAAGGAAAAGAGAGGTACCTGCATGGTCACAGACAGGCAGGGTTCTGCTCAGAAACATGCTGATACTCTTTCAGGGATTCCCTTATAAGTTGTACGTATTTTGCCTTCTGCTGTTTTTTGTTTTATTTTTCCCTTCCTTTTAAAAATTTTATTTTTGCATTGAAGAACTGGAATGCAGAGGTATGGGGGATTGGTGAGAGGATTCACCAGTGACAAGAGTGGGGGACAAAACAGGCAGATTTACTGAAATACACTGCTGAGGGGAGCAGCAGGTGAGACAGGACAGGTCTGCTGTGCCATATGGGGTTAGACCATGGCTGGGGGCTGAACTCAGGCCATAGAGGTGATAGCACCCACACTTAACCCCAGGGAGGCCCCTTCCCTTTATTGTGGTGATATTGGTATACAAATCTGTATATGAGTTAGGGAAATAGGTTCACATGAATATTTTTATATTGGAGTCATAATTTCACTATTGAATGCCATACATTGTACTTTGACTCATGGCTTTTCCGAATCTTCAGCAAGGAGTCGCAGGACAGAATATGGATTGCTTCATGGATTCATTTGCATAGGGGCCATGCTGATCTCTATACCATTCCAGTTTTAGTAAAAGTGCTGCTGAAACAAGCATTCTTTTGCTGTTTTTATGATTTTGTCTTTGTCTTTGATTTTTGACAATTTTATTATAGTGTGTTTTGGAGGTGATCTCTTTTAAGTTGATTTCATTTGGTTATCTATGATAATGAAGATCTTGGATATCCAACTATCTCTCCAGATATGGGACTTCTTAACTATGACTTCTTCAGTAAACTTTCTGTCCCCTTCTTTCCCTTCTACTTTTAGGGCTTCAGTGATATGTGAATTTTTCCTTTTGATAGCCTATATCATATAGGCTTTTTTCTTGTTTTCATTCCTGTCCTGTGAGTTGATAATTTCAAAGTTCCTGTTTTCGGCCTCACTTGTAATTTTTTTTTTTCCTGCTTTATCTTCTGCTGTCACTGCTCTCTGTTGTATTTTTCATTTCATTCACTATTTTTCAGTTTCTGTATTTGTTTCATTCTTTTTTATGATTTCAGTTGTTAAACTTGTCATTTTGTTGTATGTTATTTTCCCGATTCCTCTGCTGTAGCTCATTAAGTTTCCTTAATATGTCAATTTTGAACTTTTTATCTGGTAGACTGGAGATTTCTAGGTTTTTGTGTTAAATTACTCCAAGGTTACTATGGTTCCTTGGTGGTGTCATTTTTTTTTTTTTAAAGATTTATTTATTTGTACACACAGAAGTGGGGTACAGGCCAGAGGCTCAGGGGCGGTGAGAGGCTTCACCAGAGACAGAGTGGGGAGCAGAACAGGCAGATCGACGAAGTACACTGCTGAGGGGAGCAGCGGGCTGGTCAGAAGAGGTCTGCCGTGCCATGTGGTCACCTCCGGGGCAGGTGGGAATCGAACTCATGCAGAAGTGGCTTTAGCTTCTCAGTGCAGTGCTTTAACCCGCTGCGCCACCAGGGAGGGCCAGGTGGTGTCATTTTTAAAATGTACTTTGGAGTTTGTGTTGTTCTATTTACATTTGAAGTAACATTACTTCTTCCTGATTTTGCTATCTTTGGAGGAGAGAAACATTTCAGCAGCCCTCCTAGAGATTCTGAGACTTTCTCAGACCTTCTATGGCTAGCCTGCTCCATATGTCTTGCTTTCTCTCTGAGATATTTCTTAAACTTATTTTTGTTCCATGAATTCTGCAAACCACCAGACTAAGTGCTGATAGCTTCTCTTTGTTTACTGAAAGTGGAAATAGAGTTCAAATTTGTGGTCTTTCCTTGGCCTCTCTGATTGAGTTGATTTTCTGCATATGCTCACATGGAATCTTGCAATGGGATGGAGTGGCATGTGGGTGTGGTACATGAAGAGATGTGGTTGACCATGTGTCAGCTAGAGCCACTCCTGAGTGTGGCAGTCCCAGAGCTTCAGAGTGGGCCTATTCAATGGATGAAGTATGTCTGTGATGCAATTATGGTCTGTGTCCCTTTTTTTTTTTAAGATTTATTTATGCACACAGAACTAGGGTACAGGTCAGAGGTGCAGGAGCAGTGATAGGATTCACCAGAGACAGAGTGGGGAACAGAATAGGCAGATCGACGAAGTACACTGCTGAGGGGAGCAGCAGGCAGGTCAGGAGAGGTCTGCCACGCCATGTGGATCACCTCCGAGGCAGGGATCAAACTCATGCTGAAGTGGCTTCAGCTTCTTAGTGCTGTGCTTTAACCCACTGTGCCACCAATGAGGGCCTCTGTGTCCCTTTTATGTGCTCTGAGAGTCCTGTCCTGCTCTCCCAGACCATTTCATCCCATCCAATCATGCAGCTCCCAATTTAGTAGTCTAGATGGGATAAGAGAGAAATAAGTCCCACTGGGAGTATAATACACAGCTTGAGAACCTCTGTTCCCTCAGGATAAATCACGAGCTATTCTGTGGTTGATGAGTATTCTGGATAAACATAACTTACCCACTGCAGTGCATCCACACTTGTGTTTTTTTACCCCCAATGGAATGTTAAGACTTATACTCTGGTCTGTTGGACTTTCACAAAGGGTCTCTCCTCTATGAATGATTGTCTTAGTTTCCAGTGGCTCCCATACCACAGCCACAAGGGACTGGATCTAGCTCACAGACCACTGTGGGATCTGCAGCCAGGACCAACGTCTGTCTGTCTGTTTCTTGATACATGGGTGGACATTCAGATTTGGTGCTGGATCCCATAGTCCCTCAAAGGCACTGTTATTTATGAATGGTTGCTGAATGTTTTTAATTGAACTGGAAGACAAAAACTATGTACGTCTTAGGCTGCCATGATGCATCACTCTGGGGAAACATTTAACTGTTAGGTGTCAAGGTGCTAGTTTCCAGTGAGATCTTCAGTTATTACTTGTGAAGAGCACTTCAGTGACCTCTTCCCCTATGTTCTTTCTCTCATCATACATTGTACCCTTTGGTTATGTAATTACCCTCAGAAATTCACAGATTTCAACATTGTAGTCTAAATCATACACAGGCCCTTTGGTGTCTAAAAGACAAAGAAGACCAGCCCAATCTCTGAGAGACCATGCTGCCTCAGATATCAGATGCTTTGTGTTTTGTGGGTATGGTACTGTGCACTTAAGTTTTCAAGTGTGCACCATGCCATACTGTATCTTAAACCCTTTCTGTTCCAAAATCAATTCTTTCATTACCGTTCTACCTGCCTCCTAGGACCCTTCTCTCAGCCATCTAAATTTCCAAAGATTGTTGTTTTAGGTAGTGGTGTGATGAGTTAACTTGCTCTGGCTCATGAGAGTCAGTTGTTAAATCATTAGGAACCTGGTAAGTTGACTGTCAAACAATTAAGATATATAAGCTTACAGTGTAATAAGTTTTCCTAAAAGTAAAGTTAATATTCATGATGTATCACTTCCTATTTTTTAACTATAATTTATGCTTTTTGAGGCTATTTATGCTCATGGCCTCTAAACAGTGGAAACTACAATGGTATCTACTGAGAATCTCTCCCCAGCTCCCTGTGACATCACACATTTCATCCCTGATCACACTGGTAGCTTAGACTTGGCCACAGTTGGAGTATTTATACCATCAAAATTGGCAAATGCTACAACCCAGGGCTTTTGGCCCCTAAATGCTGATTAGGCATTTACCAGCGCATTATATTTAGGTGAGCATGGTTCATCAAAGATAATGTAATAAAGTGAACCAAGACTGTCTCTTTCCAAACAATCCTGTTTCAGATCATGCCTGTAGGTCGTCTGAGAGCTTTATCTTCATGATGTTGGAAACACTTTACTCGTTAAAGGTCTTTAACTGAGGTCTTTCTTTGACTTAACAGCTACTTTGGAGAAATTTTGATTCATTGCTTTGCTACAAGTTCCTTTTCATAACTTTATCCTGGCTTACCTTGACATCTGGTGTTTACTACAAGCTGAGATTTCAAGGAAGGGCAGTTGCCGGCCAAGGCGGCTCCTGGAGACAGATGGACCAAGGATCTGCTTTGGCATCATCCACGATCTAGGCAGCAGTGGACAGAGTAGGCACTGTTGACCTGTGGGTGGGCAGATTCTGCCAGCTCAGACATGCCCTTGGCATTAGCAGAAAGGATCAAGCTGGCAGTAGTGACAATGAGAGTATCCTCATGTGTAGAGCTGCCACCCAAAAGGGATGGTGACTGTAGGGCTTTTTGGACAGGTGCATCAACAATACAGTGTACTCATGTCTGTTAATGTATCTGATTGCAAACACAAGGCCACTGCATATGATTTCTAGCAATGGAACCCTTATATATATTTTCTTTCAAGTATAAGATTATTTAGACACCTTTGTAGTACAAAGTAACTCTGTGACCTGAAAGATAAATAGCAGCCTGCAATCAATGCCTTTTCATTGTTCACATAAAAAAAGTCCACTAAATCCATTTATTTTTCGGAGTACATACCATGCAAACACACACACAAAGTTGCACTTGAATGCTCCCATAAATTCATATTTGTTTCTCAAATCAGGAGCATGGTTTGAAAGAAACCTGAAAGCAAAAGCAGGTATTTTTCAATACTTGCTCTGTTGTAGTGCATAATTGTGAACTTTTGTGAATTGTCACAACCCGGGATGAATGATGGGGATATAACAGGTTGTAGAATTGGAAAACGTTAAATCTTTGTTTCTAATGGCAAAACATGTTTTTCTCATTTTCATCAGAATGTGTGATCCATGCCATTTGAAATCAAATTCCAAACACAATGAGCCATTAGTGTAATAGCTCATTACTAACAGCGGTCTTATAAATAATACATTCTTATCATGCACATGCAGCTCACTGTGAAGCCAGCAAAAGGTATTTCAGGCCATCGAAGTTTCGTTGCGCCAGCGTGGCTGTAGATTAGAAGGACATCTCCATGTGAACCAAGATGGATGCCAATTTTCCCTGCCGAGAGTGAGGCTGGCCAGTCTCTTTCTGCACATATGGTAGATGGATTGGTTAATCAGCGTCTGCTGAGTCTTGGGCCTAAAATTACAGAGAAGCCAGACAACTGCGGCTACACAGCCTTTGTTCACGAGTGCAAACAAGACAAACAATCACTTGTTATTTGGGAAAAAAATTAAAATGTTTACTTTGGACTTTTATTAAAAGTGTCGATGGCTTTATAAAACAGCTGTGTAAATCCAGCCTTTTACAGCTAGAACCATTTGGGGGCAGGGGGCTGTAAAGAAAAAATTTGCATGGAAAAATTAATATTAGGAAGTTCCTCTTATATTTCAAGATTATAGAGAAAATTAAAGAGCTCACATTTATTTTTTTAAACATGTTTGTGAATAAGTGACTTTAAACTAGAAGACACATTTGAGGATAAATTGTTTAGTATGTATTTTTTTTCTGTGTCATTATTGTAGCTAATTCTCTGCTTTAAGATATTAAAATAACTATTTTCTGCGGATGAGCGGGATGAGCGTTTATGGGAAAGAGCTGCACCCTTAGGGCAAGGGAGTGTCTATGAATGTTCAGTTCTTTTACCTCCTGAGTAGAATGGTTGTCTCAAGAAAAAACAGTATGAAGATTTAAGGACTAGAGCTCAGTAAATGCTGGCTTCTAGTGAAAGTTGTCAGAGTCAAATCAGCTAGCCAGAAGGTGCTTCAAACCCACATAATAATCAGCAGGAGATATTTATGTGACATTTAAAGGTCTATACAGTCATCTCTTGCTTTCTTAACAAAAAAAAAAATAAATTCAGGGACCTCCCTGGTGGCACAAAGGGTTAAATCTCAGCACAGTGAAACTATCCAGCCATTGTAGCACAAATTCTATCCTGGGCCTGGCAGATAACCCACATGGCCCAGCAGACCTCTCCCAATCTCACCCGCTGCTTCCCTTAGCGGTGTATTTCAGTCAGTCTGTCTGTTCTTCTCCACACTCTGTCTCTGGTGAATGCTCTCACCAGCCCCCACTTCTGGCCTACACCCCAGCTCTCATATGCATAAATAAATAACATGAATCTTACAAAAAAAGAAAAGAAAATTTCAAAGTGTTTTCCTTGCAGAGTTGAATGAAATACAGAATTATAAAGAGACACAATATAAGATTATAATTATAGTTGTCCTGCAATATCACATATCTGTAGAATTTAAAAAGTTGCTGTTCGTTTATAATAATTGGTACCAACAATAGGAGTGCATAATGTAGCTACTCATAAAAGAACCAAAAATTTATTTCCTATACTTAGAACACTCTGACACCAATGTGTGTGGTTTTCTCTATGCCAACCAAATTTTTCTGTCTGCTGGGTATCCTGCAGTTTAAATGGATGTAACCCAGAGTTAGTGCAGATACTGAGGTCAGGGGCTCAAGCCCCTGAACCCCCATTTCAGATGTCAGTTGTTAAGTCATCTGAACATCTGACTAACTATACATTAGGGGTTTCCATGACCCCCTTTTTCAGTAATCTGTAATTTGTTGAGCAGCCTATAAAACTCAGAAAAGCACTTTTTATTTACTATTACCAGTTTATTAATAGGAATAAAACACATAAACAGCCAAATGGAAGAGATGCACAGGGCCAGGTATGGGAGCAAGGGAGTGCAGGCCTTCTGTGACTTCTCCAGCACACCAGACTCATTGCACCTCAATGTGTCCACCAACCTGTAAACTTCCAGATATTACTGATTTTTTTTAATGTTTGTTTTTGTGGTATTTTCTTTAAGGCTAAATTAAATCATTGCTCATTAGTTTAATTCGGTTCAGCCCTTCTCTCCTCTCTAGAGGTGGGATGATATTGGAGCTCAGGTTGCCAAACTTCTGGTTAAACAGTTCCAGTGACAACCAGCCCCAATTCTTCAAGTGTCAGCTCATTAGCCTAAGCAGGTATAGCTGAAAGGGGCTTTTGATGAAAAACAAGATGCTCCTGTCAGGACATGGCAAGGATTTTAGGAGCTTTGTGCTAAGAACCAGAAATAAAGAACTAAAATATGTCTCTTACTGGAGCACATTGTCAGAATTATCTTACCACCTAAAAATTATGGAGATCACTGTTAAGAGACTAGGAAGCAATGTGTTTGCAGATTGGATTCAGTTGGTCTAGCCCCATAATTTTACTTTACTCAAAAATTCCCAACAAACCTTCTTCACACTTCCTTCCCAGGGATCATTCCATCAGATAAATCAGTTATGGGAAACTGAAGCATTTCTACCTGATAAGCAATGATTGTCCACTAACTTTCTCAAAATTTGGGTTTGACTAGGTGGAGTAATGATGGGAATAGTGGCTGGTCTTACTGAGATTTGTACATGATGCAGGGGAGGAAAGTAGACAGGAAATTCTTGGCAATGTGCTAATCAAAAAGAATATGGGCAGGCAGGATCATTGTCTGGCCAATGAAGGCATGTGTTCAGTTTCAAATAGTTTTTCCCCCAATAACTCTCTGGGACCTTCCCTAAATTACATATGCACCTCTGGGATATTGTCTGCAGTGGTCATTTGTTGGAAATTTCTTTGATTATGTTATGTGTGTCATACATTGTGCTGGGCACTACAGCTGTTAAAGGAAGATACTCCCTTCCCTATATATCTCAGAGTGCCTGCCAAGCTCCCAACTATTCATATGCTGTGAGCTCGTGGATGTTTTGGGATGAGAATTAATTTGAGGTCTGAAAGAGTAATGAGATGTTTTGGATATTTCAGGTGGAAGGTATAGCTGTTGGGTTCATGAGTGTGTGCTCAAGAGTAAACATGAAGCTCATACATGAGTGTTTTGACCTGGGCCCCTTCCATGGATTCTGCATCCCACACCCTGATGACATTCTGGAACCACCAGAAGAACTAAGCAGTCAAGGAAGTCAAGGTACAGTGGCCCTCACAGGAACATGTCAGAAATTAAATCCATGCTTTCTACACAGTTTTGCTTTTTTCAGATGTTGCAATTAGATGGTTCCCTCATGTCCTTTCTTTAATCCCCTTTGAGAAATGTTTACCAGGGTTAAACACATCATTATACACATATATATAAGCACAGATAGTCAAGAATGCACAGATATAGTTAGAGTGGCCTTGTAGCTTTAGTCTTCCTAAATTCAGAACGTCTGTCTTACAAATGTTCACAAATATTAGGAGTAGACAAGTTATGGGAAATAACTAGTAGATATAACTGGTAGGATTTCAGAATTTTACCCTCTGTACCCTCTTACTTCATACAGTAAGTGAATTTATTAAGTCAAGAGCTGAGGAAGTATATACCTTTAAGTACTTCTGTGTTTGTCTTTGACAAATTACTACCACAAATGGTCATTTTTAACTTGCTGAACTTCTAGTGAAATGAAATAATGATTTTAAAATATCTCTATTAGGATTTTTACAAAAGAAAATCAGTAATCTTAAACTTAGGCTCTAAAATTTAATGAGGTCTTGATGGCAGCCGTAAGTATCTTTGCAGTTAAGTGTTTGGGTTCTTACTTCAGATAGATCCAAGAAGGTGAGTTACCTTGGGAATATTAATTCACTTTTTGAAAGCTGGGTTTCTTCATTAGTAAAATTGGGATAATAGCAGTGCTTCCTACAAATGGAGTTGGGAAGCTTCATTGACATTACCCAGGCCAAGGGTTTTACTGGGTGTCTTCAGCAAACTTAGTGCTCCGTAAATGTTGGTCATCATTGTTAACAATTGTTATTTCTTTATGCTAAGCCTTTCATTTATTATATTTGAGTCTTTCCAGGTAAAACCTTGGCATTTTGAATTCTCTGTTTACACATGTGGGAAAGCAGAGCATTAGATGGAGAAATGCTCCCATTTTGTGCTGGTGACAACACTCTACCAGAAAGATAGATTTTACCTTTATTGTTTAAGAGCAAAGATGACTTACCCATGCTTCTCAGCAAAGGAATCAGAATGAACTTTTCAGCAGGAAACAATCCTGACCATAAGTTATCATTGTCATTTTCAAATGCACAATTTCTTCTCTGAAGGTGACATTAAGTAGATTTTATAGATTGGTTTTCTCATGTGTAAAGTGGAGATAAAAAAAAATATCTAACCCAAAGAATTGTTGGGATGATTGAACGGTAGATTTTACAGGACAGAATAAGTCCTGAAAAAAATTTTTTTTAAGTTTTATTTTTTTCTAAGATCTATTAATTTATGCATACAGAATTGGGGTATAGGCCAGAGGTGCATGGGTGGTGAGAGGAGTCACCAGCGATAGAGTGGGGAGTGGAACAGGCAGACAGATGAAGTACACTGCTGAGGGGAGCAACCGGCAAGACAGGAGACGTCTGCTGCGCCATGTGGGTCACCTTCTGGTGGGAGATTGAACTTGCACTGAAGTGGCTGTGGTTGGCTTGCATTGCTGTGCTTTAACCCACTGCACCACCAGGGAGGGTACAGTCCTGAAAATTTTAAAATTATTTTCTTTTCCTCCTGGCTGACTGTGCTTTTATTTTTTTGTTTTATTTAAAACTAGGTGAAAGGTATAGTCCTGTCCAGTGTGTTCCCTAAAGCCTCTGAGGCTACTTATAGTCCATATGAAAAACAAATGTCAATCTTAGAAACTCAATGGGGGGGACGAAATTCAAAATTTTTACTGAAATTTGGACTTAAAAAAAGCATATATAATCTTCTGTATCTGTCTAGTGAAAGCTCACAGAGATATGGAAGATAAGAGAAGACCTACTTTCCTCTGCTGCTTGTAATGCTCTTACTTAAAATTAGTTGATCTAGGAAGTAAATAGGAAAGCTTCTCTTGTTATCTTTTGTGCCGTGTTTATTTTTTAAAACCTATTTTATGTTTACTGATAACAAAGATGATTATGAAATTTTCACCAGGATGCACAATTGTCGACTTCCAATTAACTCAGATGTGGGTTTACAAATCATCAACAGCTCATTACATCTAAGGAAAGAATCATCAAGCCATTTTGCTGCCATCTTCTTATTAGCAACAACAAAGAATGAGGCTCCAGAAAAAATTCAAAATGTGTTATGATCTACGACTGTCCTCTTTTTTTTCCTGATGAAAGTCTCAAGCTACAGGAAATATAATTTCTTTAAAACATGAACTAAAATTTTTGTTTCAAATGAGCATACATCATTGTGCCTTATATCCTGTATTTTGTTTAGTGCTATTTTACTTTTCAAAGGAGTAATCTCATTTTATTCTCATAACTTGATGTAGAAGAGCTATGATGGGTCATGTTGTTTCATTTTTAGACCAGCCCAAATTTTTGCAAGGTTTTAAGGCTCATCAGTGGCTGATTCAGAATCCAGACTCAAAAGATTTATTTATTTATGCATACAGAACTGGGGTACAGGCCAGAGGTGCAGGGGCAGCGAGAGGCTTCGCCAGAGACAGAGTGGGGAGCAGAACAGGCCGAGTGATGAAGTAAACTGCTGAGGGGAGCAGCGGACAGGTCAGGAGAGGTCTGCTGCGCCATGTGGATCACCTCCAGGGCGGGGATAGAACTCATGCTGAAGTGGCTTTGGCTTCTTAGTGCTGTGCTTTAAGCTGCTGTGCCACCAGGGAGGGCCCGGCAAGGTGACTTTTATCTTGGATGGCTTTTAATCTAACAGTGAGTCTACTTGCTTGATGTACAAATCAGTTTTCACTGATATGAGTTTTGTATTGCTTCCCAATGTTGTTCCATGGACTTAAGTCCCAACTTTTATAATGCCTATTTTTTAAAAAAGATTTATTTATTTATGCTGACAGAACCAGAGGTCTAGTGGATGAGAGGATTCACCAGAAACAGAATGGGGGACAGAACAGGCAGATCTACTGAAATACACTGCTGAGGGGAGCAGCAGGTGGGTCAGGAGAGCTCTGCCATGTCACGTGGGTCAATTCTGTGGCTGGGGATTGAACTTGTGCTGCGTGGCTTTGGAGAGCTTCCTAATGCAGTGCTTTAACCCATTGCGCCACCAGGGAGGGCCCTGTAATGCCTGTTTCTTTTTCCTTTCTCACTTCCTCACCTGCCTAGTGTTGAGTTCTTTTGGAGTCACTTCTTATATAAACCATTTATTCTTAAATCTGATTCAAGTTCTGTTCTTCTCTTGCCATCTGTGAAACCTGCAATTTTATACCAGTCTCACAAATCTCTCTTTTTTTAACGCCAGTAAAATAGAATAATATCAACAATTAATGTTCTTAAATTAATACAGAGGCCTCCTTTTGCAGTTATTTACACACATATTCAACTTCTGTCCATTTTGATCATATTAGTTTTCCTTTGGAGCTAAAAAAGTTTAACTATGCATATTCAATTTGTATTTTACTTGAATATTTTTATGCTCCTATTTTTTAGCTACTATTTGTTATATATAACCTATTATACACACTTGTACTTTATACTTGGAACTAAACTGGACTTCCAGTTTAGTTTCCAGGGGAAGCAAAGCCTAAGGATGTAGATTTTTGTCTGAGACCAGGAAAACTTAGAAAAGTTTAGTTTTTTTATTTAGTGGGGAAACTAGCTTAGAATTAACAAGTTCTCCAAATATTGGGAAATTCATAAAGGAATAGTTAGGTACTCTTAAGCATAGGTTTTAGGGGAGGGAGTGTGGCTTAATGAGACTTTAAGATTTCCTGAAGTGCTAAAAGTCTGAAAACTAAGTGAATACTTTTATATTCTATATAAATCTTTTCCTTCGCTGACAAATAGAATGTCTCAAATGTGTGTGCATATTTATATAACTGGCATACATATATATTCACAAACACAAATCTATATTGTGTGTGTGTGTGTGTGTGTGTATATATATATATATACACAAATGTATATATAACTATACACACATATATAAATACATTTGTGTGTATATATATACATCTATATACACACAATAGAATTGTATATATATATATGTATATATACATACACAATAGAATGGCTCAAATGTGTGTGTATCTAGCTATATATACATGCATACATATATATTTTTTTCCACCCTAGTTGGCTCTGCACTAATATTTACAAATTGAAGTGTTTCTTTTGTTCACTGCATCATCCCACAATAAAGACTTTGGAATCAGAAGTGAGCTGGCAATTTTCTTGATGATGCATAAGGGAAAATAGGGCATAGCCACCATTTCCACAGCTATGTTGACATCACCATTTTAAAAATAAGAAATAAAACAAGTAAAATTCAAAACTTGGTTTTCACATAAGCCCATGTGATCTGGGGAGCAGGAGTCTGTTTTGAAAGTGCCCTGAATATCAGGTATGTGAGTCTATGACACCTAGGCCCTGCCGTTCAGAATCTTTGTGGAACTTGGTGTTTCCCTGGCAGGGAGAAATTTAATTTTATATAACACAATTGTGAGTTTTCAAAAGATTAATAAAACCCTGTTGTAATCAGAGCACCCAGGGAAAGTGTTGCTTACTAAAGCTTTTCAAATATCCTGAAATATAATTTTATAACATCTTAATATAAAAATACTGCTTTTTAAATTTTTTTGAAAATGACTCATTGTCAGGGAATGTTTCCTTATGTTTAAAATTTGCTTCTTACCTCAGATTTTTTACTCTGTAGGGGGTAGAAACATCTGGAACCACTCTCCTTGTTCCAGAGCTTAGAAACAATAACTAAATTAAGACTTTATGGTATATCAAGTAGTGGGTCTCATTTTTTTTTAAGATTCATTTTATTTATTTATGCATATAAGAGCTGGTTGTAGGCCAGAGGTGGAGGGGTGGTGAGAGGATTCACCAGAGACAAAGTGGGGAGCAAAACAGGCACATCTACTGAAATACACTGCTAAGGGAGCAGTAGGCCTGACAGGAGAGGTCTGCTGTTCCATGTGAATTAGCTCCTTGATGGGGGATCAAACTCATGCTGCAGTGGTTGTGGAGAGCTTCCTAATGCTGAGACTTAACCCCTTGTACCATCAGGGAGGCATCTCCAAAGGTGTCATTTTTTATGACAATGTTGCCTTCTATTTTACTTCTTCTGTTAACATGGATGACCAATTTGAATGCGACATTAATCAATATTACTGGGTTCTGGGTTCTTGTGTCATCTTGTTACAGAGCATAATTTCTACAAGAGGGAGGCGCCATCTTTCCTGACCAACCAACACATATGATGGGTAGAGCTGAGTGGAGAGAAGGCTTAGAGAAGACTTGGAGGAGGTATGGGAACAGAGAGGCATGTGAACAAGGGCCTGCTTGCCTCTCAGCTTTGGGCTTGCACCATGGACTTGGGGGTAATTGAAGAAATACATGGGTGAGAGACATATGACGTGGCTGACAATGGTAGTCTTGAACTTCATTTGTACTTTGATTTTGTTCCTTTTGTTCCAGACTTATCTAGTCCCTTCTGCCCTTTTCCTATGTTTACCTGCCAGAAGGTGCCTTAGACTTATGGCATGTTTTCAGACCTCAGCAACCCTACTATAGGCCCACCCTGTTTGGCTAGACATTTACTCACAGGGAGATGGCTAAACTTTTGAGTGTGTCATTGGGAAACTATTACTCTTACTTCTCTTTTCTCTCAGTGCAGGCTAATCCTATTAAAGTTTTTTTTTTTCTAGTAAAGGTCTTACACACTAAGAAAATATTTGTCTTTATGTGGTGGATGACAGAAACCCATTTAAAGCATGTAGGCTCCATAGTCTGTCAGTTAAAAATCTAAAAAGTACAAATAATGAAAACTGTAATCCTGAACGTACCAAGTAAGAGAATTTATATTAAAACTTTTGTAATTTAGCATAAGGTCATCAACATTAAGAACTGGATCTGTATTCTGCTCCCCAAGAAAGAGGTGGAGGTTCTATGAAAGTAGTTTTAATACAGCATAGTTAGGGAGTTGGGGTCTTTTTTCTGTGCTTCTTTCTTGAGTTATCAAGGAGAGAAGAGGGTGGTTTACCTGGTGAGGATAAGTTTATTACTTCATGTGACAAAGCACTTTCTCTAGACATTTGCCCTGTTTTGAGGTAGGTTTCTATAACAGAAAGATTGTTTTTGGAAATATCCCTAAATAAAGTTCATCTGCATTCTTTAAGTAATGTTAATAGTCTTTCCTGAGGTCCAAGAGGCTTCAGTTGGCCATAGTTGCACATACCAATGTTGTATGTGGAGGTATTACAGGACGGGGGGGAGAGCACCACTGAACCCCCAAACCTGCCTGCTCCAAATCGGTTCTGCCATCTGCCGCATTAAGACAAAACATATAAGACTTTAATGAAATGGAACTTTAATACAGTGAGTATACAATATAGAAGACAAAGAATATAATATCTAAATCAAACACCTGAAGTTACCCATCCCCTTGTGGACAAAAGTCAACCCAAAAGGGATTGGTCCAAAGCAAGGTCTGAAAGCCCACCACGAGCCTAAAGCACCTTCTGACAGGGACCCATAGGAAAGGCTCAGAAATGGCCAGACAAGTCTGGGAGAAAAAGAACACAATCAAAATCAGTATAAACACTGCCATAGTCACTTCTCTAAGGTATCTCACCCACATCTGCCGTAACCAGTCCAGGGTCAAGAAACAAGCCCGGTTTCTTCATCACGTGGTTGCTGCTCCATGTGTCTTCCTCAAGTCTCCTTCTGGCTCTCCATCTTGCTTCCTTCTTTTTCTTCAAATTCCTTCTCCTCTCTTGGAGCTCCACCCTACTTCTGGGTGGGGCAGGGAACCTGGAACTTCCTCTTTTCCTGGGGACCACCCTGTTGCAGAAGATCTATTGTACATATTATAAAAGTCTACTCAGCCTATCTGACCATTTTGGGGGAGAATGACAGAGTAAATGATGCCAGACTTCTGCCTGGGCTGACATGTATCTCCAAGGTTGATGGTGTGCATTCTTTCAGGCATTCGAGGCTTGGAACACTTGACATGGTAATAGACCAGGAAGAACATCCAGACTTAAAACCCAGTCTTACTGTTAGGAACATTTCCTCAAAAGCCATCTTGCCAAGTCTTTTGATTATTTAACAAAACTATTGCTGATTTTCAATTTCAATTCAAATGTTGGTTCTGAAGTCCTTTCTAGTACCTTTAAAAACAGCAACAACAAATGATGACAACATAATAATCTTTTATTTATTTATTTATTTTGCAGAAGATAAGATGGCTGGGGACTTTATTTGTACTTTTCTTCTTCAGCACTAGGAAGGACTGATGACTAGGGCTGAGATCTCCCCCAGTCAGACTCATTTCACAATGGTAGAAATACAAATGCATTTTTACATAGGGCCTAGAGATCTTTGAAAGAAAAGTGGCTTTATTTATATTTGTTATGATCATTATGTGCTGGGATTATTTTCTCGGTAGGCAATGTCTCTCTGGCCCATATTTATGAAGCAGGGGAAAAGGCATTTAATGAATTTCAAGAGTGTATTGACTGTAAAACACATCTTTCTTAGTATATTCACATGTAAATAGCCCTTTTATTTGTTCTCTCTGGTGACCTTTCTTCTTGTGGGGAATAGATCACAGTTTGTTGTTGTTTTCCATTCCAAATAGGAGGCTGAATGATAATAATGAAAGATTATGCAAAAAAATCTATGTTTAAAATAATGTTGATATGCCACTTGTGTTGCAGGATAATTATAGTAATTTGGCTATTACACTATATGGAGTCCAGAGTTAGTTGCTAGAAAACATGGTGATAGGGGTGATTCAGGGGATTTTCATCCCAACAGGCTGTTTGATCCTGCTGACTTTTCTCTTGAAAATAAATTGCTTGCAGGGAATACTTTGAATTCCCCCTTGATTAAATCGGCTGTCCATGGACTGCACCCATTGCCCTGGGGTCACTGTGAGTTTGGCCTCTGTTTACACAGGGTCTTTGACAACTCTTAAAATATCATGGACCAAATTTAAACTGAACAAAGCAACTAAGGAAGCAATTACTAAAAATCACAGTCTTTACACATGGCAGCAAACAAAGG
>NW_004567123.1:4554736-4639016 GCF_000260355.1 Condylura cristata | reverse complement strand
CAATAGAGAGAAGAGAAAGAATATAGTTACTGTTGGGGTACAATTTAGTAAGGTTAAAAACTAAGCTCGCACTCCTGACCAGCAGGAGGTTTGGGAGGCTGAATAGATAGGGGAATGGATAAGGCTGCTGTGGGAACAAGGTAATGAAACTGACCACTGTGACCGGAAACACCAGTCCAGCTCAAGGAATGCAGAAGAAGAGGCTAGAGCATGTGTCTATGTCAAAGACCAGTGCTAGAGGCCACTTATCCCAGTAGATAATTGGTGTAAACTGGCATCCCAATTTAGAAAGCCCACTAAAACAGATTTTAAAAGAGAACCTCAAATCCTCTTTAGTGCTCAGATTTCTATTATCTTACCCACTGCTGTTGTTTCAATAAATCCATCTGTTCTGTTCTTCACTCTGTCTCTGATAAAAATTTTTTCACCCCTCATCCTCTGTCCTCGCTCTGATGTTCTGTTCTCTGCAGCACAGCAGTTACCAAATCAAGCACCCAAAGTTACCCATTCTCTTATGGGCAAATGCCTAGCCAAACAGGGCTGGCCCAAAGCAGGGCAGCTGAAGCCCAAAAGCTTGACACAGGTCTAAGGTATCTTCTGGTAGGTTTCCATAGGAAAGGGGCAGAAGAGTCCAGGTAAGTCTGGGCCAAAAGGAGCAAACTCAAAATCAAAATAATGGTTGCCGTTGCTGGCCTCACCATGGGTATTTCACCCTTTTCTCTTGCAAGTGTCTCCTTCCATGTCTCCTAAGTCCCTGGTGCAAGTCCAAGAGCTAGAGCAAGCATAACTTCTCTTCATATCCCTCTGCTCTCATAGTTAAGGACATGATGATAATGCCATCTGGAATTACAGAAATACAACATACACATAATGTAGATACATGCATACAGAAAGGAAGAGCGGATAGGGGAGGCGGGAGGACAAGGAGAGGGTCGAGAGGAGAAGGCGGGGAAGGAAGGGGAGACGGGAGGTACAAGTAGTGTCTTTTAGCTTTCATTCTAAACTTTAGTCATGAGCCATGCAAAGCTACCGTAATACAAAATGCACTAGTTTCTGTAAGTGTTGGCTCTTATCTTTGCTCCATATATTATAGTGTTATCGGAATTGTATTTCCAGTACATAGAATAAGCTAAGGTTACCTGAGGACTGAGAGTGTTTAACAATATGTGTATGTGTGTGTTTGAAGGGACTTTCAAGATTTTTTTTTTTGTTCCAGTGTAGAGACTGTTAAATCCATTTTGGGCAAGGGACTGAGGATGCATCTAGTTGCTGAGTCGTTCTGAATTTCATGTGAATGAAGTTTTCTGGTATCTTGGATCTTGTATCTTGGAGGTGGATTCTTAAGTCACCAATTACTAGGTTTTCTTCTTTTAAATGTGTTTAAACTATAAATATTCTTTAAGCTTGGATTTAGCTGCAACCTATCAGTTTGGTTTTGTATTGTATACATTATCATTTAAAATTATATTTTATTCATTCTTTGGCGACTAGTTATTTAAAAGTATATTTGCTCACAAACACATTGGGATATCCATTGTCTTTTATTTTGATAAGAATATAACTTGAGAATTATCTTTTTAAATTTTTAAGTGTATTATATAGTTAGTTTAACTACATGGACCATGTTGTTATTGCATGTTTCTAGAACTTATTCACCTTACTTAACCAAAGCTACATTTGCTAAATAACAACTCCCTATCTCCCCTCCCCCAGGCCTGGTAGCCACCTTGCTACTCTCTACTTCTATGCATTTGACTATTTTAGGTACTTCATATAAGTGAACTAATGCAGGATTTAGCCTTCTGTAGCTAGATTATTTCACTGAGCATGTGTGACACATTGCAGGATTTCCTTCAGTGTTTAAGGTGGAATAATATGAATATACCACATTTTCTGTGTCTCTTAAGAATATTCAGTTCTTTAGTAATGTTTTAGATTACCATATTGAAATAAGAGAACCTACTCTGTGTTGATATAAGGTCAATTTTGGTAAACGTTGCTTGAGTCTATGAAAAGAATATATATCCAGTAGTTGTTAGGTGCTAGGTTCTAGATGAGTCAATCACATTTGTTAATATTGTCAAATATTTTATCCTTATTTATCCACTGCATATTTAATCAGTTTATGAGAAGTGTGTTGAAAACCTTCTGCTTTGATTATAACAGCAGTGATTTCTATTCATAGCCTGTCATCTTTTTCATTACATATTTTGAACCTATTTTGTTATAAAAAATTTTAAGCCATTATATTTTCCATGACACTGAAAAAGTATCATGAAGTTTTCTTTATCTCTAGTGACCCCTTTAACCCCATAATGTCAACTTTTTTCATTTTAATATGAAAAATCAACTTTCTTTGACTCATGTTTTGTATCGCATCTTTTGTCATTGTTACACCTTTACAATTTTAGATGTTTCCTGTAAATGACTTAGTTGTTTTTATTAATCTAGTCTTAAGACTTAATCTAGTGTGAATACTATTGTCTTTTAATTGCAGTATTTAGTGTTTTTACATGTAATGTTCTAGTGGACTTATAGCTACCAGCTTACCTCATAGATAATCTCTGTTTCTATATTTTAGTCCTTATATTATTTATTTAGGTCTTTTTCTTTCTTAACCTTAAAAGTGTCAGTTTAATTACTATTTTCTTGTTTTTTTCTTTTTTAATCTTAAAAGTGTCAATTTAATTACTATTTTCAAAATCAGCATTATATTTGGTTTAGCCTCTATTAAATTTTGTGACTACATTAATATTCCATTATTACAGTAATGGTGCTAGCAAACAGCTACAAAACCACTGTGGCATGTCATAATAAGCATCTATGACTCACGCTAGGCATGATCTTGGTTGGCTCTTTGCTTATATCTTCATGTGAGTTATTAGTTATCTGGTCTAGGCTGTTCTTAGTTCTGCCCCCTATGCCTTTTATCCTCAGCCTCTAGCATGTGCCCCTGGTGACAGCATGACTACAGGAGACCTGTTAGGAAAACACAAGGTCTCGTGAGGTCTAGACTTTTAATGAACACATTTCACTTGTCCAAATCAGATCACTTGAGCCCAGAATCAGAGTGAGGGCACAATACATAGCAAAGGATCTAAATACAGGAAGGGTAAAGATTCATCACAAAATTTATTATCACTCTTAAGCTATTTACTGGGCTGTTCAGCATATGCTGAGAACACAAACTTTAGGAATCCAGCCTAGGATTTGCGAGCTGTAATGTTGTCCAAAGACAAGATAAATATTCAGGACAAAGCAATTTACAATAAGAAAATTATTTTGAAGAGTAGAAAATTGTGTGACCACCACAGAAATATATCTAAGTTATCTTGGGAGCATTAGCATAGACTTCATAGAAAAGAAGCTTTGAATCCAAACTTCAAAATCAAATTGCTTTCTAGGTAAATAAGTAGAAAGATTTTCCTGGTATAGTGGAAACAAAATGTGCAAAGTAGGAGGAATAAGAGACCTTAGTTTATTAGGGGAAAGGACTGAGGCATCAAATGAGAGAGTGACCAAAAATGAGGCAAGACAGGAGATTGAAAAGAGGCAATCAAGGCCTTCATGCTTGGAAGAGAGTTCAGATTCTATTCTGTTGCAACACACATGATGAGGAACCATTCTAATATTTGATTAGAAAGGGTGACATAGTCAGCTTCCAGTTTAGAGGAAGACTTTTGAAAGACAATGACAGTGTTCAGGAAAGTGATAAAGAGAGACTGAACCAGAACAATAACCATAGAAGGATCTGGGAGACATTTTGGAGAAAAAGTAGAACTTGGTATTTTACTGCATATGGGGAAGGAGGACTGTAGAAAGGAGATGTAAATATCAAGACTTAGGACTTAAGAAAATGGATGGTGGACATATTTTGTGGAATAGGACATTTTAATAAATGGAATAGGTTATTTTAATAAATGAATTATTTGATGGAGAAGTTATGATTTCTCATTGGACAGTTTGGATTTGACCTTCACTTAGTATATACAAACTAAACTATGACCTGTCAAAAGATACCCACATTCTAATCTTTAGAACTAATAAATGTGACCTTATTTTTAGAAAAAGTATTTGCAAAGTGTGAACAATAGTTTTGATACGAGGAGATTATCCTAGATTATCTGAGGGGTCCTAAAACCTCTTGCAGATCTTTTAATGAGATAGAGATAAAAAGAGACCACACACACACACTCACACACACACACACACACACAGAAGGGCAATGTGACCAGGGAGGCAGAGATTGGAAGTGATGGGGTCACAAATTTGGGAATGACAGTAACCACCAGAAACTGGAAGAGGCAGAAAAAGAGCTCTGGAGCCCCTTTAGGGAATGTGACTCTTGTAACATCTTAATTTCTGCCCAGGAATACTTATTTTGGTCTTGAGGACTCCAGAATTGTAATAGAATCCATTCCAGTTGTGTTAAGATACCACAAGGTGACTTGTTTACAGTGGTCACTTGATACAGTTACAAGAGGACTAGATAGCATGAGGCAAAAGAAAAAAAACATGTTAAGAAATAGGACTTAACTCTCCAGCAAAATTCCTTGAAAGTGTTGTCTGTGCTAATTGTGTCCATTCTTTTATGTTCTCAAATCTACTTCTTATCATTTAAGTCTTAGTTTACATACCAAAAATGACTTCAGTGATCACTCAATCAGTAGTTCCCAAGATCTTATTTTCTACATATTGTCTCTCATAACTTGTTCATTTACTAACTTGCTTTGAAAATTAGCTATGTTGATCGCTGAATTCCCAACATCAAGAATGTTATTGCTATGAGGGAAGCCATCCAGTATTTTTCTTTTTCTTAGCAGGAGTTTAAGGGATCAGAAAAAAGAGCAATTGTAATAAAATAAAAACAAAAAAACATTGAACAACTATAAACTGGAGACATTTTAAAAAAATAATACAATAGTTTATTTTTACATCATATAGTGCATTTTTCCATCTCAGTTGTAATCCCTGTGGACGTCCCACCACCAAATCACCCGTGTGCCATCACCACTGTCTAGTGCACTTCTCTCCCTCCATTGTTTTTTGATCCCATTCCTCACTCCACCCCATAAAACCAGAGATATTTTATGGGAGTGGAGAGGGGAATAGAATAAAAACTGGAGTGGGAAGAGCACACAAGACTATGGTATTGGCACATGGGTGAATTGGTAGTGGGAAGCCCATTGGGATTACAACAGAGATGGAAAAATGCACAAAATGAAGAATGATGTAAAAAATAAATTAATTATAATACATTTTAAAAAATTGAAAAAGAGGGCCCTCCCTTGTGGCGCAGAGGGTTAAAGCACTGCACTGAGAAACTAAAGCCACCTCTGCAAGAGTTCCATCCCCGCCTGCGCCGGAGGTGATCACATGGCGCGGCAGACCTCTCCTGACCCGCCCGCTGCTCCCCTCAGCAGTGTACTTCGTCGATCTGCCTGTTCTGCTTCCCGCTCTGTCCCTGGTGAATCCTCTCACCCTCTGCATCTCTGGCCTGTACCCCAGTTCTGTACGAATAAATAAATAAATCTTTTAAAAAAAATTGAAAAAGATTAAAAAAAAGAATGCTATTGTCTAATAGATGGTAGGTGGGAAATATAAAATTTGAAATGAATAAGTGAATGAATTATCCATATTATTGAAACACTAAACAAAATAACTATAATATCTTGGAGGTAAAAAATTTACTTGTATAGTTAGATTTTCTTAAATCTTAATTACATGAAAATCCTTTAGAATTTGAATAATGCAGTTAAGGCTGAGTTCCTTTTGGTCACGTTACAATTCTGATTTTTCATCTCCTTTCCAGAAATATCCATTGATCTAACTTTAGAATGTATCCTTCCAGACCTTTTTTTTATACTTTTATATGAGTGTTTTTTATATATATAAATGGTTTTGTACAGGTACTTGATACTTTAAAATTTGCTTTTTCACTCAACTTCTTGAAAACTAATGTTGATATGCTTAGGTCTAGGATACGTCTTTTACCTTCTGGTTAGTATTCTACTGTATGTGCCGCATTTATCCTCAGAAAGGCATCCAGCTTGTTTCCATTATTTTGTTATTACGAAGAGTTCTGCAGTAAACATCCTTGTGCATGTGTCCTTAGTGCCTTTGCAAGTATTTCAACAAGTTATATTCCCCACATTGTTCTTGCTTGACTATACTGGTTACCATCCTCCAGAACTTTCCTAGCTCTCCAGTACTCATTACTATGGGCGTGCAAAAGAGAGCACTTTTTTGTTCTCTGAATAGTAGAGATTGACACTTTTTCTATGCTTTTGGTCTTTTAAATTTCCAGTTCATTAATTTCTTTTGTCTTTTGGGTTATTTTTCTTTGCATAGAATTATTAGTGTAGTATGTTTTCTCCATGTATCTACTTTTTTTTTAAGTAAAAAAAAAAAAACAACAACAAAACTTCCCTGTTGGCCAACGGGTTAAGTCTCAGTATAGTCATCACTAAGGCCTGAGTTCTGAGTTCGATCCCCAGCCAGGGAGCTAACCCACATATGATACAGCAGAACTGTCCTGTCTTACCCACTGCTCCCCTCAGCAATGTTATTTCAATAGATCTGGTTGTTCTACTCCCCATTCTGTCTCTGGTGAATCCTCTCACCCACCACACCTTTAACCTGTACCTCAGTTCTTCTAGATATAAATAAATAAATGTCTTTTTTTTTTTTAAAAAAAACTTTTTAGGATACTTTTGGTAGACAGAAGTTTTAGATTTTTTTTTTAAAGATTTATTTATTTATGCACACAGAACTGGGGTACAGGCCAGAGATGCAGGGGCGGTGAAAGGATTCACCAGAGACAGAGCTGGGAGCAGAACAGGCAGATCAATGAAGCACACTGCTGAGGGGAGCAGCAGGCAGGTCAGGAGAGGTCTGCCGCGCCATGTGGATCTCCTCCGGGGCAGGTGGGGATCAAACTCATGCAGAAGTGGCTTTAGTTTCTCAGTGCTGTGCTTTAACCCACTGTGCCACCAGGAAGGGCCCAGAAGTTTTAGATTTTTTATGTGGTCAAAGATATCAGTATTTTTCTTTAATGACATATACCTTACAGTCCTTCAGGAATGATTTTTCCACCCCTAAGATGATAGAGCTATTTTCATCATTTTCTTCTAGTAATGTCAAAGTACTTAAAAAAGCTTTGGATTGTTTATTGATCTGCAAATTATTTTTTTGTATGACATGAAACAGAAGTTCAAATTAATTTTCCCCCCTGTTATTAGCAATATCTGTTTATTTTATATTTTATTCTTTTCCCACTAATTTGAAATTTACTTTTGACGTAAATCAACCCATTGTACCTGTCTGGCTCATTTCTGGATTCCTTTCTGTTGCATTCCTGTTCTGATAATCCACTGTTTAATTGGTATGACTTTATAAAGTATGTTAATTTTCACTAGGAGACTTGACTCTCTGTTCTTATTTCTTAAATATTTTGACCAACTATTTCTTTATATATATTCCTTTAGAATCAGTTACTTACATAATAAATGTGTTGTTAGGATTTTTGATTGATATTTTAAATAAGTATAAAAAACACTGGATTGTATACTTATTCTTTATAACTTGAAAGTATATTATTTTGCTTTCCTTATTTATTATTACCATTTGATAAAGATCAGGATAGAGCCAGGTCTTGTGGGAACTAAAGTCTGTACAATTTGGGTGTCCTCTTTAGAAAAGAACATGTAAAGTTATGTATACACTGACAGGTGTTGTGCCTTGAGAGAGACCTGGACAAAGGACCCCAATATCCAGCTTTATTAGATAAACCCACTTCTGATAAGCAGTATTACAGAGAAAGTCTTAGCAAATTGTGCTTTCACTCCCACTAGAATAAACCACTAGTTCATGAACTCTAAGCTACTTAGGTAGCATAAGCAATGAAATAACAATTAAATCTGCAGCCTCAGTCATGTTTTTAGTTGTGTGTTATATAATACCACTGCCTTAACTTTCCTCTGCAATAGCACCTCACATTTGAGGATCTCAGGGCACATTAGGAACATTAACTAATTAAACTTCACAAAACCCCAGAGACACCGGAAAGAGAGCTATAGCATCACCTTGCCCAGTGCTGAAATGCAGCCACCTCCAGGGACAAACACAGCAGCTGCTTAATAACAATGTGCAACACCCCAGGACAGTTTAGTCAAGACAATTAGTCATCCTCCTTGGTAATTGTCTCATGAACATTAGACTACAGACAGTTAAGTCACCAGGATTATTAGTTCATTGTAAATCTTCTCCATTCTTCAAGATTTCTGAGCTTTTTTTTTTAGTAATTTTATCCTAATTTAAAAAGAGATACATGTATAGTAAAGTTCTTATTTCCTTTTAGTCTAATTTTTATAGTCCTTCAAATTAAAAACTTAAAAATAGAAAAAACAATGTTTTTCAAAACTGAAATACAACTTAAGAAGAGGGAGTTATTCTTATTTCCTCTTTTCTCCACAAGATCAGCCTGTTGTGCTGGGATGCAATTCTTTGTCATTGAACTTTGAACATTTTGAACTTTCCTACGTATGCCCTTTACATCACCTTGGTGTATCTAACTTTTCCTTAGAATTTCATTCACCTGAGAAAGGCTGGAGGGATTTAAGATTGAGAGGGAGCTGCAGGTTGCCCCAGCTGGTGCTTAAAAGAACACAGTGGGCGAGGACACAGAGGTCTAGTCTTTCTCCATAGCCTCTTCTGAACTCAGACGACAGTGTTGATAGGATTGCCTTTGGGGCTTCCAGTAGACTCAAGTCCCTTCTCCATCTGTGATGACATATCCAGGAAGGGGCAGCCACTGGGCAGAGCATCTGAGGACTGTTCTGTGCTCAGACCCATATACTGTAGGTAGAGAGCAGGGCAGGAATCCCGACAGAACAAGTATAGGATGGCCAGAAAGGATCTGGTAGAGGCAGGGAGAGAGGGGTGGGAAAAGTCTGGAAGAGAAAAGACAGGAAGGGACAAAGAAAAAAGAAGAGAAGAAAGCAGAAGGAAAAGAAAGAGAAGGAGGATGAGAAAAAGAACTTATGTAACAATGTGGGAAAACAATTTTCTATCTTAATTTTTAATGAAAGCAGGACACACAAACAGTTATCAAAGCAAGAATCCTTAGTTTTAAGAAAAAAAAATCACATATTTGCATGCTTTTCAAACAAAGAGAAAGCAGCTTTTGTTTTTGACATTGAGATTTGACATGGGCACAGCTAATTGTGGTCTTTTCTATCTAATGTCTTAAAATCTTCACAAAGCCTCCCATCCAGAGACTTGATAATTGGTTGTTTGTACATGTCCAAGAGGCTACTATGAAAGAATCACACAGCTCAATAACTGGCAAAGGTGGTGCCCCTTGAGGGCCAAGCCCTGGCAGCATTTTTCTCCACAGCTCCCATAGGGCCAGGTATCATTTTATTTGCATTGTGTAGAGGAGGGCACAGAGAGTTCAGAATTGAGGTGGGCTGCAAAGACCCTGCTCCTCTCCTGTGGTACCGTCCTCGGTAACATAATTCTTTAGCTGCACTGTAGTTTAAAAACATGTTGCCGGGCCCTCCCTGGTGGTGCAGTGGGTTAAAGCACAGCACTAAGAAGCTAAAGCCACTTCCGCATGAGTTTGATCCCCGCCTGCCCCGGAGGAGATCCACATGGCGTTGCAGACCTCTCCTGACCAGCTCGCTGCTCCCCTCAGCAGTGTACTAACTCCATCTGCCTGTTCTGCTCCCCACTCTGTCCCTGGTGAATCCTCTCACCCTCCGCATCTCTGGCCTGTATCCCAGTTCTGTATGCACAAAAAATGAATCTTTAAAAAAAATGTTGCCATGTTATCTCTGATTTTCTATGGCTCTGCAGATATTTAACATCTGTTTTCTGTTCTTATGCCACTCCTTTTTGTAAAGATACTGAACTCAGGAGTAACAGCCAGGATTCCCAGGAAACAGTGGAGAAGTCTGTCTCTCCAAAAGCTGTGACAAGCACTCAGGTAACCGAGATCACCAGCCAGGTCTGGAGTTCCCAAATGAACTAGGGGCTATTTGAGAAGTCAGGGTCAGGGGTGTTTTCTGGTACTGGGTCATTATTGGAAAGTTCTAACATCTGATATGGAAAAGGCCCTATAATACTACTATTAGGAAGAGAGGGGCCAGAAGAACACAGGACTCAGTATTTTTAACAGATTAGAACATCACAGCTATAGTTAAGAATACAGGGCAGAGTAGAATTTTGTCCGTTCTTTATTTTACTTCTTACCCATCCATTGATTAGAGACAGAGTGGGGAGCAGAACAGGCAGATTGACTGCAATACACTGCTGAGGGGAGCAGCGGTTGAGACAGTAGAGGTCTGCTGTGCCATATGGATCAGCACTCTGGATGGGGATCAAACTCATGTTATCATGGCTGGCAATAGTTTGATAGCACTGAGACTTTAACACCTTAAACTAGGGAGGCCTAGTTTCTTGTACTATACCTGAAGTATAATGTGACTACCAGAATTGCAAGATGGATACTGTGAACTCTAAAAACAACCCACTAAGTTTGCAAATCAAATTCATAGTTACACCTGCCTGCACTGACAGTTTGCAGGAGAAATAAGTGGAATAATAAAAACATGCAATTAATCCAAAAGGAATGACAAAAAGAAAATAAAAAACATATGGAACAAATATGAGACAAATAACCAGATGACAGGCTTAAACCTGACTATATCAATAATTGCATTAAATGCAATGCTCTTAATATCCCAACTAAAGGACATATAAATCAAATATACATTGAATAAAAACAGTAAGACTCAGTGATATGGGTTACAGAATGCACTTTAATGTAAAGATACAATAGGTCAAATTAAAAGAATTGAAAAAAAAATACCTTTCCAATACCACTAAAAAAAAAAGAAGCTGTAGTTGCCATATTAATTTTAGACAAAATGGATTTCAGAATAATAATACTTAACAAGGTTAAGAGGAATGACCATTATGCATTCAATATCAGAACTATGCCCCAAAAACTTATAGAACTGCAAAGGCAACTATATTTGGAAATTTTTATATTTTCTTCTTAATAATTGTCATACCAAGAAAACAGAAGATCCCTAAATATATAGAGAATTTTCAGAACACTACTGACCAATTTGACTTAAGTGGCACTTGAAAACTCTCTACCCAACATTATCAGAATACACAATTTCAAATACACAGGAAACATTTGCCAAAGTAAATCATATTTTAGTCTTAATATATTTTAAGGGATTCAATTCATTTAATCACTTCTTTCACAAAAAGACACTACAAGAACATAAAACTACAGATCAATAGCTCCAGAAAAATCAATGTTAAAATTTTAATAATGATTATAGTAAATTGAATCAATATATAAAAAAGATTATACATCATTGCTGCATAGAGTTTATATTGGGAATTCAAGGTTGGTTTAACATAAGAAAATCAATCAAGATAATTCACCAATTTAACATGCTAAAAAAGAAAATTGATAGATTTATACTATAAATGTAGGAAACATTTGAAAGCTCTGCATTTCCTCCTCATAAAAACTCTCAGAAAACTAGGAATAAAAAACTTCTTTAATGTGATAGATACTATTTTTGAAAAACTTATAGCTAATATCACCACTGCTTTCCTACCAATGTCAGAAACAAGACAAAAATGTCAGATCTCACCATTTCTACTCAAAATTATACTGTAGGTTTAAGTGCAAAAAGACAAGAAAAAGAAAAGTCACCTGTATTAGAAAGAAATAAAACTGTGTTTTATTAGCAGATACATCTACAAAATATACAGAAGTTGATGAAGTAATAAGTAATTTAGGCAGTTGCTAAAGATAACAAAAATGTGCCAAAGTCAATTTTTTTTTATATAACAGTGAACCAGTCAACCATAGTGATCAGAAGTTAAAATAAATACTATGTATATATTATGTAACATACTTGGAAATAAGACAAAGATGTTTAAAGATCTGTACAGTGAAAACTATAAAACATTTCTGAGAGAAATGAAATAAGCTCTAAATAAATGGGAAGCTATCTCTTGTTTATGGTTTTGAAGGCTCAATATTGTCAATGGCATTTCTTCCCAAATTGATTAATGCAATCCCTGCTAAAATTTCAGGAGGAATTTTTACAGAAGTTGCAATATTGATTCTAAAATTCATATGGAAATGGAAAGGACCTAAAACAGGAAAGAAAAAAAAACAAAAACAAACTTTGAAATAGAACAAAATTATGGAAGTAGTTCTATTGAGTTCAAGACTTATAAACTTCTTGCAATTAAGACAATGTAATAGTGCCAATCCTCAAGCTCATCCAAATAATGGAAGAGGAGAGAACACTTTGAAACTCATTTTATGAGACCTGCATCACTGATACATGCAGCAGATGAGGATGACACAAGAAAATTACTGACCATTTTCTGTGATGAACATATATGCAAAAAAATAACAAAGTGTTAGCATTTTGAATTCAGCAACACAATCAAAGAAGCATAGACCATGATCAAATGGGATATATTCCAGAGATGGAAGGATGGGTCAACATCCACAAATCAATCAAGTGCTGTATACCACTTTAACAAAATGTAGGATAAAAACCACATGATCATTTCAATAGATGCAGAAAAAGCATTGGACAAAATTCAACATACATTTATGATAAAGATCCCAACAGTGGATACAGAGGTAATGTGCCTGAACATAGTAAAGCTTGCATGTGACAACCCTACAGCTGACATCATAAATCATAATCATGGTAAAAAGTTTAAAACATTTTCTCTAAGGGCAGTAACGAGGCAAGGATGTCCTATTTCATAACTTTTATTCAATGTCATATTGGGAGTTGGCAGAGTGAATAGGCAAGAAAGAGAAAGAAAAATGAAAAGGAAAAGTAAAATCCTCATTGCTTACAAATGATATATTTTATATATAGAAAATTCTAGATTCCACTAAAAGCTGTAACAAATTTAGCAAAATTAATATAAAAATTGGTTACATTTCTGTCTGGTGAATCCTCTCATTGCCCCTGCACCTCTGGCCTGTACCCAGTTCTGTATGCATAAATAAATAAGTCTTTTTAAAAAAAAGTGGTAAGCTCTTTAACATTGGTCTTGGCAGTGACTTTTTGTTTTTGACTCAAAAGCAAAGGCAACAAAGGCAGAAATAAATAAGTGGGGCTACATCAAATTAAAAAGCTTCTTCACAGTAAAGAAACCATTGCCTAATGAAAAAGCAACCTAATCAATATCATAAAATATTTGCAATCCTATATTATAATCCTATGTTGTATATCTAATAATGTGTTTAAATCCAGAATATATAAAGAACTCATACAACTAAATAGCAGCATATGCACATACATACAGCAAAAAACACACACTCCAATTAAAGAATGGGCAGATCTGAATATATTTTTTTTCCAAAAAGATACAGCAAACATGAGATTTGGCTCATTATTACTAATCATCACAATGAGATATACCTCACACCTATTCGTATCATCAACAAGATAAAGAATAGAAAGTAGAAAAAAGGAACTGTTGTACACAGCTGGTGGGATTTTAAATGGTACAGCTGTTATAGAAAACAGAGTGGCAGTACCTCAAAAAACTGAAAGTAGGTTTATCATATGATCTAGCAATACAACTTCTGGGTTGTTATGCAATGAAAACACTATCTCCAAAAGAAAGAAATCTGTACCCCCATGTTCACTGAAGCAATATAGGAGAACACCTAAGCATCCATTAATGGATGAATGGATAATGAAAGATAAAGTGAAGTGTTACTCAGTTGTAAAAAAGATGAAACCTTGCCTTTGTGACTATGTCATACAGAGGAAGGGGGAAAAAAAGTCATTTGATCTCACTTACATGTAAAATTCACAAAACAAAGACCAGGCACTTTAGAGAGAGAGTTTAGGTTGATGGTTCCTGGAAATAGGAGTGGTGGGGTGGTGGTGGGGGGGTTGTTTGGGGCAGAGTGAAGTGTATAAAGGGAGTTAAAAAGTACACACAATTATAAATTAAATCAGAGGGATGGAATGTGAGGCATGGTGACTATAGTTAGTATACTGTATTACATATTTGAAAGTTGCTAAAAAGTAAATCTTAACTTCTCACTACAAAAAAAATTTCAACCATGTTGATGATTTTTGGGGGTGATCATTTCACAATATATACGTGAGTAGAAAATCATATTGTACACCAGAAACTAATGCAATCTTTCATGTGTGTGTATGTATATACTCCTAATACTCTTAAATACTTCAATACCTAAAAAGACACTGAAGTAATGATGCCAAGGTCAACAAATAGATTAATGAAGCAGAATAGAAGATCCAGAAATAGACTCAATGTGTGTGCTTCAGTGACTCAAAACAGATCAGTGCTTGCCTATGCAAGGTCTGGAAGGGTGGGGCACTTAGAAACACAAAGCTTTTGGGAATGATGTACAGTTTTGTTATTTTATTGTGGTGCTATCTTATAGCTTCATACAAAACTTTTGAAAAGGGGCACTTTAAATATATGCAGTTAATTATCTGTCAAATATTCCTCAATAAATTTATTAAAACACAAAAACAAACCTAGCTCACCGTCTGTGTTTATACAGAAGAGTAAGAATAATGAAGTCATAATTAACTTCTGCAGAGAATTAGGAGATGCCAGCCCTTGCTGAGCTTCTATTTGTCTCGTTATCCATTGATCCTTTTGTAATCCTCCTAACAACCTTATGAGATGCTGTTCTTATCCCTTTCATAGATGAGGAAACAGGCTCATAACTTTTCCAATGTTATAAGTGTGCAGCCTGGATCTTAACCCAGATTGTTCACGCCAAGGTTTCAGGCTCTTTGTCACTGTTGATATTGATTAATCCTCATATCTTGCCATTTTCATTTGCAGGGGGAAATTACAGAAGCTGCATTTGAGGAACTTGTATCACCTGATCAAGTTGGAAATACTGGTGAAATGGAGGTAAGGCTCACACAGGACCCTTGCATATGCTGCCTGGTAGGCCTCTGTGAGGTTCACTGCTCTTCTCCTGCATCAGATACCTGTTCCTCCTCCAGCTCTCCCTGCTTTTCTTTACTTGTCCATATGTGCCACCTTCTCAAGGACCCATTCCACAAAGTCTTTCCTGATTAACTTACTCTACTTGGATTAGCCCTTTTTTATATATCCCTCACACAGCTTAGACCTAAAAATTAAGATGTACTACATCAATTATTTGCAGTAGTTTCAGTCAACAGATTTTCCCTCTGTTGTTTCCCAAAGATAACAATATTTGAGAGAGAAAATATTTGGGGATAGTTTCCCCAATAATGTCATATAAACATATATTTGCTCATAGAGATCTATACATGTTTTATATATATTACTCATATGCTTGTTTGGTTCTACTAATTTCTCCCTCCATTTAAAGTTTCATGCTGGGGACTCTTTTGGTGGTCTTGGGATTACTCAGTACCTCAGCACTATGGTCTGAGTTCGATCCCTGGCCAGGGAGCTGACCCATATATGGTGCAGCAGACCTCTCCTGTTTCACCTGCTACTCCCCTCAGTGGTGTATTTCAACCTGCCTGCTCTGCTCCCCACTCTGATACTGGTGGATCCTCTCATCATCCTGTTCCTCTAGCCTATACCCCAGCTCTTCTATGCAATAAATAAATAAATAAAGGAGTGGTTGTTAGCACCTTCTGCCAGTTGCTATTCCTGGAGCATTGTCCCATCCGTGGTTGGTTTCCCATTCATCCTGCCCACACCTCCACTTATGGTCCTTTGTTGAACCTGGCTTGTCCATTACAAAAGAGTGTGATACCTGTGGATTCAGGTGAGGAACGATGTGGCTCTGTGAACCCTGCTTGGAATTTTGAACTTTTCCTAAGGAGTAGTGCAAGGTTTTGAGGTTTCGAAGTGGGAGATTGACACAATCAGACATCCACATTTCTTAGTGACGAGCACACCTGTAAAGTCTAGACAGCCCTTGAGAGAGAGTATGGGAATGGGTGTTAAGTCATCTCCAGGAAAGAGGTCCTGAGACAATCCTCTGACCACTAATTCTAGATATCAGCCTTCAGAGACAGGACCAGATCACCTCTTTTCAGATTCTGACCAATTAGGAAGTCTACACAGAAACCAGCTAGGGATAAAATCCCGCTTTATTCTGACTAAAGCTAAACTGGAGAACAATGATTGGACTTATAATATAAAGGGATGTCCTGTTTCCGCCTCCTGAATTACAGATCTGGCTATCCACAGACTTCATTCACCCTTGGGGCAGCCTCTGCCCTCTGTGTTCAGTCTCTGGAGAAGAGGAGAACGCATGCGGCCTGGCAGCAGGTTGTGCTTGTGCTGCCAGGAGAGCACAGTAAATGGGCTCAGAGCTTAGTTTTGAATCTCACTTTCGAATATGCTGTGGGGCCCCTCTCCCCAACCCTTCCAGCACTGCTCCTTCCTTAGCATCCCGAGGAGTCATTCTTCAAATGCTTAGACTTTCCTTGATGCTGTAGCAGCAGACAAGTCAGAGTGTTTGGGGAACAGCCCTCAGCTAATGACTAAGGGCTGTTGGAGTGGTACCTCAGCTCCTTGACCTCTTGTGTGGGGCAACTCTAAGGAGCACTCTCCACAGTGCCCAGCAGATGTCAGCAATATTGGGTCCACAGCAGTAATTTACACAATAAACTGCATTGGAGTCCTTCCTTTCCTTTCCTCACTTCCCCAGGCTCCTTACAGAATTTCCTGGCATCACTGCCCAAATAAACTTGACTCAGAGTTCACTTCTGAGGCACTCCATAATGGGACACTTACTCCTTGGCCCCAGCAAGGAGAGAATAAAGCATGCAACAGACAGTAGCAGTTTTCCAGCCAATATTTCAAAGAGAGTAGCCTTTTTAGACCCAAACAAGGGACAGTATGGGCCCCACTGCATTGGAGGTACTGGAACCCCAGAGGGCATCTGAGTCAACAAGGTGGATTGATCTCCATGTTTATCTCCTCTCCCTTCTGGAAAAACCCACTGAAATGACAGTGAAGGAATAAGAAGGGCACAAATCCACAAAGACAACAAAACTGGGAGAGGAGATATTGGAAGATAAGCACTTGAAAATGTTTAGCATCCAGAAAATCGATGGAAGAGTTTACACTGGCTTAGCACAGCTGAAAAAGGTAAAAGCCAGGCACTGTTGAGGGGAAAAGTGAAAGCGTGTGACTTCTCCACATACACCTACAAAAGACTAGGACTGGAGCCTCTGCAGAAGGTGGGACGAGGACCTGCCTGAAATGAGGGGTTTCTTTGTCTAATATGGAATGTGGAGGATGCTAGATTCTTGTCTACCACACTCAAGAGAATTGATCAGGTGACTTTTCATTGGAGAAGTTAAATGGAAGCAACTCCAAATTTATAGTCAGCCTGCACTCTTTGAAGCTGTGTAATGGAGAAAGCGAATAAGAAATAAATGGAATTCTCATCTTCAAATGGAGGAACCCTGCGCCATCTGCTCCAAGTGCTAGAAGCCAGGTGTTTGCGTTACTTTGCTATCACTGCTGTCACAAATTACCACACACTTTGTGGCTTAAAACAATGCAAGTTTATTATCTTACAGTTATGGAGATCAGAAATCCAAAGCAGGCCTTACTGTGCTAACAACCCAAGTATTCTTTCTGGACTTTCTATAGGAGAATCCATTCCCTTGTCTTGGTCAACTTCTAAAGCCACTTGTGGTCCTTAGCATGTGCCTCGTCTCCCACCTTCAAAGCCTGTTTGTAAGACAGGTATGAATGTAATGGTTCCATTTGATAGCAGCATAGCATTTCTCATTTCTCTCTGAACCTCCTATTTCTCTTCTTAGAGCCCTTTTGATTTCATTGGGCCACTCAGAAAATCCAGTGTAATTTCATCTGAAAATCTTTATAACCTCTTGTCATCTGAAAGGTCCCTTTTCCCTTTAAGGCATTATATCCACAGGTTCTGAGAATTGGTCCATACATATGTTTAGGGAAGACACTGTTAGGTCCTTGTGTAGGAGATTAGAAAACTCATTGCCCCGAAATCTAACAGGCCTGAAGTAAAGGCCTGCAGATAATGTCACTATAACTGGCCACCCAATAAGATGTCAGGTCTTTGTCCCATCACCTAATGAAGCGACCCCTTTTTCAGTAATTGTTGAGTGTTACCTCCCAAGCACTGGTGATTTTAGGGTGTAGAAATGTACCCCAGTGATGAATGGACATAGACCATGAGCCAAGAAGACCATTAAAGAGATCTGGAACCCAGGAAACAAGGGATGCTAAACAAAAAAATAGGAGATACTGTGGGCAGAGCAAGGCTAGATCAAGATGAGAAACATAATGAAAGTCAGAGGTTATCTCAAATGCCTGGTTCTTTGGGAAATAATACTGACAAAGAGCATGGAGGAAATATTGGAAACAAAGTGAATCAAAACAAAGTACACAAATGAAAGCATAGTCATATTATACTTCTTTGCTTAGTAACAGTGATAATTATATTCACAATAGTGTAAACTCATAACTGATTTAATTCAGAATTGTACTAAAACTACATTGAGAGGATAGGATGTGGGAAAGAAGGCAGTGTAAGATGGCTAATTCTACCCACCATATTATTTATTAAGATTTATTTATTTGTGCATACAGAACTGGGGGACAAGCCAGAGGTGCAGGGGCAGTGAGAGGATTCACCAGAGCCAGAGTGGGGAGTAGAACAGGCAGATTGAGGCAGATTGAGAGAAGCAGCAGGTGACACAGGAGAAGTCTGCTGCACCATGTGGGCCACCTTGCTGGCTGGCGATCGAACTTGCACTGAAGCTACTGCTGCTGCCTTCACAGTGCTGTGCTTTAACCCATTGCGCCACCAGGGAGGGTCCTTTTTTTTTTTTTTTATTTATGTGTACAAGAACTGGTGGGATGTAGGCCAGAGGTACAAAGGGCAGGAGGATTCACCAGAGATAGAGTGGGGAGCAGAGCAGGCAGATTGACTGAAATACGCTGCTGAGGGGAGCAGCACGTGAGACAGAGAGGTCTGCTGTACCATGTGGGCCAGCTCCCTTCCTGGGAGCTTGAATTGGGGATTGAACTTATGCCACAGAAGCTGGCAGTAGCTTGATAACACTGAGACTCTAACACCTGCGCCACAAGAGAGCCCCTCTACTGCACCATGTTAATACCCAATTCAGAATTTCCAAAACTGATGAAAGAAGAGAATAGCAGCTTAAGCTGCTATTTCTCTATTCAGAAACAGAGAGCTAAAATCAAAAGAAATGGGAAAGTTCAAAGTGCTAGCCAGAAGGAAAGAGGAACTTGGGGAAAAAGAGGAATTCTGAGTTCTTTGTCACTATGGCCAATGTTTAATCTTTACTATTACATATGTAATTTGATGTAAAGGAACTCCAAGAATTTCTGAGAATGAATTATTTTCCTCCTAAGTGCCTCCAAAATAAGACTGAAGATTCAGTGCTAACTTTCTGAGTGACTGCAGGCCTTTAGTGGCCCCCAGTGCCACCTCATCACCTGAGTAGTCCTAAGATCAAAAAATTGTGCAAAATCGGCCCTCCCTGGTGGCGCAGCGGGTTAAAGCACAGCACTGAGAATCTAAAGCCGCTTCCGGATGAGTTCGATTCCCGCCTGCCCCGGAGGTGACCACATGGTGTGGCAGACCTCTCCTGACCCGCCCGCTGCTCCCCTCAGCAGTGTACTTCGTCAATCTGCCTGTTCTGTTCCCCACTCTGTCTCTGGTGAAGCCTCTCGCCGCCCCTGAGCCTCTGGCCTGTACCCCAGTTCTGTATGCACAAATAAATAAATCTTTAAAAAAAAAATTGTGCAAAATCATGACAAAAAATTTTTTTGGAGAATGAGGTATTTTGATACTTGTGTGCTGATCTTTATTCAGCGATGCAGTTATAATATAGATTCTCTCTCAAAAGTCAACTGATACCACTCATTTTCTGATGTTTGTATGAGGACTTATTTCAATCCTTTTATTGGCTGACTGTCATACTAAGAACATCTTCTTAAAAGTTGGCCTGGATTAGATGATTAATTTCAGATAAGAAAGCCTCACCTAACCTAGGAACAGTATAATATGAAGAAGACATAGCCACTAGCCTATCAAATTGCAAAAAATGAATAAGATTCCCATTTAGTTCTTCCTATCTCCTTATTCTAGGTTGTAGAAAAACTCAGTCATGTTTCATCTGTGGATGATGCAGGCCATATCAAGAGCATAAGCTTGGCATCCATCTTGCTGCCTAAGGAGACCAGCTACTTCCGCCCCATCTATAAGGGAGATGCCACTGCTTTTTGTATTCAGCTATTTTGTATTGATGAGAGACATGAAGCAAGGCAAGTATTGATGGCCAGTTTTCTATTATGGTCAGACATTCTTATGATCGTGCTTAATCGGGTAGAGCCAGCTATATGCATACATGGCCACCTAGCCTACTCTTCTTGAAAAGTTTGTCAAAATCCCAGATTTCTCGACCCCATTCCCAGAAATAACAGTCCATAAACTTTGGATCTGTCCCACAGAACCAGGGTCTTGCTCTTATTTAACACTTGGGGATCTTGAAAGTTATCAGTTTCATATTCCTCATTCTCTAAAATTTATAGTTTGAGACTTTGGATTTAGGTTGCTTCTTGTTTGGAATTATTGGTTGCTAGTAACCAAAAATGTAACCCAAATGGAATAATTGATCCATATAATTAAGGATAAGTTCGTCCACCAAGATGCTGGGTTTCCCTCTTCTATTCCCTCTTCCATCTTACACTTAGCAAAAAGTGCAGCAGAACCAAGCCAGTAACTCCGAAAAGACAAAAGAACAACTATTGTGTACACCAGCAACAATGGGCTTTCAGAAAAGAACAGGAAAAATTATCCTGTGTTTGAGTATACCATGTCACTAGAACCATTAGAGGGAGGGGAGGAGCAGCTGCCATATTGAGGCCCTCCCTACCTATGTTTGTTGACTCAGGGCTCATACCCACATCAGGGAATTGACGACCTAACACTATAATAGACAAGTGAGTGAACAGAGTTGGCACCCAATACAAGTTTGCACTCTTGGGGAATTATAAAACAGGAGTGCAGAGTGATGATTACTGGCTAGAGCCTAAGGCTTCCACTAAAGGATAGCTGGAGCAAGAATTGACAGAACCAGAGTCCGGTTGAGTCACCTTTATATCCTCATGGAAGAGGCTATTATTTACAGCCTGAGGATGTGATATTCTCCTAAACGCTTCCTATCTCATCACCCAGGGCCAAAAAAATGAGGCAATCACTAACCAGAATCATAAAACAGGAGCAAGCACCCCAGGATAAAATTCTTTACTGGGGAAGCAAAGAAAATAATTCACAGCTTGTGAACCTGTCTCAACTTCAGTGTGTTCCCTGTACTGTATCTAGTGCTCAGATAGCCTGGAGGTTGATGCTGGCATAGGACCATATAAGACATTTAGGCCAAGGAATTGGCCTAAAGTAGGGGATCACTGTGGCTCCCCACCACATAACTCTGGTACCTACAACATAGTAGAAAGATGGTATCCTTGAAGGTCACTAGAGATAACCCTTTGGTGCCCTACTGACCAGTTCCTTTCTACTCCGTACTGGCACCAGTTCTCTGGCTAACTGAACTGGTACAAAGGTAACACTTTGAAAGTTTATACCTGCTACAACCTATATATGAAAAGGAAGCTATGGAAGAATATATCACAAATGCAAGAGCAAAAAAAAAACAAAACAAAACAAAACGCAAATCCTGAGATAAATTCAATCCAGAAGAACTGAGGAATATGCCTGCAGAAGCAGTTAAGGTAAGTTAAGGTAACAGTTATAACAGTGGTGCTGCTAAAAAAAAAAAAAAAAAAAGCTGCAAAACAGGAGCAGAATAAAGACTGAGAAAATATGAGATTGTCACAATTAGAACTAGGGGTTCTAAAAAAATACTATAACCAAATTTAAATATACAACGGTATCTCAACAGCAGACATATATAATAGGAGATAATTAGTGAGCTTAAAAGCACAATGTTGAAGAATTCACAAGTAGAATAAAGAGGGGAAAAAATAACAAATGAAACAGTGGAAGAGCCCTTTGAGTTAATCTGAAGAGAAATCACTTCTATATAAAGGGGTCTAAGAAGGAAAAGAGAAAATAAAAGACAAAAAAATTATTTAAGGACATAATTGCTGAGAACCATTTCAATCTGGGACAGACATCTTCATCTAAAGACCCAAAGAGTTCCAAACAAAATAATACCAGACAGACACTCCAGTATACATTATAATAAATAAAACTGTTGAAATCCAATGTCAAGAACAGAATATTAAAAAAATCAAGAGAAAAGGGTAGCCTTAAACGGAATACCAGTTAGACTGTCAGCAATCTTTTTATAGGGAAGAAGGGAATGGCAGGAGATATTTAAAGTACTCAAATAAAGAAATTAACAGACAACTATAAACCAGAGATACTCTGTAGGAGAAGGGGAGGGAGAGGGATCAAACAGTGGAGGGAAGAGCACAAGGGACTATGGTAATGATGCATGGGTGAGTTGGTGGTAGGAATTTTATGGGGACAACACCTGAGATGAGAAAGCATACATTCTACAAAAATGAACAATGATGTAAAAATATATATGAATAAATAAATAAATAAGAGAAAAGTGCTATGAAACAATTACAATAGTGTAGGTTATATAAAATAGTCACTGGGAACTGCCTTCAAGACATCTTATAAAAAAATTTCAGCTTGCAAAGTTTAAAAAAGATTTCTGACCTAGAGTCTTACCCTGCAAGATTAACATTCAAGACAGAAGAAAAAGGTGACGAGCATTATTGAAAAGAAAAGCTAAATGAATTTATCAATACCAAGACACACATAAGGACTTAATAAAAAGGTTATTATAAAGAAATAGAACAACAGTTATAGAGTTGATAGACACCAAAATGATTTAATGTGGAGATGGAGGTGAGTAATAATGTCACCAGTCAGAACAAATTTGAGACTACACAGTAAAGTGAGTGATAGTTAAAAAGATTCATAAGAAATAGATATTACATTATCATAAAGACCCTAATCCAACAAGCTATAGCATTCATAAATATGCATGGACTAGATGATGGAACACCAAGATACATAAGACAGTTACTAACTGAACTGAAGAGAGATATTAAAAACAACACAGGGCCCTCCCTGGTGGTGCAACTGGTAAAGACACCGCACAGCAAGCTAGCCATAGCTGTTTCAGTGTGAGTTCGATCCTTGGCCCTGGAGTGATCCACATGGCATTACAGACCCTCTCCTGACCCTTCCTCCCCTCAGCAGTGTACTTCGTCGATCTGCCTGTTTTGTTCCTCACTCTGTTTCTGGTGAATCCTCTTACCACCCCTGCACCTCTGGTTTGTACCCTATTTCTGTTTATAAATAAATAAATACATAAATAAATACATAAATAAATACATCTAAAAAAAACAATAATACTAGAGGATTTTAATACTCACAACTATGGACAGATCAAATAATATATAGCCAGAGAAATAATAAATAACCTTAAATGACGAGTTAGATCAAATAGACTAATCAGATATAATCAGGACAATATGTATAACAGAACAATCCACCCTAAAACTAAAGTATCTATATTTTTTTCAAGAACACATAGAATTTTTTCAAGAATAGACCATATATTGGGTCACATGCCAATTGTTAATCTACAAAGGTTGAAATTATACAAAGTGATACCTTAAAGCTAGAAACTAGATTAAAATTCAGACAAAACTAAATACATAGATATTAAATAATATGCTGCTTATTAGCTGTTAGAAATAAAAGGAATTGAAACATTAAAAATACATAAAGACTAACGGAACTGATGGTTTTCTGCAAAAGTGGTCTTAAGATGGATAATATTTGTAATACAGCCCCACATTTAGAAGCAAGGCAATAAACTATGTAATCCTATACAAAAAACACCTGTAAAGGAGGAACAAACAATACCCAGGTTGGTGGAAGGGAGGAAAATAATACAAATAAGCACAGAAATAGATGAAGTAGAGATGAAAAAGACTCTATAGAAGATCAATAAAACAAAGAATTGGGTCTTGGAGAAGACAAGCAAAATAGAGAAACCTGTAGCTAGGCTAACAAAGAAGAGAGAACATATCTATAAACATAATCAGAACTGAAAGAGGAGTAATTGCTATAGTTGGTATAGAGATAGGCCTAAAGATCAGAAGAGACTGACCCATTTTTATAGACTGGAAGTGTTGAGGGGCACCTCAGGACTCCCAAACCTGCATGCTTGCCATCCGCCCCATAAAGACAAACATAACTCTTAGTACATAAAACCTTCAGTAGGAAAGAACTTTAATACAATTAGTGTGCAATAGAAGAAAAAGAATATAGTTGAAATAGTTTCCAAATGAACTCCAATTACTCTCATGGGTAAATGCCCAGCCAGTTAGGGTTGGTCCAAAGTGGGCAGCTGAAGCCTAAAGTCTTGCTACAGGCTAAGGCATCTTCTTGTGGGGACCCATCAGGAAAAGATAGAAGGGGTCAGACAAGTCTAGCAGAAAAAGAGCAAAATCAAAACATACATCAAGATAACGATTGCCGTTGTCAGCCTCCCCACTGGTCTCTCAAAGGTACCTCTTGAAGTGGCTCCTTCCATGTCCCGCACATCCCTGGTACAAGTCCAAGGCTGAGAAGCAGATGCAGCTTCTTCACCTGTCTTTCTGCCCCATGTGCCTCCTCCAGGTCTCCTACTGTTCTTTTCTATCTTCTTGGTGCTCAGCTCCATCCTTCCCTTTGTGGCGCAGGGAACCTTTCTATTGCCTGAAGTTTCTGGAATATCTTTCAGATTAACAAGAACACTGCCAGATATTTCCTTGCTAGAGGATGTATTTAAACATATTCCCAGTCTCCACAGCCTTCCTTAGAATCGTCCTACTTTTTTTCCTCTTATTTTTCATTCCTTTAGAAATATTGGGAGTTGAGTGCTCTCCCTGGCGGCACAACAGATTAGGGCACAGCACTGCCTGCCACAGCAGCTGCTTCAGTGCAAGTTCAATCTCCAGCCCTGGAGGTGACCCATATGGTGCAGCAGACCTCTCATCTCACCCGCTGCTCCCCTCAGCAGTGTACTTGGTCGATCTGCCTGTTCTGCTCCCACTCTGTCTCTGGTGAATCCTCTCACTGCCCCGCCACCTCTGACCTGTACCCCAGGTTCAGTATGCATAAAAAAAATCTTTAAAACAAAAAGAAATATTGGGAATTGAAAAGGGAATCTTTTTATTATGATTATAATTTAAATACATTCTGATTAGAAATTTAAAAGACTGAGATTTGTTGTTTCTGTTTATTTTGCCCATGTGCACTCAGATATGATTGTACTTGTTATATCATCTTTCAATTTTCAAGCACAAATTCAATGACCCATTGTGGTTTGCTGATTAGTATATATTCCACAGCTGGTCAGAAAATCTTTTGTATATAAAAGAGAAAAAGATATGATTAGCTTAAAATATATCTAAGTCTCTCATAGATCTTCCCCCAAAAGAGAGATCATATCATAGAGTGACTAACTTCCTTTTTGAATGTGCAAAGCATGTTGATTGCTGTAAGGTATCTTCAGATCTAGAAAAATATTTTATTCCTGGCATATAAAGGTTATGATTTCTGCAACTGAATAATGTTCAGTTAGACACAAATTCTGATCATTGGTTAGCTAATCACGGCCTAAGGGAGAGAGACCCATAAATCTCTTTAAATATACATCAATGCTGTACTTGCTTTCAACCTAGTGAAAATGCTTATTGTCTTGCTTACAGGTCACTGGACTTCATGAATTTTGTTTTCAGTCTTTTTCCTGTAAGTACATGCTGAATTTAAGTAATGTAATTGGTTTTATTTGCTCTAGAAGTTACAGAAGAGTAAAAGGCCAGTCATTTTCAGACATTTAAAAATGCTATGAATGTAGAGGTTTGAACTGCACTGTGCTCTTAAAACAAGGTCAAACGGCCTATTTGAAATAAAATATAATTTTTTTTCAGTAATTCTTCAGTTATACCACTTTTAATAGTTTTTAATGCATCCTTTCTTTTAGAGATAGCTTTACCATTTGATTTGGAATCAAATTATTAATAGAATACTGGTGGTAATGTCAAGCATTGAGATAGAATGCCTGAATGAAAATGTCAGGCATTATACGAAAGTGAATGAAACTGTTATATGACTTTATAGCTTGTACTGCCTCAAAGAATCCTTCAGCTCTCATAGTCCTTCTCTGAGGGTAAGAAAGTGGGAATGTTACAAGGCATGTTGAGGGGCACTCCAGACCTGCATGCTCTAAATGGGTTCTGTGATCTTGTGCATAAGACAAAACATACTCTTGTGCATAAGATCTTCAATAAAAGGAATTTTAGTATAATTAGTGTATAATAGAGAAAAGAATATAATTAAAATATTTTCTCCATGAAGCACCCAAAATTACCCATCCCCCTCATGGGTAAATGCCCAGCCAAACAGGGCTGGCCACATGCAGGATCACTGAGGCCCAAAATTTTGCCACAAGTCTAAGATACCTTCTAGTAGCGAATCACAAAAAAGGGGGAAAAGGGACTATAGGAGCAAAAGTCAAAATACAAGTCAAGGTAAAGAGTGGATTGTCAGCCTCACCCCCACCACAGCTCTCCCACCCACATTTGTCTCTTTCAGGTGCCTCCTTCCATGTCTCCCAAGTCCCAGGCAGAAAGTCAGCACAGCTTCTTCACATGTCTCTGCTCTCTGTGCCTCCTTGAGATCTTCACAGCCTCCTTCCTTCTTCTCTTTGTCTCTAGCTCCCCTTCCCAACACAGTTCCACCCTTCCTTGGCTGAGTCAGGGAATCTAGAACCTCCCCTTTCTTTGTGTATTATTCTGTTACAGGAGCTAGGGGTTAATTTTCTGGTTGCCATTGCTTGAGATGAGGAAGGGTCAGCCCACTGTTACACTTTTGATGAAAGAGGCCAAGATAGACTTCCAAGTGCAAAAGACCTACTCCATTTCGGGGCAGTCTGGCCCTGGTTTTTCATATTTTGTTTTATTGTTGTCAAGGGATGGAGGTTCTAACCAACCTCATAACTTTATTTAAAGAAAATTGAGAAGGAAGGCAATTGAGGAACATGGTAGTTTTTTATAAAGATTTTTTTCCATAGCTTCATCAGTTAAGTCAATAACTGTATTTCAATTGACTAATTGCAAGCAAAGTATCTGTCATTTTATTTTTCCATGGTACTCTATACTAAGCAAAAAATAATTATGGTTTAATTATGTTGCCTGAAAGTGATCACAGATTATATTTCCTCATTTTGTTAATATAATAAAGCTTTGCAATAATGTTCTCCATCATTATTTTTAAAATTTATTTTTAAGGCATTTCAAAGTTTATAAAGCAATGTAGGATTACCCTGAAGGTAGGATTTACAAAGGCTGTTTCCGCAAAGATGCCCCGAAGTAATTTTACTAAATTTAATTTATTCCTATTTTGTAGTCATGGAAAGGCACATTTTCAGCATTACAAAAGCAATGCTGGCTTAAAAAAGGTAAAAGACATGTTTACTTGTTAATTCTATTTTATCTCAGGATATGGGTGAGAGGAACAAAATACCTTCATTACTTCATCCTTAATCCTGCAAATCCAAATTGAAGCACTCATTAGAGACTTTTCCCAGAGGAGGACTGCTGAGTCTTGGCACCCAATCCTTATTTTCAGCTGGATTATTGCAACAACTTGACTCTAAAGTTCCCCAAAAGGAGCTGTGTTATTTAGCTAGAAAGAAAGGAGATAAGGTCAAACAATGATTCACTCCTTTGGGTTGCACATATATCCCCAGGGTTTTTGATTAGCACAAGTAATGCCTTCACTGGGTTCAGAAGGAGGCAAGATCCCACAGGGACAAATTAGCTCTGGGAAGAGCAGGCTGCTTCTGCAGGCGCCTGGCAGAGGGTCAAGTGGACTGTGCAGAGCATAACCGGGCCAGGGCAGCACTGTCCTATAGCTGTCCTATGGAGCTGAATAAATAACTGAATTTGTTAGCAGATTAAAAAAGAGCAGAATAGAAAAGGTAAAACCAGTTTTAGTGAAACATTTTACTTAACTCAGTGTCTGAATTACAATCATTTCAACATGCACTCTGGATGAAAAATTATTCATGAGATGTTTTACATTCTTCTCCCCAGTTTTTGAAACCTGGTGTACCTTTCACAATTATATCACATCTCAATCCAAGAAGTATATGTCCCTCAGAAATACTTGAGGTGTATTTCAAGCTCATGTAATTTACAATTGAGTATGTAGATGCACATAGACATGTTCTACTTAATATACATAAAACTTTTCCAATAACTGAATTGGGTATCAATTTTTAGTTTTAAATTAATTGCAATGAAATAAAATTGAACATTCGGTTTCTCAGATATACTGGTCACATTCAGAATATTCAGTGGCCAGATGTGACTATTTCCACTGTCATGGAGAGCCGGAAATTCCTAGGTCTGCTAATAAACCCACTGCCCAGGTTAAACACATCCTGGGATCATGTAATGACAAAATATACAGGTGTAGAGCATTAGCCTCTCATTTCACAGAAGAGTGGTTGGTGTGGTAGCTCTTAGTCAGCCCAGGAGAGCCTTTACTATGCCTCAGTTACTCCTAGATACAAATGAATGTACAAGTACAGATGTCTTTAGTTCAAAAAATCTGCTTCCACACAATAGCAATGCCAAATAGCTTATGATTATTGATAATACTCACTTTTAGTTAGACTTGCAGATATTTTCTCCATATTCTTGTATTTGCCTATCGCTTTGCATTTGATATGATTTATTTTTCAAATTACAGAAGGCTTAACTTGAGTATACTCTGCTTTGCACACTTTCCTCCAAATTATTTAGTGTTTTAACTGCAGAGATTTTATTGGTAAATAATTTTTGGTTTTCTTTTCCTGTACCCTGTTCTCCAATCATATTAGGAGAAGGACTTCTGCATCATTTCTCTGCCCCATCTGACACCTGAGTTTGTCCTCATCCAGAACTTTGTGAAGCTGGTCCCCTTCAACAACTGCACCCTTGAGCATGATCTCTATGTCTTCCATCGGGCTGGATTGCTCAAGTAAGCAGGCACATCTTTAACCAATAAAGCAACCCTATAATTTAGAGAGAGAGAGAGAGAGAGAAGCAAGGACCTCTTTACTATTTTAAGTAAATTATTTATTTATTTCATTGATGGAGCGCTTGATCAACCAATAAATTTAGGGAAAGGGTCATATTGAGAAGTCACCTGTGTGTTCAAATATTAACAACATATAACACCACAATAATCAACACAATCCCATGTTGACAAACTCAGTAGGTAGAATAATACAACATTTGAGTTCCTCCACAGATCCCACTATAATAAGAAATTAGTGTGTGTTATTGTGTACAGTTATGTTGCATTGCAGATATATGTGATAAAGTTTGTGCCCCAAAGTTAGAGAAGGAAAGGGCTATTCTGTAAATAGTGGGACAAAATAAAGATGGAAACGTTCTGTAGTAAAATAGAATCCCAGGTGATACAAGAGGTAAAAATAGATATTAAAAACATAAAAAATTAGAAAGTGAATCTACCATGCTAGATTAAGTACAATGCTGAACTACATGTAAAATGGTCCCTGTCCTTTCAAAGCTTATAAATGCTTCCCAAAAGTAAAATTTCCACTGTGGTCAGAGTTCCAGTTATAGGTGTGTGCTAGTATGAATTTATATTACTGGGAGTTTCACTCAGTCAGAGGAAGAATATTGAGTTGTAGACAAGCAGTATGAGTGAAGATTGTTCTGTGTCATTTAACAGAATGGGAAAGTCTTCTAAGAATGTAGAAGAAAAAAAACAAGATTTATTTTACTATATAAAATGTTTGAAGTATGCTAATTTAATTAAAATATTAAAAACAGAAGAATATTTTTAACAAATATGGCAAACACAAGGTTTGTATATTTAATACATAATGTAGTTTAATAATACATAAGATCATCATTTATTATCTAGAAAAACTAACCAAGAAAACTGCATGACTGTATATGATGAAAAAAAATCAATAGATATTTTATAATATTCCATTTTATTGGTAGTTAGGGTAAATTAAAGCAAAATGGGAGACACCATTTTAGTCAATTGGCAAGAATTAAAATATAGAAGCATTCAATTTTAATGAAATACAAGTCAGAATGTAAATTGATATAAACTTTTAATTTCAATGACAATTTGATCAGAATGTTAAAGTAGTTCATACCTTTCATTCTTTCATTTCATTCCAAGAAATATATCCTAAGAAACTTGTTACAGAGGTGAAAGTAAAAATTTATATGTGAGCACTAAAGAATTTAAAATACTCTAAATGTCTAGCAGTAAGATAATATTTAAATGCTTTACAGTATCTGTCATAAGGAATCTGTAAGTATCATACATTCATTTAAAAACTCAAAACCACTAAGCAACTATAGATCAAAGACATTCCTTAGGGGAGGAAGAAGGAGAAGATCAGGACTGGGGTGGGAAGAGCACAAGGGACTACAGTGACGTGCACGGGGGAATCATACATTATAAAAAAATGAAGGCTGATGTAATGAATTTATTTTAGAAAAATTTAAAAAATAAATCCATAAATTAAAATTCATAATTAATGAAACAAAATTCATAAAATTCATAAATTAATGAAGTAAACAAGTAAGTCAACAAGTAAATAAATAAAAACGTTAATGATTGGAAGTCTCAGAATGTAATGTTAGTCTAAAAAATACATCAGCTTATAAAGCAACATTCATATATGACCTAAATTTCTAAAGTAAAAAGAGACACAAATAAAATAAACTGAAAGAAGACTTGAAGATATAATGGATGCTGTGGTGCTCTACCTGTTCTAGATTGCAGAACTCATTTCCTAGTTGTAGGTGCAATGCCCTACAAAAGAGAGAGCTGCCACAAAAGAGTGAAGAGAAGGGCTTTACCCAAGGCCTGCTCCTCCCAGAGGCAGCTTGCACCCAGTGACCAGTGTGTGTCACTCCAAGGTCAACAGCCAAAGAGTAGTGGGTATGCTTCTTACAGACACCAACAAAGGTCACTTTGCATCTCATTGGTTCAGGTTGGGTCCTTTGTACTTGATCACATCTCATTGTGCCAAAGACCTCTGGTCTGTTCCCATAATAGGTCTGTTACCAGAGCCCAAGGGGTTAGGTGGGAAAGGGGTGCGCTGTCAGACAGAAATATAGGGCATTGCCTGAAAAAGAGCTATTGAGGTGCCCCTCACAGCATTGTTTCAGGACAGGATCATTTCAATCAATGAAAAGTGAACAGTTTATCTCTTATAATAGTAATACCTTGCATTTTCTATAATTCAACTTTTTCATGCTGTCTTATATTCATAGTCTTATTCTAACAGAATGCTACCGAGCTCACCAAACTGTATTTAAAATGTGTATATATATATAGGAACTTAGTAAAGTTGATGCAAAATGACAATAGGTTTGGTAAAATAGTGTCAGAGAGCTTTCTCTTTAATTGGCATTAACTTTTTAAGTAAAACTTTGAGAAACATTCTAAGCAATCACTTTATAATTGAAGACTGATAAATGAATTTTGGCATTTTCATTCAGTACATTGTTATATAGATTTTGAAAATCAAAGATAGATCTATTTATCCTGTATGAAATGATATGTAAGCTGGTGAGAAAAAATAAGGATCACAACAATAATAGTCATAGTAATAATAGTAATGCTAGCTGACATTTATGGAGAGTTTATAGTAAGCCAAGCTCTGTAGTGATTAAGAAATCACTTTCTGTGTGTCAGTAGTCAGTGACCTTTTAGTGAGGAACCATTATTATTATATCCATTTTACAGCTATGGAAACAAACTCAAGAGAGGTTAAGTAACTAGTCCAAAGTCCACTCAGCATGAAGTTGCAGAGCTGGAATTAAAACTAAAGAATTTAGCTTTGAGAGCCAGCTCATTACCACCTCACATATTGATTCTCTAGCTGTATTTTCAGTGTAACTCCATTTGATTTTTTAAATAAGTACAGACATGTACCAGTTAGCACTTGTCTTAAGCTGTTGAAACAGGATCCTCCTTGGTGGTGCTGAGGCTTAAAGCACAGCACTAAGAAGCAGGGGGTGAGAGGATTCACTAGAGACAGAGTAGGGAGCAGGACAGGCAGATTGACTGAAATACACTGCTGAGGGGAATCTGCTGCACCTTGTGGATCACCTCCCAGGCAGGAGATCTAACTGGTATTGCTTTGGCCTCGGATTCCTTCATAGTGCTGCGCTTTAGCCCCTTGTGCCACTAGAGACAGCCTCTTTTTTTTTAATTTTATTTTAGAAAGTTTATTTTTACATCATTTTTTTTCCCATCTCAATTGTAATCCCCGCGGGTTTCCCATCACCAAGTCACCTGTGTGCCATCACCGTAGTTCCTTGCATTTCCCCCCCCCCCCCGTTTTTGATCCCATTCCCCACTCCACCCCCACAAAATGAGAAATTTAAATACATTAGTGTGAGAAGGGGTCTCTAGCATCACCAGACTGTCAAAAAAGTCCATGGCACTCAAAACTTCTAGACCTGCTGCCAGCTCAGAGCATCATAAGCACTTTTCAGCCCACAGAGAAATGGAGGGGAAGCACATTCCTCTTATGAGCTTACAGGACTTCTGTTCATTTTCTGTGGTTGGAAAGTTGTTTGTGGCCCCACCTAGTTGCAAGAGAGATTAGGAGACATGTTGCTAGGAAATCAAGAGTGTCCTCTGTCACAACTTAGTTGATTCAGTTATGAAAAGGAAGAAGGTGGCAGAGGATACTATGGGAACTAGTTTTTTTATAAGATCTAGTTTTTTACTTTGCATATATATACAAATTTTTAAAAAGCACAGAGGCTTTTATTAACCTTATGCCTCTGGGGAGTAGGATGCTGAGATTGGGGTGTGTGGACACCAACTTACTTTTGTGTTACATCTGTCGGTTCTGCTTTAAAAAACATTTATTTTTTGTTCTCAACAAAACTGAGCAAAAGTGCAGGTTTCTGCATATCCCTTTTCCACCCACTCACCCACCCCCACTCCTCACAGTTATTCACAGTAAATATCCCACACCAGAATCAGTTTACCATCAGGGAACCTATATTGACTCATTTTTATCAACCAAAGCCTGTCATTTTCATTAAAGTTCACTCTTTCTGTTGTGTATCATTGGGTTTTCATACATGTATGATGGCATACATGTATCTACCATTACAGTATCCTACCGAGCAGTTTCTGAAAGTTCTCTGTGCTCCACTTATTCATCCCTCTCCACTCCCCCCCCACCCCCAACTTCAGGCAACCAGTGATCTTTTTACTATCACCATTGTTTTGCCTTTCCAGAATGTCTTATAGTTGGAGTCAAACAGTATATTGCCTTTTTCAGATTGACCTTTTTAATTGGGCATATTTATTTTAAAGTTCTTGCATTCTTGCCTACCTTTTCATGTTGTTGTAGCTCATTTCTTTTACAGAAATAGTATTACATTGCCTAGATGTACCATGGTTAAAACATTCATCTACTGACAGACATCATGACTGCTTTCTAGTTATGGTATTACGAAGAAAATACAAAGAGCATCTTTGACTTACAGTTTCCTGATAGTTTTTTTCATGACTGCAGGTTTTTAACTCATTTGAGTTAATACCAAAGAGCACAATTTTGGATGGTGTGGCAAGAGCGTTTAGTTTTATTAAAAAAAAAAAAAAACCGCCAAAATTGTCTTCCAAAGTGGCTATACTATTTCACATCCCCACCAGCAATGGAAGAATTTCTTTATTTCACATTGTCATCAACATTTGGTGTTTTCAGTGTTTTAAATTTTTGTCATTTTAATAGGTGTGTAGCAGTACCTCATTTTAGTTTGCAGTTCCCTAGTGGCCTACAGTGCTGATCAGCTTTTCATATGCTTAGATGCCGTCTGTACATCTTTTTTGATGAAGTGTCTGTTTATCAGATGCCATCATTTTTTGCACATTTCTAAATTGTGTTGTTTGCCTGTTTGAACCTTTTAAAAAATAAAATGCTTATATGATGGAAAATGTGGTTGATTTTGTATATACCACGGTTTTAAATTTTACCATTATTCAAGTAGAAACACTATTAGAATGTACTTTACTCTGCATTCTTAAATAGGCTGCATTGGTGACTTGAGCTTCTCTTTATGAATACATGCACACTGGCGATAAGTAGCATGCAGCAGAAATAGAATTTAAGGGTTGGTCATGTATCTGGCTATAGTGTGGCCTCATTCTCAGTGGTTTACTTACATATTTTATCTTCTTTTCTCTCACACCCTCTGTTAATACATGTTATGAACATCTATTACTTTTATTGAAGATTTAATTTTTTTAAACAAGAAGACTTCCAATGCTTGTCTTTCATGTGTAAGTTGGTGTTGATAAATTCTTTTATTTTTTTGCTTTTTACTGAAGCTCCTTTCTCTTCCTTCTATCTTGATTGTTAGCCTTGCTGGGTAAATAATTCTGACTGGAAGTCTGTTTCTTTAAGGACTTAAATATCTCTTTCTAATTCCTAAATGTTTATAATGTTTCTGCTGAAAAGTCTTTCTACAGTCTAACTGGTCTTCCCTTATGGTTATCCTTTAATCTCTTAATATTTTTAGTATTCTGTTCTTATTGATTCTGAACAATGCTATTATGTTGTTATTATTTGTCTTGCTATAGGTCTATCTGGTGTTATTTTGTTTGGAACTCTGGATCTCTTGAATCACAATTTTTGGTTCATTCACCAGGTTGAGATGTTTTTCTGTGGTTATTTCTTTAAATAAGTTTCCTATGCTGTTAATTTTCTTTTCTCCTTCTGAGACCACCCCCCCCATCCCAATCGAGTATTATTTCTCTTTAAGTTGTCCCTGAGTGCTCTTACACTGTTCTCATTTTTTAAATTCTTTTTTCTCTATGTTGTTCTAGTCTTGTGTTCTCCAACATTGTGTTTTTAAGTTCATTTGTTTTTTCCTTTGCTTCTCTTTGTCTGCTATTGAGCCCTCGATTATATGTTTTCAGTCAGCTATAGTGTTTATGTTTTCATTATGTCTAATGATAACTGGTCCCATGTTTTTCTTTTGCTTTATATCCTTGAGTGTTTTTGTTTGATTCTTTTAGTTCCTTCAGCTTTGGTAGGGCTGTTGCTCTGAATTCCCCTTCTGTCATACTCCACAACTCTGCTGAATTGGAGCTTCTGTAAGGATTTTTTTTTCACTGACATTTGTGATGTGTTTTTCTGTCTCCTTATTTTCAATTTTTTATGGGCTTTAATAAGGATAGATTTTCAACCTGTATTTGGAGAAAGATAGAGTAACAACTCTTTTCTCCAAATACAAGTTTTCTATAATCACATAAGCCACCATTTCTTTAAACCTTTCGTTACTTGGCAAATTGTGGTTCTGTTGAAATATTAAAAGAATATAGGAACTAGAATGGTCTTATGGATTTTATCCACTTATTCCAAATAATGCTTTAATTTCTCTTATTTGTTTCTAATTCCTTCCTATTCATATTCTTTCACTTGATGTTTTGCTAAAATCATATTTTTAAATTTCAAAATTTAGATTGTCAGTGAAAATGTTTTCAGTTGTAAATAAAAGAAAATTAAAATAAAAATGGCTTCAAGCATAAGGCATTATAGACGCCTAAGTTGGTTAGGAGATAGGCAAAGCTTTGTGGTTGAGTCTTCCAGCCTGTTAATTTCATTCCATTCCCCCTCTGCTTTCCTCAGTGTCAGCCTCATCCTGAATTGACTTCATCATATTAGCAAAATGGTTGCTTCATTCTGGGTTACAGAACAGAGATGACTGGCTAAAGCCATGTTCTCTTTCTCAGAGGGCCCAATAAATATTCCTCAATCATCTATTATAGTATGGACTGCATACTGTATGCTTGGGGGGAAGCAAAAGTGACGTAAATGTACAAAAGTCTTTTCCTTGATAGTACCTGCATTCCAGTTAGAGGAGGACATAAAAAGCTGTATAATCTTTAAGTGATGAGGTAATAAATGCTGGAGCTTGGGTGTGCGAAGGGAAGGCCTTTTGGGCAAGGAAGTAAAGAAATGAACCATTTGAGCACAACAGGGACACAGGCCCTCCTCAATACCTACTGTTTTTACACCATAATTTTAAATATATCATACTCTCCCATTTTTTTTGCCTCACTTGACATTTGGGATGTATTGTTTTTGCTCTTAAGTTTGGTTACTTTAAATTTCATGACCTCATGTTCTGGTCTCTCACCCAATCTTGTTCTCTCCTTCCCTTGGGAAATTATATTTGTGTCTGTCATCTGCTCTCTGGCCATGCTACTGAGCAGGGCGGCAAATCATTTATTCAATTTTTGTGATGTTTGCCTCTTCTGTCAACAAAGCCCATGCTAGATTCCTCTTATTTAATTTATGACTGCTGTTCTTGGTGAACGTTTCTAATATCTCTGTTTACCTTCACATAAAATGTGTATAAACCCAATTCTTTTAAACATTTTTACAATGTTTCCATAGTTAAATATGAGTTTAGAATGTAGTATAAATGAATCTTTTCTCCTGCTTGCCAAATCTTCATTTTCCCACTGGTTTTTCTGTCCTCTTTCTATTCATGAGTAGAGGACACATGTGGGTGAACTGATCACTCATTCCATCGTCTTGCCCTTATACACTATGCTTTTCTGAAATTTGCCTTTTTTTTTTTTAAGATTTATTTATTCATACAGAACTGGGATACAGGCCGGAGGTGCAGAGGCAGTGAGAGGATTCACTAGAGACAGTGGGGAACAAAATAGGCAGACTGACAAAGCACCCTGCTGAGGGAAGCAGTGGGCGAGATAGAAGTCTGCTACACATATGTGTCTCCTCCCTGATGGGTGTTGTAGTGCTGCACTTTAAGCTGTTGTGCCTCCAGGGAGGGCCTAAAAATTTGCCACTTTTTATTTTGAGGAAATTTGTTACAAACTTATTTATGCAGCTAATATTTATTGGACTGGAAATTATTCCTACGAATAAATATTTACTGCTAAGTTAAGTCATACCATTGATTGCCAACTTTGCTCAGTAAATATAAATGCCTTTAGGTAGTTAGCCTTTAAATGATTACAACCTGCAATGTCTTTATTTGCCTTTCTGTGGATGACTCACTCATGCCTGGTTATTGTTATTTCTAGTACGTCACCATTATACCTTTTACAGGCCCATGTCATCATTGAGAGTGTTTTAGTGATATCTGTCCTTCTGGTGTTTTTTATCAGCCTTCTTGAATAAGATTCAATATAAAATTTTATTTTCTGGTTATTGGTTTGTTTTGTATTGGGTTTCAGTTTAAAATTAAATAATGATGACTGTAGAGTTGCGTCATGTTTCAATTACTTAGAACACTCTTTTGGAATTCAGAAATGCTCAAATTGGTTTTCTTCTCCTCCCCCCGCCCCCCATCATTTTATTTTCACTTACTGGCATCAAAAAATTTGACCTATATCTGCAAGACTGATTGACTTAACACATACACTGTCTAAAAAATTTTATTCAATTTGTGGTTGAAAAATTAGCTATTAAATAATTTTCTTTGTACCTTTATATATAATTTTCTATTTTATGACACATAAAGTCTGATTAAATACTATAAACTCTGATCTTTGAAGCAGGTGCCAAACATTTAAGACCCAAGAAGGGACCAATGGGCATTATTACTTCCCGGAGACATAATAATTCTGTCAGACTCAGAGATTTGGGCATTTAAATAAATCAGGGGTAGAAAGTATAAGCAGAGAGGTGACCTGGGGAGTAAAGGTAAAGGACAATGGGATGGGTTAGGAAACAAGAGCACCTTACACTGAGTGATTTCTGGAGCCCCTGCTTCTTCTGTGGATGGAGCAAGCCCCGGGCATCAATAAGGAAAGCTACAGCTCATCTCATTCAGGGTGACTTTAGAAGCACACCTGAACCCTTGAGAAAAGAACAGCTAACCCATCCTGGTTATTGAGTAATTATGCACTCCCAAGAAGGTCAGGCAGGGTAACACACAGAACAGGTAGAGGGATGTGGGGGTGTTCTCCTTCCTGGCTACTTGCCCTGGGGCAGAAGGAAGGGGCCAGGCATACAGGCTATAACAAAGGAATAAAGATTAGAAATTTCTTTTTGGATATGCACTTAACACACTAAAAGTTCATCTCATAAGAGGTCTTGATATCATTTTGTAGACCTTCATGGTATATTAATCTTTTTGGTTTATCTGAAAATATGGCAAGAAATAAAAATAACAGCTTGATAATTTGTCAGTAAATACTATCTCTGTTTGGTGTGTCTATGTGTATATAATATCCATATATATTTTAAGGAAATTTCATTTTAAGAATCACACATGTAGAAAATAAAACACTAGGTGTCCTTAGTTGTAAGTCATTTTATTTTTCAAAAGCTTTTTATAGCTAATACTTAAGTCTCATAACTCCTAGTTCATTTCTAACCTAATATATATCATTTAAGAACTTCAGTGATGAAATAACTTCAGAATTATTTCTCAGATATAGTTCTGGAATCAGTCAAAGGCCAGTTCTGTGATGACAGGATTTGTAAACTGTTTCATTCCCTGATGAATTGCCAGTACCTAAAACGCCTGATCACAAACATGTGTGACTGGCTGAGTGAATCAGTCTCAATAAATAATAATTTAATAATTGATTTTTAAATAATGCATTTTAATTAAGACTATTTCTTATGCATATTCATAAGAATATGAATATTCTTATTCATAAGAATTAATTGTGATGTAATGGCAATTAGGACACTCACCTGTTGTCACATTTGTATTTCCCCTTAACTGGGCACAGGTTTGCATCATTTCATTCCAGTTAAACACACAGGCTGCTGGTCCTCACACCCAGTGTGTAAGCAGCCATGCACACACTAACCATTTGCCTCAGAATCTCTAGAAAAGGTCAGCTGTGGAGAAAGCTGCATTCTGCTTTTTGAGCTGGGCAAAATCAACTCAAAAGTAACTCTCAGGAAAAACCAGGCAATATAGAGCAGAAATACTGAGTGAACACCAAATGTAATATAAAATTTTCTTTTTTTTTTTTAACTGTCACTTTATTTTTTAAAGGTTTATTTGTTTATACATACAAGAACTGGGGTACAGGCCAGCAGTGCTGGAGGTGAGAGGATTCACCAGAGATGGAATGGGGAACAGAACAGTTGGATTGACAGAAATTCACTGCTGAGGGGAGCAGTGGATTAGACAGGGAGGTCTGCTGTACCATGTGGGTCACCTCCCTGGCTGGGGATCGAACTCATGCTGCAGTGGCTGCTGGTAGCTTGATAGTGCTGAGGCAACTCCTTGTACCATCAGGGAGGCCCAAATTAAAATTGTTTCTGATGCCACCATTAACTAAAAAGTTAAAAAGGAAGTGGAATTACTTATAATATTCATTAGTTAACCTCTTCTAGATAAAACTGTATTGTTTTAACATGCAATCAATATTAAAAAATATTAATGAGATATTTTATATTGTTGTTGTTATTATTATTTTGCACCAGGGCTTCAGAAGTCAATGAGTATTTTGCATATGTATGTGCCTGTACTGGGCAGCTGAGCTTTAGAGTCAGGGCACAAACTGCTACTGCCCATTGATCTCCTTGAAAATCTAGAAACAAATGAAAGTTGCAAAGTGTTCTTTTTTTGCAAATATAAATAGTGGAGATATGAACTTCACAATATAATCAAAAACAGTTTAGTCCCTTAATCAACCATAGATTTCCATGAAAAAAATGGTGAAATGATGTTTGTGTTTTTTGTGGTACTTTGCAGTAAAACAGACACATATCCCATTGAATTTGCTGGGTACTACCATGGACTAGGAAAAGGCCATGTGTGGTCTGAGTTTGTTGGAAGGAAAAAGTTTTATCCCAGAAGCAAAACATAGTACAGTAGAGGCAGGCAAAAGAAGTTATGTGCTTATTCACTCTTCTGGAACCCACCATACACTTCACTCCATTGTAGCATTTGTCATATAGAGACACGTGGAGGAAACTGTGCCTATGTACAATGCAAGCTGTGTAATTCATTCTGTCATTCATTCACATCTATCAAGTACCTTATATGTCAGGCATTTCACTAGCCATGGGGATGCAGCAGTGAGCAAATAGGTCATAATTGTTATCCTCATGAAGATTTATTTTAGTAGGAGGGGATAGCAATGAATAATATAAAATGTCAGAAGGGCTATGGAGAAAAATAGAATAGGTAATAGAGGTGAGAGTGTCAGGGCTTTCAGATTTTTAATATGGGTTGAGGCCTACTGAAGGCCTCATGAAGTTTGAGCTTGATGATGATGATGTGAGGGAGCAGGCTTATAATAAGTTTGAGGTGAGGAGAGGCAGAATTCGGAGTAAGAACCCTTGATGAGGGTGTCCTGTTGATGGGGAAGGCAAGGGAAAGCAAGAAGCTGACTATTAGGAGATGAGTCAGAGTATGGAGCCATCCCAGCAAGGACATGGGGAAAGACGCCATGGTGCTAGAGCAGCTCTCTGCCACTCTATGACCTAGAATTTTACTTGGAGTTGAGGGTCATAGCTGGAGTTTTTTTTGTTTTTGTTTTTAAAGTTTTATTTATTTATGCATACAGAACTGGGGTACAAGCCAGAGGTGCAGGGGTGGTGAGAGGATTCACCAGAGGCAGAGTGGGGAGCAGAACAGGCAAATCGACGAATCCACTGCTGAAGGGAGCAGCGGACAGGTCAGGAGAGGTCTGCCCTGCTGCGCCATGTGGGTCACCTCCGTCCAGGGCAGGGATCGACCTCATGCTGAAGTGGCTTTAACTTCTTAGTGCTGTGTTTAATCTGCTGCGCCACCAGGGAGGGCCCCCTAGCTGGAAAAATCAGGGTGGTCCATAAGCAGATATCAGGGTGGAAATTACATCTTTGTTTCATGAACCAAAACTGTCCATTTACTTCCATTGTAAAAGTGGGTCACAAACAATAATAGTGTCATTAATACCTGTAACTTTCTCTTAATTGAAAACAAAAGGAATTTTCCAGTCCCATTACAAAGCCATAGTTACTGAGAAATATTCCTTGGTTTATGTTTATCTATATAACAAAATTATGGAAATTATCAGACCCCAGCGGAATCATATTATTTAGTGAGTTTATATATTGTAATTCTTCCTATTGTATCTTAAGTATTTAAATACATTATTCTGAGAGGTATTTTTGGCATAAAAGAGGTTAAGAACCCCTGAATCACTGGGGTTTTAGAAGAGTCATACCATCTGACTTAGCATTGTATAAGCATCAGTGTAGCTGCTTTGTTGAGGATGGATTGTCAGGGACAAGGGCATTAAGCATAGAAACACATTAAGATGCTGCTGCAGCAACCCAGGCAACAGTTGTGGGGGCAGGGCCAGCACTGGAGGTTGTAAGAAGTGGCTGGATTCTGATTGTGTTTGAAGAGAGAGCCAACCTGACTGGCTGGAAGTGAGGCATCTAGGAAAGAGCCAAAATGAAAACAAGCGTTTGGACCTGAACTACTGGAAACATGAATCCTTCCATTAACTAAGATGGGAAAGACAGCTGGTGGAGGACTTTGGAAAGATAAGGTTGAGATAATTATTAGATGGCCATTTTTTTTTTTTTCCATTTGGGCGATGGAAGATCTTCTGGATTAAACTTATCCAGATCTTCAACAGCATCTGAATCTTTTGTCTGATAGCAGTTCCTTTTTTTTTTTTTAAGTGTTATTTATTTATGCATACAGAACTGGGGTACAGGTGTAGGGGTGGGGAGAAGATTCACTAGAGACAGAATGGGGAGCAGAAAAGGAGGATCAACAAAATACACTGCTGAGGGGAGCAGCAGGTGAGAGCAGGAGAGGTCTGCTGCTCCATGTGGATCACCTCCGGGGCAGGGATTGGACTCAACTTGCACTGAAGTGGCTGTGGTTAGCTTGCAGTGATGTGTCCTAACCCGTTGCACCACTGGGGAGGGCCCTGACAGCAGTTTCTGAGAGATGTATTAAACTCTAACAGTATGATGATGAATTATTCAAATTCTCATAATTCTGTGAACTTCAGTTTTATATTCTGAAGCTACATTGTTAGATTCCTATAGAATTGCTATTGTTTTATCTTCTTAGAGAATTTTTATTGTTATTTTTATTTTGAAAGATCTTATTCCATCAGTATGCTTTTTGCCTTAAGGTCTAATTTATCTGATATTCATATAGCTACCCCAGCTTATGTTTTTCCATCTCCCTTTTCCTTTCAGTTTTCTGTTATTTCTTATTTATGTATATATAAATTTGGTATGAACTTTGTTAAGATAAAATTTATGTGATTCAATTGAAGTTACATAATTGAAAAATAAAGTATGTAATTAATTGACTTGTAGGCTATTTACAGTGCTGTGCAGTCATTACTGCTATCTGGGTCCGAAGCATTTCATCGCCCTAAAGGATATCCTGTAGCTGTTAAGGAGTCACTCATGCTTTTCTGTTTCCTCACACCCGCAGCCCCTTGTAGCTGCTCCTACTTTTTGTCTCTAAATCTTCCTATTCTGGACATTTCATATAAATGGAATTGTATAATACGTACCTTGTTGAGTTGGACTTCTTTCATTTAGTATGTTTTCAAGATCCATCATATTTTAACATGTATCAGTGCACTACTTTTCACGGTGGAATAATGTTCTGTTGTCTACATAGGCCACATTTTGTTTGTCCATTCAGAAGTTGATGGACATGCCACCTTTTGAGCTATTATAAATAATGCTGTTTTGAGCATTCATATATAAGGTTTGTGTGGACATAACTTCTTACTTCACTTGGATGTGTTTGTAGTACCATTGCGGTGTTGTTTAAATATTTATATCTGTAATCCTTCTGAAATAGATTTTCGTTTTAAGCGGCCATACCAGTACCAAGTTCTTAACCCTCACTGAATTCCTCACAAATAATACTAAGGTGATATTAATTGATAATTTGCTCACCAGTTGATTCCAAATCTAGATTATTCTTGTAAATATGCCTCTTTAAATCCATAGTTCGAAGGATTGAATATTTAATTCTTCAAAACTTGAAAGTTAAGTACACAAATATTAACTACAATTGATAATTAAGTGGGTTTGAACATTTTACTTTATTAATGTTAGGAGGAATAGCACTGCCCTATTTAGTAATAAAACTCTAATGGTTGGAGAGTTTTCTGTGCCAGGTTAACTACATACTATGCTGGACCCATTACAACACGAAATTATAGGACTCTGCCCTATGATAGTAAAAAATCTTCCCTCCTCATGGGTCTACCATTCCAACCCATTCAATCAGGCATGCTCCAATGACTTGCAATCTATGCAAAAGATGTACTAAATACCTGGGTACAGGGTGGACAAAAAGTCCACAATAAGAATGACAACCAAATAGTATGTGACACCCCTTAGGAGAACATAACTTTTCTCTGACTGGAGACTCCAAAAGCCTCATGCCTGAATCCTGACCCATTCCACGCCCATTTCCAGGATCCCAGTGACATTGGAATATGATGGCCAAATGTTAGAGTCTCCTCCACATATACAGTGTAGTTGTTACCCTTGAAAGAAGGCAAAGCAGTCCTGGGACAGGACTGGATAGGCCAGGTAGGGCACAAGGTGTCAGGAGCAGAGAGCAGGTGGAAGAGAACCTATCATGGACCAAAACTGGGAGATGGGTCCCGCAAGTCAGCCAAGGCTCCAGGCCCCATTGTCTTGCTCAACTTCCCATAAAAACACACAATCAAAGAGAAAATGACCAAGAATCTTATGGCTTATGAAATCATCCTGGCTTCAATGCAATTTCTTAATTTGGGGGAACATTGTTGGAGAATTTGTCTTTTTGAAGTAAATGTTTAATCAAATGTGATGCTGAACTTTTTTTAAAAAAGATTTATTTAGGGCCCTCCCTGGTGGCGCAGTGGGTTAAAGCACAGCACAAAGAAGCTTAAGCCACTTCCGCATGAGTTTGATCCCCGCCTACCCTAGAGGAGATCCACATGGCGAGGCAGACCTCTCCTGACCCGCCCGCTGCTCCCCTCAGCAGTGTACTTTGTCGATCTGCCTGTTCTGCTCCCCACTCTGTCTCTGGTGAATCCTCTCACCCTCTGCATCTCTGGCCTGTACCCCAGTTCTGTAAAAAAAAAAAAAGATTTATTTATGTATACAAGAACTGGGGTACACGCCAGATGTGCCCCGAGGGTGAGAGGATTCACCAGAGACAGAGTGGGGAGCAGAACAGGCAGATATACTTAAATATGCTGCTGAGGAGAGCAGTGGGCAGGTCAGAGAGTTCTGCCATGCCATGTGGGTCACCTCCCTGGCCAGGGATTGAATGCATGCTGCTGTGGCTACAGATAACTTCATAGTGCTGCACTTTAACCTGTTGCGCCACCAGGGAGGGCCTGGTGCTGAACATTTCAAGTTAAATGCACTTTAAGTGTAACTGCGTTGTCTCTAGTTAATGGCATTATCAATAACTTGTGCTCTCACTCTTGTTCTTTTTAATGTATTTTAGTTTTATTTAATGAAGTGAATTATATTTGTTATTAATCAAACCATGATGTTCTGCAGATCACTAACTATTATTTTATATGATTTTGTCTCCATTGCTGGGGTGTAGTATTTATTTTCCTACTATACTCTTACAAAAATGCCTTTTCCTTACACAGGTCCATTGACATTAGACTAGCTAATCTCTCAGATACACCTGGTGTTGAAAAGCTTGTCAGCACCCTCTTGCTGAATAAAAGTATATTGGAAGATTTAAAGCAATACAACGAGGCACGAAGAGACCCTGTAAGTACTTACTCTGACCAGACCAGTCTCTTCTTCCCCACTCATGTAGGCTTAACTCCCTAATTTCTCCTTAGACCCCAATTGGAGAATCATGTGTTAGGGAGTGATGGAGCTGGAATTGGAAGATGGAAGCCAGAAGAGAAAGAAAAAGAAACAGATTTAAGGAAATGAGGATTGATGGTCCCCCCGTGTCTGGTGTTTAAGGGAGTTGATCAGGTACCCTAAATCCTTATTATGGGAATAGAAAATTGTGACTTGATCCACACAAGTATCACAAAATGAAATAAGATAAAAAAGACAGAATAGACGAGTCTGATGTAGGCTAGGGACCAGTAGCTCAGGAAAGGACTCAGTGCCCCTCTGGTAGCACTAGCTATCAGACTTCTAGGAGAGAGGCCCTATTTACTATCCTACTGGGTGGTGATCTGTCCGGATTCCTTTGTTGTGCTGCCTGCCTCTTCATGGATTGGATAGACTGAGAAAGATTCTGTGTGACAATTGTTGGGTCCTCTCTCAGATATAACTATACTATGCTTTCGTCATGAAGGACAAGGTTGTGGTCCTTATGTTAACACTTTCTCCTTGAGGTGCATGCCAGTCAACTTCATCAGACATGTAATAATACATGTAGTTAGAGAAATGCTATCTTAAAACTTTTTACTGAAGTATAACTAGGGAACAGTTGATATGGATTTCACAAGTCAAATGTATCATGTAATTTCTTTCAAGGAAAAGGCTAACCCTAGCCTGCCAAAAGTCTCCTCATAGTCCCAGTTAGCCATTTTCCTCCCAGGTTAATACTGCCTTGAATTTTAAGAACATTTATTAGTTATGCCTGTTTTAGAACTTTATATAAGGGTAAATTGGTGTATTTCCTATATCAAAATGCTTTTGCTTAGCAGAATGTTTGTGATAGTCATTCATTCTGTGGCCTAATGTATTTTCATTGTATGAATATGCCATTTTGTTTCTCATTCTAATGTTGAGGTCACTGAGGAGTTTCTAGTTAATTGGATCTTTTAAATAGCCTTTTAATTAAATTTTAAATCATTAGGCGGAATATACCAAATACCAACACAATTAATCCTTAATATCTATATAGACATTGAGTTAAAATAAAAATAACCCCAACCACATTTTTTTTTTTATTTTCTTATGGCTTCTATTGGACTTTTTGTATTTTCATTTTTTGCCCTTCCTGGTTCACCAGTGCAGTATGATGTATACCCTGAGTCCCAAAGTGTAGATTTAGGGACTTTATGGCCTGCAAGGCATGAGTTTTCATGAGAGTTACCCTAGGAAATCCCATTCCTAGGTTTCACACAAAGGATGTTAACATATTTAACTTGAAGGGATATGTACTTCTATGTTCATTGCAGCACCTTTTATAATAGCTAAGTTATGGAAAAATCCTCAGTGCCCAAGGGCAGATAAATGGCTTAATCAGGTGTGGTATATGTACATACTGTTATACTATTCATCTTTAGACAAGATGAAATCTTGCCATTATGGCAACATGGGTGAAACTGGAAGGGATAATGAGATAATAAGGAATAATAAGTTAGAAGAAAGACAAATACTGGCTTATTTCACTCAGAAGTGGAATATAGAAGTAAAAAAACACAGGGATATACAAACCAAGTCAAAATAAACTACAGAATCTGACTGTACAATTGAGGTTAACAGGTGGGGAAAATGAGGGTGAGGAATAAAGAGTGGAAGGCACCCAGTAGGCTGGTGGCTGCCTTGGTGGTGGCTGTGGTGTGGTAATATATTACATCTGAAAAAGTGTGATGATATGTCTCTGAATCATATGTGGTGTTTTATTCTGGTGTATCTCATTAAAAAAGAATACATTTAAAACCACTTTCAATATCATCTCAATAAAAAAAAAACAATACAATTAAGTTATTTCCATAATAAAAAATTAATTTTCACTGTGTTAATAGTCACATTAATGGTGCAAAAGCAATGGGGGGGGGGCAAATACTGGGATATTCAAGTTTGGCTCAAGGCAGGGGCACTGAACTTCCCAGTGGTCTTTGAGTTCTATACCACCACACACTCACAATAACAACAGGAATATTAATACATACCAACAGAATGGCTAAAACCAAAAAAGAATGATGCCACTAAATTTTGGCAGGACTGGGGATATTGGATCATTCATAAGCTATGGGTTGGAATATAAAATAGTACCAATGTCTGGAAAGTATTTGTTTTTTTAAAAACACAAGAACGCAGCTATCATATGGCCTTACAATTGTGCTTCGGGGCACTTGTCATAGAAAAATGAAGAACTGTACACCAATGTTTATAGCAGCTGAAATAAGCCCAAAAGTTCTTCAATAGGTGAATGATTAAGCTATGGCATGTCCTTGCCATGGAAGACTACTCAGCAATAGAAAGGAATGAGCTGTTGGTTCATGCATCAGCTTAGATGAATCGCTAGAGAATTATACTCATTGAGAAGAAAAGTCAGTTTCCAAAGGTTACATACTGTATGATTCTGACTAAATGACATTTTGGAAATGGCAGTTAGAAGTGGAGTTTAAATTGCTTGTTTGCCAAGCTGCAAAAGGAAGGGGTTGTCATAGAGCAACCTAAGTGATCTTTGTGTGGGTACTGTTCAGTTTCTTGACTATGGTGACATAAACCTACAAGGGAAAAAAGCTACTACTGACAAACGGAAACACACACACACAAAGCAACAATGTACATCCCCTGCTTAGACTAGAATTTTGCAAAATGTTCTCATTAGGGGATACTGGGAAAACAGTATTTTTTCTCTTCCTCTTTTTTTTTTTTTGTATTGAGAGAACATTGGTTTATAACACTGTATATGATTTAGTGGTGTAGGATCACAACTTTCAGGTCTATGTTGTCACACCCACACTCACCACCAGGCATCCATAGTTTTCTACCATAGCCCATATGTCCCCTCCACACTTCGCTCTCTTCTCTCTTTCCCTCCCTCCTACCTTTGTCTAGATTCTACAATCGTAATTCTAGGGTTTGTCATTACGTTGCTTTTTGTTTCTCTATATTCCACAAGTGGAATATATATTCCACAAGTGACAGCATCCAGTATTTGGCTTTCTCCTACTGACTGACTTTGCTGAGCATAATCCCCACCAGTGCCATCAACGTTGTAGTACATGGTTAGAGTTTATTATTATCATCATATGTATATATTTGACTAGTTTTCCATTGTGGGTATATTCTACATGTAATCCACTCCTCTGTCTTTGGGCACCTAGGTTGTTTCCATAGCTTGGCTATTGTGAATAGTGCTGTGGTGGATAAAGAGATACTGTACAGTATTCACCCCTTCTCATTACCTTTTTGAAACTAGAAATCTATTTTATCAACTATAAGTATGACTGTTCCTGTCTTTCTTTAGGTCCCATTTACTTCTAGGATTGTTTTCCAATCCTTGACTCTGAGTCTTTGTCTGTCTTTGGTGCTCAGGTGCATTTCTTGGAGATGGCAGAAAATTGGATTTTATTTTTTCTCTCTCTTTTTAAAAAGATTTATTTATTTATGCATACAGAACTCGGGTACAGGCCAGAGGTGCAGAGGCAGTGAGAGGATTCACCAGCGACAGAGCAGAACAGGCAGATCTACGAAGTACACTGCTGAGGGGAGACAAGGGTTGAGACAGGAGCGGTCTGCCTTGCCATGTGGGTCTAACTAGCAGCTGGGCTAGTTTCTCTTAGTGCTGCACTTTAAACCTGTTGTGCCACCAGGGAGAGTCCTGGATTTTGTTTTCTAAACTAACCAGCCACTCTGTTCCTTTTGATTGGTAAAGTAAGTCCACTTACATTTAGGGTGATTACTGATGTGTGAGCATCTGTTACTGCCTTTTTATCCTTAGTTTTACAGTTCTATTTCCTTGTCCAGTTTTCTGTGGATGTTCTTCTCTTCAATTTAGATATGAAATACGAGAATGATATTCAACATTTCTTATCAGGGAGGTCTAATTTTTGTGATTCCCTTCACCTTTAATTTGTCAAAGAAAGCCTTTATTCCTATCTGAAGAAAAGTCTTGCAGGATAAAACATCCTTGACTGGCAGTTATTGTCTTTATTTTGAATATGTGATTCTTCTATCTTCTTGCCTGTAGTATTTCCTCAGAGAAGTCAGGTATAAACCTGGTTGGAATACCAGAATTCCTACAATTCCCTAATAGGTTAGCTGCTTGATTTTCAATAGCCAACTTCAATATTCTTTCTTTGTCTTGAGCTTGTAGAATTTTCATCATTATATATCTTGGTCTGGGTCTCACTATATTTTAGGTAACTAGATGTTCTTTTGACTTCCTGGACTTGTTTATTTAGTTCCTACTCCAGCTTTGGAAAGTTCCCCTCCTTTATTTCATTGAGTAAGTTCAGTGTTCCCAGCTCTCTTTCTCTCTCCCTTTCCTGGAGTACCCATTATTCTTATATTGCCTTTCCTCATAGATTTGGATAATTATTGAAGTGTCTCTTCATTTCTTTTCCTTTGTATTTCTTTTTATTCTTCCACCCATATTCTTTTTTCACTGCAAGTTATGAGATTCTCAAAGTCTAGTGCCCCTATGGACCACTTTAGATTATTCTCCTAGGAATGAAGCAGGGTACCTCATCTGATGTCATATTCTCCTCACTCAGTCTATATTATTTCTTATGACTGCTTGTGGGTCAACAGTTATCTCAATAGAACTTTGAATCTGAAAAGAAAGAAAAGTCAGTCTTGCTTGAAGAAGCAGTAAAAAATATTAACTTCTTAGGTCCTAACACTTGAGAACTTGTATCATTGGTATTCCATGTTGCAAAATGAGAATTGCACATAAGCCTCTTTACTTCAGACTGAGGTGTATTGGTTGTTTGTTAACAAACATATGACTTAGCAATTGCATTCCAAGGCATTTGAGGTGTATGCTGAATCAGCTGCCTTTTTTGTGGAGTACCACTTTTATTTAAAAGAACAGTTGGCAGACAAAATATGGTTGTTTAGTCTTTGGTAGTTGACAGGTATTTCTCATATGTAAGAAGTGAGGTGAGCCAAAAAAACAACTGGCAGTATTTGTCTATAATATCAAAATTTCAAGAAAAAACAATGTTTGAAATTTAGTATCTCCTGTTGTAAACCTGACAGTTTTACAGTCTTGAAAGAACTTTTCTAATGGCATGAACAAAACCATATATAGTGTTTTGATATCTTATAATGAAATAGGGCTACAGGACACCTCCCACAGGCACCAGGGTTAAAGTCTCAGAGCTATCAAGCTATCACCAGCCACTGCCATATGGTTTCAATCCTAGGCCAAGGAGCAGATCAATCCTACACCGGGTGCAGCAGATCTCTCCTGTCTCACCCACTTCTCTTAGCAGTATGTTTCAGTTGGTCTGCCTGGTCTGATCCCCATTCTGTCTCTGGTGAATCCTTTTACCACCTCCAACCCCCTCCGCTGCATCTCTGGCCTACACTCCAGTTCTGGTATATATACATAAATAAAAATAAATCTTAAAGAAAAAAGAAATAAGGCAATATTTGTAAAATTCCTGTAAACTGGTGAAGTAAATAAATGATACATAAAGTTTCAATTTCATGCATGAGTAAAAGATTCACAGTGCAGAATGGATAGATACATTTTAATTTAATAATATATACAAGGTTCATTGATAGGTCTTCATATTCCACATTTGCAACTAATCTTTGAAACACTACCACTTGTTGACTTTTGGTGGAGCATCACAGAATATCCATAATTATCTGAAAATTATTTAAATACTTTTCCAATTACTTATATATGTGATACATATTTTTCACATATTTCAACTACAGTAACATATTGCAACAGATTGACTGCAAAAGCAGATATGAGAATCCAGCTGTCTTTCATTAAGCCAGACATTAAAGAGATTTAAAAAATAAACCATTGCTGCTCTTCCCTCTCAATATTTTTGTCAAATTTTAAAATTTGTTGTAACTGAAAGCAAAAATTAATAAGCAAATAAAATTTTTTAAACAATTTTAATTTCTACTACAGAAAAGAGTGATATTATTATATCATACGCATAAACCAAAGCTCTTTGGAATTCTCGGGGCATAGGTGTCCTGAGATCACAAAATTTGAGATTCATTGATTTAAAAAAATCAAGTTCCTGAGTCAAGGGACAATGGTTAGAATCACAGATGCATCCTTTATTACCTATAGAACATGGAAAGTTACTCAATCTCCCAAGACTTACTTTCTCAGAAATGAAATAGAGATAATGCTAATACTGGGCTCGTTGGATTGGAGTGAGGATTAAATAAGCATGGGGAGGTAATTTAACTTATTACCTGGCCCAAAGGTAACTGTTGATAGGTATTGTCTCTATCATTGTCCTTATATGATCAGTTAAAGCTCAATATTGACTACTTACAAAACATTGAGAACAGTTTTCTAGAGATTTAAAATAATGTTTTTATCTTTTCAGGATGGAACACCACTGCAGGCATATGTAGCTGAAGTTGCAGGACAAATAGTTGGCATTGCAGTGATCAGAGATGAAATGGTAAATTGTAAAATGGATGTTAGTTTTCTTGATTGTGCCTTTTTACATTATGAATTTACACACAATGCCTCTTTTGAAGTTTCATTTTTACTTATTTAATATGAATGCCTCAGAATAATATAAATGATCATCTGCTTGCATCTCATTTGTCCATCTTTCAAAAGATTGCCACTTTTCTCCGTTCAAAATATTTAAAATATTATAAAAAGTTCATGAAAATATCACAAAGGAAATAACATGAAAATATTCACATTCAAAAAAATTCAAATAACCTTCTACCATTACAAAATAAGTCTCTTACTTTTCCCAAAGGATTACTACTAAGTTAGGCATTTATCTCTTCCAATATTCTTCCTTGCACTTAAGTTACATACATTTTGTGTGTGTGTGTGTGTGTTGTCAAATAGACATCTAATTTTATTATTTTCCAATGCACAATTATTCCAAAGTATTTATTACTGAGTAGTCTGTTCTTTCCTTACTGAATTAAAATGCCACCTTTACATTATTAAATTTCCATGTGCCTGTGTCTATTTTTAAACGCTCTATTCTGTTCTATAGATTTTTGTTGTTGTTGTTGATACCTTTTACATTAGCATGTGCTTTGATATCTGGTCAGGAATTATTCTCTCATTTGTCTTCTAAATTTTCTTGGTTTATTTAATACTTCCTTTACCTGAAAACGCTTGTTAAACTTACCATACAACTATTTGCACCTATGTGAATTTTTGAATTTTATAGAACAATTTAGGCAGAATCCACAATACTGAACTTCTATTTTGGAAAGTTCTACAATTCTGGTAGGGTTGTCGAATTCTTCTGGTGTCTCAGAAAAATTATGTGACTTTTTTTTGGGGGGGGGGGTGTACATCCTCTACAATTGTCCATCTTCTATCCCAAGGATCCTGGTCTGATGGATAGCATCACAGGTATCTTAGTCTTTTGACTTCCAGTTGGTTTTGACCAATGGGGAGCCTTAATGAGAATAAGGGGAGAGTAAGCTGGCTGGTTTCTCAACTGAATTCCCAACCTTTTCAAGGCTATCTCTTCTCTGTAACTGTCTTTTTCATTTTAACTCCAATAACCAGCACCACATATTTCACCCTTCTAGAGTGGTAATAGTTTGTTGTTGTTGTTCTGCTATCTTTCTGGTTTCCCTGGACCTTGCTCTCTTTGTAAATTAGTCTCTTTGTTAAAACTACTTGCCGTTACATTAATTGGAACATACCATCTATTTCTTGCTGGTACCATCCTGGACATTAATGATTTATTTTACATGTTTTATATTTTCCTAGATATTTCACTAACACTTTTTTCCCTTGTATTTTCCAAATATTTATTTTGTTACATTTTGTGTTCTGTGATCTTACATCCAGCCTTTTTTGAAGTCTCTCATTAACTCTGAGAGTTTTTCAATTGATTCCCTTTCTAACACAGTGTCACTTCCACCATTATCTGTTGGTCACAGGAGTCAGATTTCAGGGATAGAGAAATAGATTCCACCTCCTGATGGAGGTGTTGTAGGGTCACACTTTAGAGAAACATGTAAGATGGAAGATATTATCATTACATTCTTTGGAAAACAGAATTTACATCATCTTTAAACACCTGTTTTATCAATTTTACTAATATTTAGAATAACATTGGATAGTAGTGTTCATAATGGATATTTTTATGACCTTCATGATGTTAATGGAAATGATTTGATATTTCATCAACTTAATATAAGTTTAGGAAATTTCTTTTACTAAAAGTTTTATGATGATCAAGTGTTGAAATTTATTAGATGTGCTATTGGAATTTATAAGATGTTCATGTGACATATCCTTTGATATATTCTACTTTATCCTCATTTTAGCCATTTCTCTTTTAACTCAATATATTTTTGAGTACTTCTTTTAGTAAGGGTGGTAGGTGGTAAGGTCTCTGAATCCTTACATATACAATCATTTTGTCCTCACATTCGATGCTGATAAGTCTGTATATGAAATTTTATGCAAATTCTTTTCTAATCAGAATTTTGATGTTTTTATTCTCATTATCTTCAACATCACTGATAAAATATAATGTGATTAAATAAATATATGGTTGTTTTCTCTTCTGAAAAATTAGTTTTTTTCTTTTTATTGCTGAAAGTCTAAAATTTACCAAGAACAATTTTCTGACTCTATGATTTCACTATTATTTCTTCTCTTTCATTTTCTCCATTCTCCTCTTGAATTTCTTTAGGATGGATGTTTGACAGAATTAATCCTTTATGGTCTTTTAACTTACTTCTTATACTTTTTATGTCTTGTACTTCTTATTCCTCATTCTTGGAGATTTCCTAGATTTTTGTCTTCTGGATCCCTAACTCAGTCTCCAACCATGTTTGTTCCTATTTCCAGATTGCTTCTGAGATTTTAATTTCAGGATCATGTATTTAATTTTTAAGTCTATTCCATGTTCTCTTATTGCTGCTTTTTTTTTTTTGGTATCAGCTTGTTTGTTATGATCAAGAATTTTTGTGGTATTTTTGAGATAGATATTTAACTAGAATTTAAAAAAATTCTGTTCCCTGAATAACCCATTTTCTCTAGAGTAACTTGTATGTTTCCCCATTCTTGCCTTTTACATTTTTCATTTTTCCTCAAAAGTCTATCATGTCATGAATGAAAGATTATCAGCATGGATGTCTGGCACAAGTATCCCTGACAGTTGTGTGTATCTGCTTCTCTGTTGCATCTCTCCAGTCACTGGGAGAACTGCCCACCCCTCTGTCTAGTTGGAAGGGGGCATGAGTTGTCTGCCTTCCTCTCATGGTGCTTGAAGATAGTACTAGTAGGCAGCAGACTGGGACCTTAGAGTGACCCAAGGTAGGAAGCATAGTCCAGAAATAAAGAACTTTGGTGTGTTTCCTTCTAATGTCAAACTTCCTTACATTTTTGCCTCATATAACTTTAATTAATTAAAATTAATTTTTGTTTTTACTTTAGAGGATTTGGGGTAGTAGGAAAATTAGATGCACATGGCCCATCTGCTGTTTTGAGCTAATAACCTCTGTTGGCTCATTCATTGCTTTTTGTTTTTCAGTGATTTTACATTTCATTTTATTTTATAATGAAGGAAAGTTCCTTGATAATTACAGAATAGTCTTAGGGTGTAAAGGCAGTTACAGGTCAATGCAGACTGAAAGATTAAGCATTGCCAGAATTGTTCTCAGTTACCACACTGGGCATCATTACTCCAAACCCCATTTCCTTTCTACTTTGTGGCAGAAGCTGAAAGATAAGTCTTGGACACAGATTTCACAGGTTTTCAGAATTTTCTAATGCCAGACTTGCTAATCACAGAGTAATTCAAGTTTCTTGCATCTACTAATTCCTGCTCTTGAAAGTGTGTTTTTAGGAAAATTTTACTTTGGAAAGTAAAAGCTATACAGAGATGCTTTGCAATCTGCTATGTTTTGATTTTTTTTCTTCATAGCAAGTGTGTTTACTTTCTGTCAAGAGAGAGTACCCTTCTCTGAATTGTTCCCCCTCTTCACATTGTATTCTGCCAGGAAGTAAAGCACGGTGGGCTGATCCAGAGCATAGTTAACATGGATGAAATCCTGGGTTCTTCCCACCCATGTGGGACCAAAGACTGGTGATGAGAACCAGGCCCATGGAAATACAAACAAAATTAATATTAGGTGAATGTACTAATACACTTCGTTCAGATTGTCCTTAAGGTTAATAAAATCACTTAAAGAATCTATTTCACTCACTTGTGGCAGCTAAAGTTTCTGGGCAGAGCTTAAGAAGGTCTGGTCCTGAATGGGGTATGATGTGACAACATCTACCTGGCCTCGTGGTTGAATATCAGCCTTTATGTCCATATCAAGAGGAGGCTCGTTGCTGTCTATGAAATAACCGTATTTCCACATTAATAGGTGAATGATGTATAGTAACAAATCCAGAGAAACAGTGGGTGTTTGTCCATTCTTGAATGTTCCACATGCTCAATCAACCATGCTGACCAGCGCATGCTCCCCAGTGGAGGCTGAAGGCTCTCTGAATTTTTAGTAGCCAGGATAAAAGGAACACATTCCAAAGCTGGGTAGCTGTCATTGGTAAACAAGCCATCAGAACATGTGACTTTCAGGAAACATAATTTTTCATTAAAAAAAAATTAACAACAAAGACAAATAATAGGAGAGAAAAACACATTTCTTACCATTGTACCTTATCAATGTTTAAGAATTTTTAGAAGACTTTTTCATCACAAAATGCCTTCCATTTGTTTAAAATATTCTTAGGTGGTCTTTCTCTTCTTCTTTTCAGGATATCGAGTACATTCGATCCCATTACAATATTGAGGATTTCATCTACTTCAGTCATCATCAACGCGAAGAACATGGACACCTGTATCACTTTGCCCTGAACCCTATTTTTCGGCACTACACAAAGTTTTTTCTGAAGGAGATCCTCCGTTTAGGCTATAAATCCTGTCTCTACTACCCAGTTTATCCCAAATCTAGGAAAGGCAAGGTAAAAGAATGTAATAATTGTAAAGAATTAAAAGAATTGTAAAGAATGTAAAGAATAATTCTCTTTTCCTACAGATCAGCATTCATAGCTTCATTTGCGTTGTGTACAGATTGTATTCCTTCCTTGCTTGATGAATTTTGATTATAATATGGCTCTGAATTTCAAATGGCCATATTGAATTTGGCCCTTTTCTTAAACTACAGCAAAAGTCCAGAAGGCTTTGAATTTCTGAAACAATCACACCAGCATAATTAGTAGAGCAATTTGTTGGCTTTTCTATATTGACAAAACAGAGACTGAAAACTATGCAAAAATGCTCTAAGGGACTTGAAAATCAAATTAGTTCTTATGGTGCACTAGTGAAACGCCAAAGTGATACAATTGTGCTCTTCAAGAAAACGTTTTAGGAATGAAACCATAGAATAAATCAGTTATATTCTATAGACTGGCATTCGATCACAGCATTTCAAATAAGCAGTGTAACCACTCTGCCAAAAGGGTGATGGATAAAAAGTAGAGTATTACCAACTGAAACTTCATATATAAGTGCCTGTGTGACTTGCATAATACTTGTTATGCTTATAACAGGGAACAGTTCTGTAACAAATATATCTATTGTGCATGTATGATAGATGCATGTATACACAAATAGCAAGCTCTTCTTAGTCTTTCCATTTTGCTTTCACTTATCTTGCTTTTGTCTTTTTCATAGCACTTTTCACTAGTTAAAATTATATTTTTTGATATGAAGGTGAGTTATTTGTCTGTCTTATTCAAAGCTGTACCCCGAGTACCTGAAAGAGTTGTGGAATCGCCAGGGCCATGTTTTGGGTGATACTGTCTTGGTTCTTAGAGTTCCTCCTTGTCAGATATAGATATAAAGTCATCAGGGGTCCTCTCACCAAAGGCAAACGTCCTGGTATGAGGAACATACTGCTGAAAACAGCAGGCAGATATTAGACTAGCGGTAATAAGCTTTGACCTGCGGGAACAATGGAACCCTATCCCCCACCCAGGCAATAGTCTCTGGTCACTCCACTGTAGTTTTACATCCCCAATAGCTGCTTCCCAGTGCATGTTCACTCCCGGTACTCAACGTTAATAAATACAAGGTTGCTTTTGGATGGGGGCTCACATTACTTTCGGTGCAACCCCTCTAGGCTTCTCATTGCTCCACATGGGTTTTGAGTGCTCTTTCCCTCATCCTGCGAGGTGGCAGAGTCACTGTCAAACACACACATGTGCACACACACAGACACACACAGGATCATGCATGGTGTCCTGGTTATTCCATAGATAGCATCGAAGCTCTTCTTGTTATGGACCTAAAGGCCGATATTCAACCACAAGGCCAGGTAGATATTGTTGCATCATACCCCATTCAGGAACAGATTTTCTTAAACTCTGCCCAAAATCTTTAGTTGCCACAAGTGAGCTAAATAGATTCTTTAAGTGATCTCATTAACCTTAAAGACAATCTACATGAAGTGTATTAGTACATTCACCTAACATTGATTTTGCTGAGTGTATCTTGTTTAGGCCTTTTGGAGCTGTACAGAGGGGGTGGGGAAGAAGAAAGAACAGACAGGGAAAGGTTTTTAGCAAGATGTAGAATATACTGTAGTAGTGATTTTTTTTTTCTGTAAGATGCAATGCAAAGCAATGTAAAATGCCCTAGATTTGAACTAGTAAGATGGGAAGGTAACAGTTTTGTTTGAAAAGTCCTGATCCTGCACAATTTCTTTTTATTTTGCATTTGGCCAAGTGCCAATTTGGTGACCTTCAGGATGTGATATTAAATTCTTAGTTTTTATTCACAGCGCTGCCCACATGAGCCAGGTTGATAGAAAGTCTGTTTGCATCCATAATAAGAAATAGTATCATGGTCATTTTATTGAATGTTCATATATTTACTCAATAGCACAGAGCTAGGAAAATGTGTCACACTGTCATATATGGGGTATAAGAACACAGAAAGAAACAGGTTTCTTCTCAGGCTTCTTGTTGATTTACACATACACTTAAATAAGCAAAGAGGGAACACTAGATCATTTGGTTAAGAATGTTCGAATTTGGCTATAAATCCCCATTTGACTGTAGTTAAAGTGAGCTTTTGTTTCACATTATAAAGATGCTTTTCTCTATGCACTCCTGCCAAAGCATGTATCGGGAGAAACTCCAAGCATAAAAGCAGAGTTCTGCTAGGAGCTGGGTTCTGGTTTTCAGTGTGTAAAATCTGGGTGTGAAGTTCAAGTGTAAAGGATTTTAGAAAGTCTTGAAATGACTCAAGTGCTGTTTTGGGGGCAAATAAGACATATGTAGACCATGTTATTATTAACCTACATCTGTAATTTATTTACTTATTTATTTCTATTCTTTATTTATTTCTATTCTTTCCAGTTTAAATATTGTAAATGTGCCTTTAAAAATATTGTTTTTACAGTTTAAATTCTAGATGTCTCTACAGTTGAAATATCCTGAGTTGGTTTTACCAAAACTGCTAAGATTTCATAAATGTCAAAGAAATGAAGATTACCGTGTTCAGTTTTTCTCTCCCAATTTTTAAAAATTGGGTAACGTTAATATTTAAAACATGGTCTATCATGGTGCATGCATTTCAGTAATCATAAATCCAACTTATAATTTAGTACTAATCTAAGTCAATGCAAAATAGTTCCCTCACCCCCACTTTATGGCCTCATCCTTTTGTTTTAAAACACTATTCCCAATAGAGGTACAGTGGAAATAGCTGTGACTTTCACAAACAGAACCTTTACATCAGCACTCAGTTGCCCCTTAAATGACATTTTTATCTATGTGCCTTCTTAAAGCAGCTCGTGCCAAACACGAAAAGGTTAACAGGACGCAGATAACACAGCTTAATGGGGTCAAATCAAGCTGATTCATGATCACTATGGAGAAGAATATCCTCCTGGGGAAAATACTTGTACTGAAAAATCCCATAAACCAAACCACTTGTTTATCTGTCATTCCCACAGAGATAGTAATGTAATTACTCTCGTAATTATCTTCATTAGTGTCAGGCATTATCTACAATTCATTCCTCTGCTCAAAGAGTATGTTTGTTTATTTGCTGATTTTTTCCCCCTCTCCGACTTGGCTAGGTTCAGATTTTTGTATTTGTAAAGCCGCACGCAGCATCTGTGCCGAACGGCTCTGACATTCTCTCCCCTAAAATAGAGATTGCTGTCTTTCAGTTCCAGAGCTCCTACGCCCACTCCCTGACATCCGCCCTTCATTACTTGGTTCCCGTGCGACCACGACGACAGATTGTCTATCCTCTGGAAAAACTTGGCATCAACGCTCCATCAAAGGAGGTCTCCAAGGATCCGGTGGGTAACAGGGCGGCAGCAGGCAGGGAGGCGCAGTGCCAGCTCACGCGGGCGTGGCAGATGGGTGGCAGCTCTGTCTTTGCGGAGCAGACTGCTTCTTAATTACAGGGAGCCTGGCGCTCGTGCCCTTACAGGGGTGGGCTGTGGCAGTTCCCCTGCAGACCTCTCTCAGGTGGTTATTTCACAGGAAACTTAAAATCGGCACCACATGGTTTCTGGGGTGAGAGATCCCTTAGGGAGTGGCTGTCACTTCCTGGGACAAGGGGCCTACAGTCAGCCTCCCCGCATATTTATTTCCTTTCCTTTCCCTCAAAGGCAGATTCCCAGCTCCATCCGTGTTATGCCTTAAAGCCCAAAGGGGCATTCACAACGCAGACAAAGCTGACAGAGGAAATAGTGTTGGCAGCATTTGAGATGCCTGAGTCGTAAGCTGAGTCTGCTTAGCAACTTTGTGGAGTTCGAATGATGAACAGGAGCATATTCACTACCCTAGAGGAGGGAAGGGGGTGTGACCTTAAAGTGAATGGCTTCAGGACACTCTTACTTCCAAAACAGAAAAAGGGACTGAGGCAGAACCTGGATTTCACTTCCGATGGAAATATGTATGTGTATGTACACACAGACATTTTCAGTAACATAACTGGAAAACATGATTTTGTAAGCTGACTTACATGTAGCTCTGCAATGTTTGGATACACAGCCTCATCAGTAAGTTGAAAAAACTTTTCCCAGTGGGGGGGGGGGGGTTGTCCTTGAGGCAAAAGAAAAAAAGAATGTGTAAAATCTCAAATCACCAAATGTTTACCAGTGAATTGCTCATCAGAACTAGATACAAGACTCAAATCAGCAATTGGGGGACACATAGCACAGCAGCAAGTGCCACAGTCCGCTACTTTTATATCATAGAGGTGCACAGAGGCCTCAGCCAAAGCCCCTCTTAGAATCAGTTACTGGAAATGAGGCTGTATTCACCCCTACATGTATTGTTATATTTGTAAAATAAAAAATAAATGTATGGGTCCAGGAAGAGCTTGCCCCTGTTCCTGAAGGTGCAGCCCACTCTTCCTTGCTTTGGAAAAAAAGTTCTTTTCTTTTTTAAAGATTTATTAATTTATGTATACAGAGCTGGGGTACAAGCCAGAGGTGCAGGGGTGGTGAGAGGATTCACCTGAGACAGAGTGGGGAACAGACCAGGCAGATCTACAAAGTACACTGCTGAGGGGAGCAGCGGGAAGGTCAGGAGAGGTCTGCCAGGCCATCACCTCTGGGGCCCAGAATCAAGCTGGCACCGAAGCAGCTGCGGCTGGCTTTTAGTGCTGTGTCCTAACTGGTTGCGCCACCAGGGAGGGCCCAGCATTTATTTTCTAATAACTTTTAGAATTATATTTGAGTAGAGACAACACAAATAATTCTTTAATTTGGAAATGTTAAGCATATCAAAAATAGAATTATGCAAAGGAAGATCTGTGTTGAGGGGCCTAACTTTTTATGTATATACAATGATAGTTTTATAAAAAGTAAATTCCTGAAAATGTGAGACTAGCAAATAAGGTAAAATTCAAGTCTAGTTATTTTGTTCTTAACTTGAACAAACATATAATTACTCTGCCCAATAACCATAAAAACTTCTTAAAGCTTCTCTCAGTCCCTACACTTCATGGAGCAGATGGATCCCCAGCTCAGATCACACACTGAGAAGCTTCAAAACTCCCACATACCCAGAATTCAGCTTCAATAATTCTCAACTCTTCGCCAATACACTCCTCCCCACCTCTCTCTCCATCTTCCCTCATCCCCATTTACCCTTTTTCCTATGTTATTTAAGCAAACTGCAGATATATTTCGGTCAGAATCAAGGTGTGCTTTTAGGTTGTACAGTCCACAGCGTTACAGCTTATGCTCTATCTACTTTGGAGGAAAGCATGCTAGAGTCCACAGGGAGCATCTTTGGGATGGACCACCAAGTGGACTGTGTTTGTATGGAGATGGTGGAGATGGACTTCCTGGAATGAGAGCCAAGTGCCACCTGTTTGGTATAAAGAGGGTGTGTTGGGGTGAGAGAGTGTGGCTTCATCTGTGTCTGTCACTGAAAGTCACCTTGCCTAAAATAATGCTGACCTCAGGCAGAGGAGCTGCTGGTAGAAGGTATCTGGATACAGCTTCTGTGTCAGATCAGAGCAAGGATGAGAGATGCTTTCCTTTGCAGCCACTGCTGAGACACCTTCAAGTTTGGCCAGACCATACGACCAAGCAGGAGATGCCCTCACATGTCAGTGGCAGCCCTTGGCTTTGGCTCTGAATGTCAATACTCTAGCATAAGTGGTGGGCTGGAGAGGAGGGGAGGAATACATAGCTGTTGCATGACTATCAAGAACAGTCTTTTTTCTAAACACCAGGAACTCCCATCCCCCCCTCCAAGAATCTCCGAGTTAGGTAACCTAGAGGTAAACTAGAGTTGCAGGTGGGATAAAAAACACAAAGAAAACATTTTGCTTCATTTAAACAATACTATTGCTTCTTCCCAGGTCGATAGGAGTTGAAATCTTTGCTTACATTTAATAACCTTTTCTGTGGTCATCTCAGTGTGCTGTGTCCCCCAGAGTCCTGTTTTATTTCAGCACAGAGCAGAGGGTCGGTTGTTGAAGTCCCTGGTGCAGGGAGACAAGTCACTCAGCAGATCTATGGGGTGATGCTCGGGCCTCGCATGTCTTGTGGTGGTGTTTATTGTATTGGTGAATTTTGACTTTTGAAGATGTGCTGTTATGGCTACTTTGATCTTATACCTAAGAAGATTTTAGTAAGTAAAGTTTTAGCATTAGCAAGCAAGATTTTGTAACAATTTTAAAGTCTTAAAGTTTGATCAAAGGATTATCAAGTAAAATGCTGCATTTTAATAATTTTTAAAAATTATTATACGTCAATACATTTATTTAAAATTTTCCTCTAACATTTAGACAATTATAATAAATAAGGGAAATTAGCTAAAACAAGGTGAGTCAAATAGAAAATTTTTAGGAGGAATGTCTAGAGTCTTACATTGATTTCTTAGCAGAGCAATAGCATTATGGCCATTGCACTGGGATTGAATAATTGCCATCACTAAATGGGTTCCCTTTTTTTCCTCCTTGCAGTTTTCCCAGCACATGGAGCTTTATATGGACCCTTCAGCTCCCTCATCATCTCTGCACATTTCTCTCACTGGGCACTTGCCTTTCATACCTTTTATCCTATTTAAACCATCTGAGAGTGACCATCCATTCCCTAGTGCTCACCTAGGAAGCCAGTCTTCAGGGGAACAGATCATTCCAGGCATGAGTAATGGGATAGAAAGCGTTTCATCTCGGTGGGTTGCCAATTTAAATCTGGCACAAGTCAGCAGTGATTGAAATTCATCACCTTGTGAGAGGGAAAGGTGTTTCCCCCTCCCCACCCCAAGGCTCTGGTAGTTTCTGCCTGGTTTGGATGATAGGTGCCACAGTGCCTTCCCTAGCCTTTCTATTAATTGACAATGACCCTATATCAGGGGTCACATAAGGAAGGACCTGGGAAACATGCAGATGGTTTTTATCACATGTGAAAATGTAGGGTTAGGTCCCAGAGTTTCCTCATAGTAGTGCCATAGTCAACCAGTGTAACTTCATAGACAGGAGAGCATGAAAGGGACCTGGCAGATTCAGATGGTTTTTATCACATGTGAAAATGTGGGGTTAGGTCCCAGAGTTTCCTCATAGTAGTGCCATAGTCAACCAGTGTAACTTCATAGACAGGAGAGCATGAAAGGGACCTGGCAGATTCATCTCTTAGCTTGAATGGGCTGACCTGGCCTGTGCATTTTCATTCTAAGAATTGTTCTGATGGAATTTTTTATGATATTAATCAACTTTATGCATCATTTATTTAAGCCATAAAATTAACATTAATCACTTCAGTAAGAATTATAATCTTACACATAGGGAGCTCAGAATTTGATTGAATGAATTGAATAGCCACATTAGTGAAGACTGTAGAACAAGTAGACCCATTTACTTTGAGGTGGTTCTCTGTACAAACCTGTTTTCTTTCCTTCCTGCATTTTCTAGAGGGATTTAGAGAGGACTGTGATACAGTCCTTGCCCTCAAAGAGCTTTCAATCTAGTGTTAATATTTAACATGGGATTACTTGTTCCCCTTACTAGTTCTAGGTCCCTGGTAAAGAATAACCACACCGAGATTAGTCCCATTTTACAGAATCTCTCAGGGAGAATGTCTTTGGTCAGACACACTGTTCCCTTTTGTCTTAAGTCACTCTTACTGGAAAATCTGCTTTGAACTTAAACAGCTTTTACCTTATTTCATTATCAATAAGTGAATCACCCCTTCAATCATCCACTTCAATCACTTTAACTCTTCAATCACTTTAACTCTTCACCTTGTTTTATGATGTTCATAAAATTATAGTGTGAATGCTCCTCGCTCAAAAAAAAAAAAAAAAGGATGGCTACATCAATTCATCCTTTTCCTAAAGAATTGTATTTCAGTGTAATAAGGGCCTGTTGTCATTTTTCTGTCGTTGTTTATTAGTGATGATCTATTTAAATCTCCACTAATGAATTCTTTGAGGCCTCCATTTTGCCTTTGTCCTTGTACAAAGAAAAATGACGGTTTATTTACCACCACCACCCCCCTTCTCAGAGCTAAGTGCTGGCCCGCTTTTTCTTGGTATGTGATCTCTCAGGAAGATGTCGCTCACTGGCATTCAGTTACCCTTTGAATTGCCCCTTTTCATCTCTGCTGTTCTTCCCCAGTCCAGCTATAATTACCATCTGATGGACTGTTACTGGATACTGTTTCACTTGTACATCTGCTGCCCTAGGAAATTGCATTATTCTCCCAGCACCTGCTAGATTTTCCCCAGCTTAATTGTTTCTCAACTCCTTCCTTCAACTTGGAAATTCTCACTGCCTGTTAGACTCCTTTGGTTGTACTTGTGGGTAGGGAGTGTGTGTGTGTGTGTGTGTGTGTGGGTGTGTGTGTGTGTAAATCAGTCTTTTAACACTTCCTTGGAAGAGGTTTCCACAAATGCATGCCCATAGTTTTCAGCACCATATTTGCTCTGATCATTATTAATGTGACCATGGTGATATTTTCTTGAAATGAAATGAACCCACTTTAAATAACCACTATGAATCAGGTTTGCTTTTTAGTTATCTCTCAGCCATTTCGTAAGCATTATGGGAAGCACCTATGGGAAGTAATAAGTGCATAATTTCTTCCTATATATTGTGAATCCTTCAAGATTCTTAGGATAATTTACTTAAATTCCTGTGTGAGCTCCTTTTTTCCCCTCTCCAAATGAAAAATATAATTTCTAACTCTCTGAACACTGTCTACTACTGTAGGTGGTGTCTATGCATATATCAACATGACATGTAAATCAGCAGTATTCTTTCTGCTATCATAATCACTCCCTCATCGAAGAGGTACAGAGTAAACAACAAAAATGACAACTACTAAGAACATGTATAGAGCTCATGGTAAAGGCTTCCCATGTGTTAACTCACTTAATCAACTTGCATCAGCACTTGTAAGTAGTTACTGATGCCGTCATCCTCAGGGTACCTAATGAAAACAGACTTGCCAGAAATTAAGGAAAATAGATTGCCCAAGGGCTAATTAACAGACAGAGCTTCAAATCCAGGCAGCTGGATGCCAAAACCACTCTATACATACTCCTGTGGAAAAATTGATGGACTGCTGTCATGACTCACTGTCAGGAAACCAAGCCACAAAAAAGGAAGATACTTGACATAGACCTTTTGGTATCTCCCAGATCTTTGGTCCCAGCTATTTAATCAAAAGATGACCCACAGATAATTAACTTTACCTCAGAGTAATCTGGCTTTTTCTTTGACTGAGTCACCCACTTGTAATTTTGATCAGTTGCCAGCCTGACCCTGACCGTATTTGACTGTGAAGGAACAGGCTTCTAGGTCCAGATTGGCTGATCAGGCATCAGTGGGTGGACACAGGCATCAGTGGTTGGACACCATTTGATCCAGGGAGTCTTCACTTCTGGATCCTCTTGTTGTGACAAACCTTTCAGAATTATAGTGGTGGCTGTCGGGAAAGGAGGGAAGCAATTATAATTCCAGAGTAGGTTACACTGTGAATGGGTTCGCAGTGTTCTTAGAAAGTGCCCAAGTAAATGCCCCTGGTTGAGTGATTGAAGAGGGTGGACAAGATGTGTGTTATTGGTGTGATCAACAAGCCTTGGACACTCTAGAAATTGGGCGCCAATAGATGAGCAAAACGAGTTGTTTAGAGAAGGAATTGTGAAAAGTAAAGTGACTTTTTAAACTCTTAGTGTTATCAAAAGTAATCAATCCCACATTTTATTCTTATTTTCTAGAATAGATGTTATAATTCAATCTATCTCTCCTTTATTGAATTACAAATCATGTACCATACAATTTATCCTTTTAAATCGTATGATTTATTGGCTTTTAATATACAGATTTGGGCAAGCGTCACCACTATCTAATTGTAGAACATTTTGTCATCCCCAAAAGATAGCCCCTCGTTTTCACTCCCATATTATCACAGTCCACCCTACACAATTTACTTTCTGTTCCAAAATTCTAATAATTTGCATACCCTGGACACTTTGTATACATAAAATTATAAAAACGTGGCATTTGTGACTGGTTTCCTTCACTTAGCTTATTTTTAAGGTTCTTCCATTGTGCAGCATGTAGCAGGACTTAATTCCCTTCTTTTGGTGAATAATATTCTGCTGTATGAACCTATTACACTTTATTTATTCATCAGCTGATGAGCATTTGAGTTGTTTCCACTATTTGGCTCTATCAATAATGTGAACATTTATGCACAGTTTTGTTTGTTTGTTTTTTTAAAGATTTATTTGTTTATTCATATGGAACTGGGGTACAGGCCAGAGATGTGGAGGGTGAGAGGATTCATCAGAGACAGAGAGGGGAGCAGAACAGGCAGATCAATGAAATACACTGCTGAGGGGAGCAGCAGGCGGGTCAGGAGAGGTCTGCCTCGCCGTGTGGAGCTCTTCCGGGGCAGGTGGGAATCGAACTCATGCAGAAGTGGCTTTAGCTTCTTAGTGCTGTGCTTTAACCCGCTGCGCCACCAGGGAGGGCCTTTGCACAGTTTTTTATGTGGATATATGGTTCTCATTTATCTTGAGCTTGTATACATAGGTAGCGAATTGCTAGGTCATGTGGTTAACGATTTAACATTTTCAGAAAGTAGCAAACTATCTTCCAAAGTGCACATACCATTTTATAGTCGCTCATTCTTAAGTCATCTCAAGCATACCTGCTAGTAAATGGTGAAGTTCTGGCCAACTCAAGGCCATGGATGGGCAAGTTGCCAACAATTCTTTCATTTCAGGAGTGGCGCTTTCCTACCATCTGACAGCGAGACCACCTTGTTCATGTATTTGCCAGCATCTCACCAGTGAAACCTTCAGTTATTCTAAACGCAGAAATTTTTCTAAAATATAATCTTTTCTGCTCTTATCTTCCCCTCTTCACTCTGGTTCATCAGCCTCCTGTGGGTAGCATGGATATTTAGAGGAACTCCAGCTGCAGAGAAAATGCTCATCCAAACCATAGGAGTGAAATGGAGGACTTTCTGATAGTTTAAGCCACCAGCATGTTCTTTGTTTCAGTTCACCTTTACTAGTGTTACTGTTCTATACTGTCACAGCTCCCAGCAGGAAAAAGAAAAAAAAAAAAAACTAAATAAAAAAAGTTGATATTTTCCTGTATGCTGATCAGGTTCTTGCTACCACCCAGTAGGAGGGAGAAAAAATGCATTCTGTTCCCTGCAGAGCTAGGGTAATGAATGCCACTGAGGTCCAGAAGTGCCTCGGGATACATCAGCTGCCTGCTGCCATCTCTGGAAGGCTGCAGCTACACAGGCTCCAGGGTGGACCTGGGTCTCTGGGGCAGGAACTGGCCTTTGCAACTAAGTGGCTTCCTCCAAGTCAGTCTTCAGGGAGGAAGGGCCAGGCAAAGCCAACAGGAAGCCTTGCTTTGTGTCTTTTAAAGTAGCTAGGGATATAAAATGACAAAGGGGACAATTAGAGCTGCAGATGCTGACTAGGGCAGTTACGATTTTCCCCTTGACTTAAAAAATAAAACTGGCATGCCCAATACAATACCTATTTATGGTAGGAATCTCAAGAAAAAACAGAAGAAAGAAAAATCAGTAAAACCTGAAATTCTCTATGTATGGAATACCTTTGTTAATATTTTGGCATTTTTACTTTAGATTTTTTTTCTACGGAAAGCAAGAAGAAAATATAGAGTCATATGTACATTGTGTTTTGAAACATACTGTTTTACTTAATAGCTATGCATAGCTTTGCTGTTACCAGGTGTTCCGAAGTGTCTTTTTCACCGGTTGATTGAGGATGCTCTCTGGGCTGCTGTGTGTTGCCATCTGTCCTGGGTTTCCACAGTTGTCTGTGTGTCATTTTCTCCATGTTGTGGTGTGGGAAGCTGGAACTAGGAGAGCTGAGTTGTGGAGCTGAACATTAGGCTAGCGAGACGTGGGTATTAACAGGATGTGTGTTCACGGTGGCCAGGTTCTGTGGAAAATAGACAAGCCCCATGAATTTTCAGGTCAATTTTTGGAGTCACTCCAAATCACAAAACATGGTCTTAATTCCATCCAAGATTAGAACCCCACTCCCCCACCGAAGGCTCTTATTTGTAGGAAAACTGCATTGGGGAGAATGAGAATGGGAGAGTTCATCTCTGCATAATTCACCGTGACCCCACTGATTTAGCATCTACTCAGCTGATTACTATTTAGTCTTATAAAATGAAAAACATGTCTGTTTCTTCTTATTTAGCTATATTCCTGGTCCTTCTGAAATTGGAGAGAGGACATTTGGGGGAGCAAGCCAGTGTATACTGGACCACCGCTTTCTTGGGATGGGTCCTGCTCCATTGCCTGGGTCCCTTTGAAGCTACATCACAGGGAGCTTTCCTCTGGTCTCCCACAAAGCAGGGAATACTCTCTAGCTTTGCAGGCTAAGTGGTATTTGCCCCTAGAGGTGACCATACAGGTCTCTAAAACCCAGCCTTTGTGGCTCAACAGACTGCTTTGTGAACCCTTTTCCCTTTGGCTTATCCAAGACCTGCTGGTCTGCTTGTGGTCTCCTTTAAATTCTTCAGCAGGGGGCCCTCCCAGGTGTGCAGTAGGTTAAAGCACAGCACTATGAAGCTATTCCCAGCCACTGAAGCACAAGTCCTGGCCACAGAGGTGACCCACATGGCCCAGCAGACCTCTCCTGACCTGCCCACTTCACCCCTCAGCAGTGTATTTAAGTACATCTGCATGTTCTGCTCCCCACTCTGTCTATGGTGAATCCTCTCACCCCCTGCACTTCTGGCCTGTACCCGAGTTCTTGTGTGCATAACTAAACAAATCTTTAAAAAAATAAATTTTCCAGCAGGCATCACTCAGTTATCCACTGTGTCTTCTAGCTTTGGGAATTTAGGGGTGGAGGTCTGTGGTTACCCCAAACCCTTTTCTTATGACTTAAGGTAAACCCTTACCTCTTCTCCAAGGGGTCAGATGAAATGCTATCTATGTTGCATCAACAGTTAAATATTCTCCAGAAAAATTCTGTTTTATATCCATTTGTTCCAACCCGTTGATATAATCCTTGTGAATAAGGACTTTAAAACTCATTTAACCAGTGCCTGCCACAGAAGGAGTTCCTCTGGAATGTAGCATCCAGTATCTTCATGTCTCAGATACCCTTGGTGGCATCCACTTGCCCAAAGCCATATAGCTGCTTGGTGAAAGCCCTGGGGCTGCAAAATCTAGTTCACTAATGTTGGTTATTTCAAATTTGTTGTTTTTTAAACATTTATTTTATTAACTTATGTATACAAGAACTGGGGTGGAGGCCAGAGGTAAGGGGGAGGCGAGATGATTCACCAGAGACAGCGTGTGGAGCAGAACAGGTGGATTGATTGAAATAAACTCCTGAGGGGGGTAGTGGGCAAGGCAGGAGAGGTCTGCATGCCATGTGGGTCACCTCCATGGCTGGGGATCAAACTCAGGCTGCAGTAGCTGGCTATCACTTGATAGCACTGAGAGTTAACCCCTGTGCCACCAGGGAGCCCCTGGTCATTTAGGTTTTTATCCACATCTTTGTCATTATCGACAATGGTGCCGTGTCCATCCTTATTATTTCTGTATACATGTCATGTTTTTTTAATCCATCTTTACAGATGGATAAAGCTACTATTTCTTTAATCAAAATGCCTTGTTTTAGAAATTAAAAATGAAAACTTGTGACTCCTCACTTTAAAAAATTTCACTCTACCATGTGTTGCTTTAAGTAACTATCAGCATGCAGAGAGCCCTCAATTTTTACTCTGGTTTTTTAGACAAATATACAAATGGTCAATGGTCTTTTAAGTTCTCATTTTCCTCTAACTGAACTGAATCTCTACTTTGAAACTTCTTTCCACCTAATGTCAGAGAAAAGTAATCTCTGTCAATTTCAGGCCAATTTAAGCATTTCATGTTTAAATTGTCTTCTCGAGACTTTTCCCTCTTACATTTTTCAGGAGGAGAAACATCTCTGTTCTCAGAAATTTGTGCAGTCTCATGGCATTGTAGAGGGGAGGGCAAGGGTGGGTAGGATGTTATGTGGTGTGGTGTGTGCTTGGTTACTTCCTGTCCACATAAGCGTCACTGGATTTCTGAGCTTCAGCTTCTCCTCAAAATCTCTTATTTGACTCCAAGGTCTCTGGCTAAATCTTACTGTTAGTCATCAGGCATTCTCTCGTCACAGTCTTGAGATCCTCCTGGGTTCCCAGGGCCAAATGTGTGCCTTCTTCCATTCCCTCTCCAACCCCCTTGCCTCTCTCCCTCCTGGGTCAGCACATGACCTGATTCATCTCTTTTCCTGCCCTGGCACCACCCTCATTCATCTCAGCCCTTCTTAGGACAAGTGTATGTACATCTCCATGAGGCACTCATTGGCTCTTCTAAGCCCGTATCTTCTAGAACCCGTATTCTCTGTGGGAATTCTGCCATTTTCTTCGCTTTTAAGATTTTAATAAGAAAGGAGACATATTCATCTCTTTTTTCCTCCAAATTTCCTCCTCTTTCTACTCTTGGGAGTACAGACTCTCCTGTCACTCTTGGGACTATAGACTCTTGAAATCTCTCTCTGAGGCATCAACTCTGACTTTTGATATTCAGAAGTCAAGTTTTGACACTCAAAAAGTCAGTATCTCTTTTATCAAAAAAAACAAAAGTTGGCCCTCCCTGGTGGCGCAGCGGGTTAAAGCACTGCACTAAGAAGCTTAAGCCACTTCCGCATGAGTTCGATTGCCGCCTGCCCCAGAGGAGATCCACATGGCGAGGCAGACCTCTCCTGACCCGCCCGCTGCTCCCCTCAGCAGTGTACTTCGTCTATCTGCCTGTTCTGCTCCCCATTCTTTCTCTGGTGAATCCTCTCTCCCTCCGCATCTCTGGCCTGTACCCCAGTTCTGTATGAATAAATAAATAAATCTTTAAAAAAAAGTTTTGGAATTTTATAATGAAAACTCGTGATTTTTGACTTTAAAAAGACATAACCTATATGTGCTTTGAAATGAAGCAAATGAAGAACCAACCTGCTTTTCTTTGCCTCATAGCTGAGGTCCTCTGGCTTAATGGCTCATCAGGGGTCAAGGGTCAGCAGGGATTTGGCAGGAAGAAACACTCATGCTAATATAAGCTAGCATCTCATTATAATAACAGTACTTTTTAAAAGATTTATTTATTTATGCATACAGAACTGGTGTAGGGGCCAGAGATGCAGAAATGGTGAGAGGATTCACCAGAGACAGAATGGGGAGCAGAAAAGGCAGATTGATAAAGCACACTGCTGAGGGGAGCAGCGGGTGGGTCAGGATAGGTCTGCCATACCATGTGGGTCACCTGCCTGGCTGCGGATTGAACTCATGAAGCAACTGCGGTTAGTTTTGTCATTTTGCACTTGAACCCATTGTGCCACTGGGGAGGGCCCTAATAACAGTATTATACACAAGGATTGCAGACAAAGATGTCCCTTTGGGGACTGGTTTGCTCCCTCTCACCCATGAAGGAATTATAAAAAAACTGTTTCATTCATTGTGCAGTGATTTTACATCAACAAATGCCTATGTCATTAAGTGTTAGGAGTCTACCTTTCAGGCTTTTCATGAAAACTTTTAGATGTTGTATCTTGTTAGTGAATTCTAGTTCAAAGTATAGGATATGCTCTTGGAAAATGTGAAAGACTGGGGAAGGGAGAACCCAGGAACCTTGAGAAGTTTTACTTTCCAATTGAATTCATATATATTACAAATCATCACAATTTAGTAATTTTCATAAAGCAGTCTAAGTTACTATTATTATTTACATATTCCCCAAGTCTGAATGGAAATGGCATTGCTGTTCCATTAAATAGGAACAGCAAAGAATTAAATAGGCTTTGGAAACTGAGGGCCTTTTTGTTGCTCTGAGCAGCCCTGTGCTGACATAGCCCAGGGAGTACAGTTTAACCTCCACCTGTGTGTTGTTCCCATTAGAGAAACATCAAGAAACCCTCAGTCCTCCATTGTCACACTGCTGTTTTCTGTGGTTGAACCTTTACCCTGTATGATACCTCAAGACTATTATTAAGCTTAGTCAAGATTATTGATGGCCTAGTCTCCATAGTAACCAACTTAACAAGCAAGAAGAAAACAAAAGGGATGATTTAAAAATGGGGGGAGGAGGAGTGTCAAATAAATACGGTATAAAAATTGTGTGGGAGCCATAAAATAGTTTTTTATTACTACTTGTTTGAGCTGTCAAACATTACTCAACCACAGTATGGACAATCTACATCATTCAGGCAGTTGAAACCCATGGTAATGTCCAGGTTTTGTTTTGTTTGTTTGTTTGTTTTGTTTTGTTTTTAAACATAACTTAGTGCATTGAAATAATCACCATAGTAGTCCTTATAAATGCGGTTTTTATGATAGTTTATGTATTTAACCCAAAGAAGCTGTGCTTCCAGGAAGCCAGTCTCAGGCAAACACTTTTTGGTCACCATAGTGAAGAGCTACTGGCCAGAATCACTCCATTTTACTCCCTTCTGCTGAGTTTTATGGTGCTGTGCCCACGAAACTAGAGTTAATACTGATTTCAAAGTTTTAATCTGGTGTTACCTATCACAAGTTGCAATTGTAAGCAGACCGCAAAGATGGTTTGATAGTGTTCCATGGAATTATTTACAACTGATGGTTTATTTAACTGGTTTACTAGACAGCCTCACTCCCCACAAACTGGGTCTTGACTCTCTGTTGGCAGGATCAGGTCAACAGCCCTGGGGCATGTCACTTCTAGCAGCTTACAACTCCTTTCATGTCATCAATAGAGACAGACAGATCCACAGACAGATGGACACTGAGGCGATTACCCCAAAGGCAGTAGCAGATGCCAGGGGCTGACGGAGTCTGGGCGTTTGGGCTTAACTCCACACCCAGTCCTTTGCTTTTCTCATGTCTCTGGCTGTTATTCCTGTATCTCATGGGGGGGTGGGGAGGGTAGGTGCCTGGCTCTACCCCGAAGCGTGAGGTTCTGCCATTTTCCGTTTCACTATGTTTTGCTCTATAAGAGCTGTCTGCTCAGGAGGATGCTGCCTGGGTCCAAGAATCCTTGGCCCCACTTGGGGAGCCACACTGAGATCCAGGTTCCATTGAGCATTAAAAGAGATGGAACACAAGTGGCCTGGCTTCTCCTTCCCAGCTGGCCTACCCTTTGGGGTCCCATCCCCACTGGAGAGCAGATGGGGGATTCAGTCTGCCAGGCCCAAATTCCAAAAGAATTTTCAGACTCTGAGTAATCAAATGCTTTTTGATTTTTGTTATTTAGCTATGAATATTATTTCAACTATATAGAAATATGCATGACAAAACCAGGAAGTGTGTGTTGGTGCACTATAATGTAGCTGTTCTCATACACACACACACACACACACACACACACACATATAACAGTTGTTATTTTTAGAATTAATTTTTTTCTGAATTGCCTTTGCAAAATAAAATATAACAAAACATTAGGTAGTTGAATGAGACTAACTTGTCTCATAGTTTTCAGATAAAAGAAATATGCTAAAAGTAAGACAATGAAGAAAAGTCATGAGAAATATGAATAATAGTTAACAACTGTTAAATGTTGTATGTGAAAGACATTCTTTCTAAGAATTAGCTTGTTTAATCTCTTCAGTCATCCGTGGTCTAGGAATTCTTCTTATTGCCATTCTATAGATGAGAATACTGAGGCTCAAGGAAATTTGGTCATTTCCAATAATATAAATACAACTGATATACCATAGTTAGATTTCAAACCCAAGTCTTCTCTTATGCTTCCTATTGCATGCCTCTCTCTCTCTTTCTCACTCACACACACACACACACACACACACACACACACACAGCACACAGCACACAATCACCATCCAAACACAGTGCCAGAGAAACTTGAATTCTGTATTCCAAACACTTCTGCATAGATTCACCTATAACACAGCCTGATTCTGATTCTGGAGCTCTCTTCCTCACCCTGTCCCTCTGGCCATGTTCTCCAAGGGCCTGGTGGGTTTGTTTCTCCCTGACCATGCGTCTCTACTGCAGCACAGCTTTCTGTTTTTCGTCCAGCACCCTGAAGCACACCAGCACACCAGAGTTCCACCTACCATTCTTGGGCTCTCTCCCTCGCCCTTTGTGGACAGTCCTGTCTAAGCTGTAGGTTTATCCCATCCTTGACAATGGACACCTGCATCCTAGTAGGGGAGGCAGACAATGGAGAGAGAGAAAAGGAAGCTCCATGGCTGCAAGAGGAAAGTCAGGGGTGGTTAGAGCAGTGGGAAATGCGGAACACATCTCTGTAAGGGTCCTTTAACCACGGGCTCCTCTGATGGGACAGAGAGGTCATGTAATGCCAAGAAGGATGGAGCCCATGTCTTTTTTTCTTCATGCCTCTCAGAAACCCAGCCTTCCTGAGCCTGCCTCTTGCTTCTCATGTGAACATATACCCAACTGATGCAGAAGTGCTGCTTTGACTTTTATTTCAGTCATTGTAAAAGCATTTCATGTAAGAAACCCAGCAGGTGTAATTAAAACATTTCAAATTATGTTTCTGAAACAAACCTTTCATTTCTTTTTAACTGTCCACAGCTTGCTCAAAGCATAACTAGAGCTGTGTGGTGACAATTTTCCTTGAAGTGACAATTTTTATTTTTAAAATAGGGAGAGAAACACTAGTGGGCTCAGATAAGAGCTTTGAATTTCAGGTATCCAAATGCTTGGAAGTGGTTATCTTACCTAAATGGCAGTGGACCTCCCAGGAATTCCTCGGGAGGGCATGTGTCTGTTTAAGCCAAGATGACAAAGTAACTGCTATTTTGAAGGCTCTACTTAACAGATGTATAGAGTATAGAAATCTATGTATTATTAAATAATTCTTTATAATATGCTCAAGAATAAGCAGTTTCTAAGCCTGTTTATGTTCTCACCATCTGGGTGCATTCTGTCACCCATCTGTTTCATGTAATTATGTAATTATCAATATAAAGAAAGAATAGGTGATATAATTAACAAGAAAAACTGATCCACACTGAAGAGTAAAAATGACATGCATCTGTTGAATTGCTTTTTGTTTCTCTTCCTTCATTGTTAACTGTTTTTTCATTTCACAGTTGCATTCAGGCTGTTGGTTTGTATCACACTCAGGAGAGCTGTTTATACCACGGTGCAACTGCACCCTTTCTCTCTCTCTCTCTCTCACCAACCCCCCACACCTCCCCCCCACACAAACACACCCCTCTGAAGGCAGGATGATTAATAAAGTATAGGAATGGACTGGATACAACATTGAGAGAACTGTGCAAGACCTTATTGGTTTTATTTATTGATTCTGTACCTCAGGAACAGCCCTGAAAGTTATTTCCAGACCATGTAATATAACAGCTAGAACTCTAGGAAATATTTAAATTCACTAATTTAAATTAGTGACAGATGGACGAACAGGGTGAGTATGCAGCCTTTCATAGGATTTTGAATGGAAATTGCTTTAAAAGAATTCCCCTACTTCATGCTTTGTTTTAACATCAAGACACAAGAATACATGTTAGTTCATAGTAGTACAAAAATCCCAGTGGATTAGGTTGACTTCACACCATTCCACTCGAGTTAGTCACTGGAGTGGTTCCTTATGTAATGGAGATTTGTGGGTATGCATGTGGAACTTGGGCAACTTCCCGCCACTGTGATGTCTCTCTGCTACTTAAGGATGGCAATGGAGGGTGAGTGACCTCCTACCCCTATCACCTGAATGGACTCTGAGGTTCTTCCTCTGTGACTTGGCATCCACAGAAGTTGTGTCAGAGTACTTGTGGAGGGACTGCACAGTAATCTCTCCATGTCTATGACATTCTAACCCCACTCCAAGTACAACCTTCAAGGACAGGGACTCCCCACAAAGGTTCTCCCCAGGCCTTGACAAAACCTTGAACTTCAGGCCTAAGGCACGCAGACGGGCCCACTTAGAAGACAGGCAATATGAGAGATAAAGGTACTGAAACCTTGGCACTTTCACTGAGGACTCAATGATCAGGAACAGGGCTCCCACCTGCACCTGTTTTGCAGCCCATCTTCACCCCCTTTTTGCAGCATTACACCTTCCAAAGAGCTACACCTGCTTGTAGTTAAGGAAATATGCCTGGAAGCAAGAGAGAGAGTTGAGAAAAGGGAGCTTTCAAGTGTCGCAAGCCATAAAACTACACAACAGCTCTGTATTCTCAGGTTTAAGGAATAAACCCTCACATACAAGCTGAGCTAGAAGTTCTAACTCAGCCGTCTGACTTCTGTTGAAAGCTATTTGTTTAAAAAAACAAAAACAAGTGCTGCTCACTAACTGGAATTCTCTGTTTCCTTTATTTAGATGATCATTTTAAAATGTTGTGCCTGTTTTTTGGGAATCCACTCTTCTCATAGAATCCCATGCCAGAGCCTCATGTCATGGGCTAGGCTCAGCTTGCTGGTTGACCTACTGCACACAGTGGCAAAGGCAGCCACTGGCTCTACATTTGCATTGTTTTTTATCCAGGAAGAAAATAAATAACTCATTCCCACCTAGTTTTCACTTTGTTCCTTTGAATCAAACAGTATTTTTTGATAAATCCTGCATGTAAAATAATGACCCCCCCCCAATTTATCTGTATTTTCAGTTGTTATTTCCATGGATTATTTTTTCCTTTAAAAAGTGGATACCCATATAACAAGAATATAGGAGATTACTGGACACCCTGTGGGGAGACTATTTTAATGGAGTAAGTAATAAGGATGAATGTGGCTAGATTACTCAAGGGACTTGGGTGGTTTTGACTTTATATTTACTTGTTTTCTTAATACAAAATTAAAGTGACTTAATTGCAACCATAACTGACTAATCCATTAAGGATTTTAACGGAAAGAATGCTATTTGAGTCTTAACGAACCTTCTTTTGTCATTACTACTTTTGAAAAGCTTTCAACAAAGAATTTTTTTCAAGAAACATTTCAGTTTATATTTTTGAGTCCTTTTTTAAACAAAAGAACATAGAGTGAATGTCCCTCAAAAGAATTATAAAAGAGCTATTTACATATATATATGTATATATAATATTTAGCTAAAAAAATTTAAATCCATGTGTTCTATACCAAATCGTATTAAAAACCATTAAAGCTTAGACTAAATGGTTTTCATTTAACTCTCCAAAAGTGGCATTAATTTTTCAAGTGGTAACTGTTGCTTAAGATGCTATTGTGCCTGTGTGATAAATGTTTAATGATTTGGTAGTACATGCATGGCTTAAAATCCATTATTTATTGCACCTTTGCTTGCCTGGCAAAGGTGACGATTTTATAGCCCCAGCAGTCATGCAAACACATTTATACCAAACCGACGACTGATAATAAATTTCCTTACTGTAAATGTCAGTGGGTTTCATGTGTCGCTGCCATTACATCTTGTTTGGAAGCTGAATGCTACACAGTTATGGGAGGCGCCAGATGGTGTCATTAACACGAATGCTGGGACTGTTTACTGCTGACGTGCACATGAGAAATGAAAAGTGCAGGGCCTGTCTTTGCGCTGAAGCCTGATGTCAGTGGTGCACAGGTGTAAAGACAGTACAACATATTTGCTTATTCCCTTCCATCCCACCAAGAGAGATTTTAGGGTAGCTTTTGAAAAATAGTTTGTGTTGAATATGTAGAGTGGAGTGAGCAAAGGGGAATATTTTCCCAAAGATTCTTCTTTGATTCTGTATGTGAAGTCTCAGACACCCTAAAATCACACTTGCCATCCCAAAGGTAGTTTCTCCAGGAGTGTCAAGCCAGCTCCCCTTTTAGTCCTCCCAGGCATGGCAAGGCCTTTTGTGCTAATTAATTACAGCAGGATTGCTATTGCTCTTTGTATGTGTGTTGTAACTGCAGGTATTTTACATACTTAATATTTTAGAAATTTTCCACTGAGAGTATGAAAGTGTTGTTTCTAAAAAGTGCTTTCAAAATAATTAACAGTTGATGTAAAGGAAGAGAAAACAGAACCTGGAAATTTTTTGTTCCAAGTATTTCCATGCGATGGGTTCTTCTTTTCTTAACTAGCAGTGGAGCCAAGGCCTTTACTTCCCCTGATCTGATGTGAAACAGTGGAATGGCTGACATTAGTCTCCAAGTTTATTAAGATGCATCTAAATTTTTAATAAGTGACAATGGCCACTCCCATTTATTGTATTTCAGCTTCCTTCCTGTTGAAGTTTCTGCTTAGTTCTCTGCTAAGCTGTCTTTTCATTTTTATTTTCATTTTAAAAGAAGCTGGATTTATTTTATTTCTCCCTACAAGTCTTTCCCTTGAACTAAGAGGTTCTGCCATTGATCCCGAGTTCAAAACTTCTTTGAACTTGTTTTTAGCTTTAGTATATTCCGTAGGAACTTTCAGAAAGGCTTATTCTCTCAAAACAATCATTGTGCATTGCTTTTTGCACAATGACAAGTAAACTTTTTGGTGTGTAGAATTTTAAAGTCATGTGAAAGAGAATCCAAGCCATTGTTTGCATTGAGATGAAAGATGTTTAATTTCTCCAAAATCACTCAAACCTACAATCAATGTTAACAGAAATAATGAACCTGTTTGAAAGACTAAAAGTATGCATGAAGCCACACCTTGAAAATTAAAAACAAAGTTATGTAATTTAGTTTGCTTACAGGAAGTGTAAGTGTGCACCAAACATATTCAGATGTGATAATAAAGAAGTGGTAGGGAGTCAGCAAGATTGAAAAGTTGAATCTGTAGAGCAGAGCAGGACTCATTTGGACAGACGTTATCAGGGAAATGAGTTCTTTTCTTCCACTGCTGTCATTTTCCTAGCAAATGAACCAGAGGCCTAAACCAGCAGTGCAAATAGCCATGTACCCAAGATGAGCAAACAGCTTATTCCCTGGGAAATAGAAAGCTGTCATCTTACTCTGTGCCAGAGGTGGGAGGTGGCAACATGGACACAATTACCATCAGCTTTTTCTTCTAGACTTCTCTCATTGACCCCCTGCTTCTTTGTTTCCCTTCTATGTCTTCTTCTGATGTTGCCCATGCCTTCTGCTTTCTCAGGATATCACCTGCATGTTCATTTACAGAGACTATGCTGTATTTCAGTCGGATTTGTTGTCCTTCCAGACATTCCTAGTGGCTTTTCCCTCTGATCCAGAAAATTGTTCTCTCCCTTGCACACCTGGAACTATCTTACTGGTTCATCTGCATCCAGTTCAACTGTCACTTTCTCTAAGAAGCCTGCCCTGATTTACACCTCACCTGATTCCATGGCTTTCCAGATGAGTTCAAATCTTTCTAGGCAGCACAGCCTAACTGCTGAATCATGAGCTAAATGAATGCTTGTTCTGTTTGTGCGTTTAATTTACTGAGTGTAGGGCTGGTTTGTTATATAGCAATAACTGTCCAGTATAGTGACTTTATCACATGTTACTTGTTTACATCTGTCTCCTGATCTAACAAGATTCCTAAAAGATAGGAACTGAGTCTCATTCTTATCTCAACACTTAGGACAGTGCTTCATACATGGTAGATGTTGACTGTGGCTTTGTTAAGTTGCAATTGTTGAAGTTTTGACACTAGGATTTCAAATATCATAATACTGAATTCATTATCCTGATGTTTTCAGAATAGCTTCACAAGACTCTCCCTGGTGGCATAACGGGTTAAGCAGCACTATGAAGCTAGCCACAACCACTTCAGCACAAGTTGGATCCCCGGCCAGGGTGGTGACCCACATGGCGTGGCAGACCTCTCCTGACCTACCTGCTGCTCCCCTCAACAGTGTATATTGTCGATCTGCCTGTTCTGTTCTCTACTCTGTCTCCGGTGAAGCCTCTAAATGCCCCTGCATCTCTGGCCTATACCCCAGTTCCGTATGCATAAGTAAATAAATCTTTTTTTTTTTTTTTAAAGAATAACTTCACATGTCCAACTACTTTCTATCCCAGCAAGTTAAATTGTTCTTGTTATAATTTTGATTTTTTCCCCAAGAGTTGCTTCTCTGGCTGGAGAAATGCTCTATAACATAGTGAATCTTTGCTGTTTGTTTACAAGTTACTTCTATTGGAGTAAGTGTAGATCTAATCTACTTTTAGGATATTAATTGCAAAATATTTAAAAGCTAGAGCTAAGCATCAAGTATTCAGGCATCTCTGATAAATCATTGTTGCAACTTTTATGATATGACTAGAAAGAGAAGGATGGCCTCTTTCTTCAAGCATATGTTCATACATATGATGTTCCTCACATTCTCCGTAAACCTTCCCCTCTCTCTCATTCTTTTTTAGGATGGGAAAATAACCAACAATACAATATTTTATTTAACTAAATCTCGAAGATAGCCATCTGTGTGCATTTAGTGCATTTCTCTGATTTCCTTACCTAATTACCAAGAAGACATTCAGAGTCAAATTCCATATTATAAAATATGCACATATGAATTTTAGATTTAATATATGGAGGACCATTTTTGTCCTTGCATACTGGTAGGAAAATGCTATTATTTCAGAGAGGCATTGTTTAGCAGGAAGAATACCTTCCATAATCTTTTTATTTGAGTGGTTTAAGAACCTTTGGGGCCACATCTTCATTTTATTCTATTACAAGTGGTTGTAGTAGAATTTGAGAATTGTAAGAAGTTGAGAATGATTGGGCAACAAGATATTAAGTCAATGAGGATTTTTAAAAGATGTATTTATTTATGCATGCAGAACTGGGGTACAGGCCAGAGATGCAGGGACGGTGAGAAGATTCACCAGAGACAGTGGGGAGCAGAATAGGTAGATGGATGAAGTACACCGCAAGAGGAGTAGTGGGTTAGGAGAGGTCTTTCGTGCCATGTGGATCACACCCTGGCCTGGGATCAAACTTGCAGTTAAGGGGCTATGACTCACTTGCAGTGCTACGCTTTAACACTTTGCGCTACCAGAGAGGGCTGTCAATGAAGTTTTTTCTAGAGCACATATGTGATGCAGTAATTTGAACTTTTAGAACAATGCAAATTAAGCATTTGATTCTGCAGACATTTCCTTATATGGATTTGCTTTATTCCTGTCTTTTTGTGTGCACTCATGCCAGAGAAGTCTTTTTCTCTACTTGTGGCTGACACGGTATCAAAGATGATACCTGGAGTACCAAATAGCTGACACATAGCAGGCAGGATTCAATTAGTATGATGGCAGGGGCTCAGAAGACATTTCTAAGCACTTGACACTACTTAAGGTAGGGAAGTAGGGACAGGAGTGCTTTGAGGTTAGTTATCTTTTTGCACATGCTAGCTTGTGATGAATCTCTGTGTCTCTGAAAATCCAGGGATGGATCTTCCTTGCCAGACACTACTTCAAGGCAATCAGATTTTTGTTTTTAAAAGATTTATTTATTTACTCATACAGAACTGCCAGAGATATGGTGGGTGAGAGGCTTCACCAGAGACAGAGTGGGGAGCAGAACAGGCAGATCAATGAAGTACATTGCTGAGGGGAGCAGCGGGCGGGTCAGGAGAGGTCTGCCTCACCATGTGGATTTTCTCCGGGGCAGGCGGGAATCGAACTCAGGCTTAAGCTTCTTAGTGCAGTGCTTTAACCTGCTGCGCCACAAGGGAGGGCCCGGCAATCATATTTTTAATGACTATATGGGCTACTTGTTTAGGACTTATTTAATTAAAAACAAGTGATTTAATCAACTTTGTCAAGCTAGGATGGCATGAGTTATTAGATATACCTGGATTTTGTGTACTCTTAAGAAAAAAAATGTGGCCAATTAAACTGTGACACAATGTCTTAATGAGAGTCCTGAATAGCATATGAATCAGTCTTACAGGTCTTATTATTTTGAAATTTCTTTTATTATTTGAAGAGAGACATTGATGGTTCCTTCCGTTGCATTGTTTGCTGTGTGATGGGAAAAAACTTTGCATGTGCCTTCAGTAACCAAATGTAATGTGGCTTCACCTACTTGTGGGTATCTATCATCCTTTATTTGTTCCCATAAAGCACTAGATTGTTGCATTGCAAGAAAATATGGAATTACAGCCATTCTTCCAATGACTAATATTTGCTTCACTAATATCAAATCTGCACCCTGCTGCTCAGTTTCTGGGCCTTTATGGGAACACAATAAGTGTTCATTTCAATGCTAGATCATGCTGCAATCTTTTGGAAGACACTGTCAGCAGCAGTTAAACTCAACACATGTTGTACGCATAATGCACACAACTCTCCGGAAATTATGAATAAACAGCTATGATCAAATCACCCAGGCTCAGCAAAGGATGACTGTGTCACTGTTGCTTTGGTTAAGATGACAGTAACTGTGAAGTTGGTTTCAAGAATGCTAACATGTGAATAAATGTGCATCCTAGCTTTGATGAGATGCAGTAAAGTCACTCTACTTTCGAAAACTTTTGTTTGAAATAAATATGTATAAGAATGTTCCAGTTGAATATAATAGGGTGGCAATAATTATTTGAAAGACTTATTTATTTATGCATACAACCCTGGGGTACAGGCCAGAGTTACAGGGGCAGTGAGAGGATTGGCCAGAAATAGAGTGGGGAGCAGAACAGGCCGACTGCTTGAGGGGAGCAGTGGGGGGATCAGTGTGGTGCTTTAACCTGCTGTGCCACCAGGGAGGGCTGGATGGCAATGATTTTAACTTTTAAAAATATTTGCAAAATAATGGTAGTAGTTGTGAGAGTATATGGATATAGGAAGAATGGAACAGTTGGAGTTGATAAGAGAAATATAAGAAAAATGTAAGCTAAAGAAATTTACTCATTGAATTATACCTGTTTAAGAAATTTACAGCAGAAACTATTAGTTGCCCCTCCAGTACCCATTTCTCCCTTTAGCCTTAGTAATGATGCCTCAGTTGTAGTCAAGTGTACCTAATAAGGGAACACGTGTCACTCTCCTCATGCCTGTCTGGCATGATCACATGACCAAGTTTTGGACACTGAAATGGAAGCAAAAGTAAATTAGAATGGGAAGGCTGCTTAAAAGGAGGGACTAAACTGGGAGACAAGGTTTATTTTCTTTTCTCCCTTCTCCATCCCGATACCTGGAATGAGGATATGATGTCTGGCATCCCAGTAGCCATTCTGCACCATCCTAGAGGATAGAAATCTTGCACCAGGACAGGGAAACAGACAAGTAGAAGACGTCTGGTCTTCAATAAGTTTCTGACACTGTCTCAGTAGTTCTAGATGATGTATTTCCAGATTGAGTTGCATAAGAGAAAAATTATCTTTTGTTCTGTTTAAGCTACTGTTTTCTGTTTATGCAGGGTTTTCTGTTGTATGTTGTATGTATCCTAGCCTTAATTGATATAGGAAAACTTTTCATCAAGGATTCAATACATGTAGGAGAATGACATAGAATCTATTAAGTTCCCACTGTTTGCCTAGGACAGTATGAAGGATGTAAAGGAACTAAAGGCATCATTGTTGTTAAAGATAAAAAATAAGTCCTTATGGGTTGTATTACTAAAAATTTTGCAGAGCCAAACTTAATGCTTCATTCATTTTCAAAACATCCCAACTGGAATGTGTCTGTTGCAGTGGTGGGAATGCTACACTATCAGACTGTGACAATAATCATAGCTCACTCTCTGCCCAATGTTGCACAATGTTGCCCAACGTTGCTCTTTCTTTCCTGTGTGAAGAATGCAAGCTAGAAAGTGCCCTTAATCATCATTGCTCTCACAGATACCTAGAGAGTTTGCATTTTCTGAAGTATCAGAGCTACAAAAAGTGTTCCGAGGCAACAAAGAGGAAAGATAAGTGAATCCTTCCTGAAACAAAGCTTACACCATGTCAAACCTTATTTTTTGGTGACAAAAAAATAAGTAAATGGAACTACATCAAACTAAAAAAAGTACACGGGGAAAGAAGCCATCATCAAGATGAAAAGGTAACCTACTTAGAGGAGAATGCAAATCATACATCTAAACAGGAATTACTGTCCAAAATATATTAAGAATTCATACCATTTAGTAACAAACAACTGGATTAAAAAGTGGGCAAAAGATCTGAATAAACATGTCCAAAAAAGATACAGAGAAGGCCAATACTGGGGCCCTCCCTGGTGGCATAATAGGTTAAAATGTAGTACTGTGAAGCTTGCAGCAGCTGCTTCAGTGCAAGTTCCATCCCTGGCCAGGGGATGACCCTAGCATAGCAGACCTCCCCTAACCCACCTGCTGCTCTCTTCAGCAGTGTACTATTCCCTGCTCTCCCTCTGGTGAATCCTCTCAGTGATCTTGCACCTCTGGTCTGTACCCCAGTTCTGTGGGCATAAACAAATAAA
>NW_004567123.1:4440341-4554085 GCF_000260355.1 Condylura cristata | reverse complement strand
CCCCAGTTCTGTATGAATAAATAAATAAATCTTTAAAAAAAAAAAAAGACAAGAAACAGGGCATATTGATCAGTATATGAAACAAGGGAACCATTTTACGTAGTAAAAATGTAAACTGGGCTAGCCATGGTGAAAAACAGTGTGAAGATTCCCAAAAAAATTAAGAGTATAACTACCATATGATTCAGCAACTCCATTTCTGGGAATTTATCCAAAGAATACAAAAAGTTAACAGATATGCACACCCTATGTTCATTACAGCGATACTCAGAATAACCCAAGATTTGGAGGCAACCTAAATGTTCATTGATGGATCCCACAATGGAATCTTAGTGAGTTATAGGATCTGAAATCTTGCTATCTGCCACAGTGTAAATGAACCTTGAGGGTTTTATGCTAAGTAGAGTAAGTCAGATGGAGAAAGATAAATGCCACATATGTAGAAAGGTAGGAAAATGAGACAAATGAACAACAAAGCAAAACAAAACAGCCTCTTAGTTTATAAGAACAAAAATAGTTGTTATTAGATGAGAAGGGGAAAGGAATTGGTAAATTAAGTAAAAGGTGTCAATTTGTAGAGGATAGAAACTGGACTTGTGGTGGTGATCACAGATGTGAACTTATAAGGCTGAAATCTATATGATGTTATTAACCTATGTTACTTCAATTTGGAAAAAAAAAGATTAAAACACATTGTGGACTACATATTTGCACAGTGAATATAATGTGATTTTGAGAATTAAAAAAAATAGTCGGCATCTTTTTGATCTCTTTTACATGTGTTGCCGAGACAGAGTTGATGCTATTCATAACATACCTTGCAAACCGATGTCACCAGAAAGGCTTCTCAAAATTGCATTTTCTACTGTGGAAGAGACTTTCAATTTATTAGTTCTTTTTTAAATGTCTACACCTTACTACCCAGTGTTTATTTGGTAAACACTGCCCTACTTTGACCCAAAAAGGTCAATGTAACATGGAACTTTGTAGCTGACACTGACATTTATGGCTCCATCAGTCTGTCATCATTTGTTTTGATCAAATTGGGAAGCAGAGGACTTCTCGGAAGGAAAAGAAGAGAATGGAAAAGCATAAGAAAAATTACACTTGTAAAGCAAAAGGAGGCTTATTAAGAATTTCAGAAATTCTGTCCCTAATGGCTTTGAATCTCTCCATCTTCCATTTCCTAGCATGGACAGGGCTCCCTTTGAAGTCTTTCGAAGCTTTCTGTAGGAAAAAATATATACATGGGTGTGGAGCTGAAAATTGAGCTCATTGTTTTGCCCTTTTAAAATGTGTTTTTCGAAGATTTGCCTTTCATATTGCAGACAGGAAAGAGGATGTGCAATTTTACCTTGTGTAACATCTTTGCCTGAAAAGCTCAAAGTATTTGTCGACGTTTTTTAATGAATAGTTCCCATGTTTGCCTGCTGAGGAAGGCAGAGATTTGTGTAATTTACTTCCATTTTACACCTGAGGAAACTGATATTTAAGGAAAGGAGGCTTAGAACTTCACCCAGTAGCAGAATTAAGAAAACAAGCCCAAATGTTGCCACCAAGCTAATGATGCCCAGTCTAATGATCCTGGAGGGTGAACGTGACCTCCAAATGAAATGTCATTATCAGAAAAAATTCCCCACAGATCTTGTCAAGTTCCATTTTAGTATGAATCTTGCATTTATTATGTAGCATCATATGTATTTATCTGACCCTTTTCCATTTACTGTTCTATTTATAATTTTAATAACTTCTAATTTAGGATCTATTATTGAAATTGAATTTCAAGAACACTCTTGTAGTCATCCTAACTTAGGTTCAAGTTAGGACACAGAATCAGGTCTATGTATACCTGAAAAAATTATATTTGGCCATACGACAGTGGACAAATGCATAAACACAGGACCATGTAGTTAAAGTTTCTTACACATGCATGTGAATCATGGCCTAAACTCAACTGAATCATTATATCATCATTTTTACTAAAAACAACAAATTTAACCCTAAATAGTTCTAATATTATATAGATCATTTGCCCATTGAGCAACTGGAAAAGAACCAACTTTTAAAATAATTTGCATCAACACCCTTTAAAAGGGCTCATGAAATGCAAAGTTTATGTATCTGTTCTTACACCCTTTATCAAATATCCGAAAATGGTAGGAATATTTAAAAAAAGAAATGCTTTAAAAAAGAAAAAAAGATGTAGTTCCTGATTTCAGAAAGTAAATGGATTAGGTAGAGGAAACAGACAAACTGGATAAATGAAAAAAAGCACGCAGAGCTATCTCAGTGGTTCACCCTCTTACATGTACAAGTTTTCTGTTTTAGAAGCTCATGGGAAATTACCAGTAAGTTAAAATGTAAACATTTGCTCATTTCTGTTCCCTGTTTTAACTTCCCTCCCACCTTTATTGTCTTTTCTCTCCAAATCTTCCATACTCCTCCCTTCACCTCAAGCTAGCTCTAGAATTTTCTAACGAAGTATTGCATATTATTGTAATCCTTATGTAAAGGATGGAACTTCAAGTTTGTGTTTTAAACTCATTATGGGAGTCATTATTAATTTTTTTAAAGATTTATTTATTTAAACGTACAGAAATGGGGTACAGGCCAGAGATATAGGGACAGTGAGAGGCTTCACCAGAGACAGAGTGGAGCGCAGTACAGGCAGATCAATGAAGTACACTGCTGAGGGGAGCAGTGGGCAGGTCAGGAGAGGTCTGCCACGCCATATGGATCACCTCTGAGGCTGGGGATTGAACTCATGCGCAAGTGGCATTGGCTTCTTAGTGCTGTGTTTTAACTCACTGTGCCACCAGGGAGGGCCCCAGAGAGTCATTATCAATTTTAAGAACATTTCTTTCATTCTTCAAAAATCAACTTAGATGCCATGCCATAGAGTTTATGTCTTCTTGCCAGGTCAATATTCACAATCATCCCATGGTCTACAAATGCTAACCTAGCATCATTAGAAAAAAATCAGAAATGTCTTGAAAGGACACGCACGTAGGTGAGAATCAGAATGTTACCACTGGTATGGTATGTACCATACCGTAATTAAGCAATTTACTGAATCTCCCTACTTAATCTTTGAAATAATTGCTACTATAAGGCACACTGAGTTTCTATTAAATATGAGCCAATAGGTAGGGCTTTCTTTTTTACTGTCTGACTAAGGAAATCAGACCCTAGCTCTCTTTCACCTTGGGTATTTTGTGTAGATATTCAAGTAAGGAAAAGGAAAAGCTCACTGACTCAGGGGGTCTTCCAGATCTTTATTTATTTTTAACATAAAAACTTATATTTTGAAGGATGGAGGGGTAAGGAAGAAAAATATTCAGCTTCCTATTTATGGGCAAAATAAACCCTTTTAAAAGCTGGAAAAGCAGTCTTTCTTTGTAGTTGTCTCTGAAAGAAATTCCAGGCTAGAAAGAATTATTTTTCAAGATATCTACAAACCACCTAGCCTAATAAGAGGAAAATGTGTTTTTTTTTTTTTTTCCGGGTCAAAAGACTTCATCATACCTGATGAATATGTTTTTTAATTAAAATCTGGCCACAAAATTGGGTTTACTGAGAATCATTGTGATGCCTGATCATTCTTCTAAGACTGCCACCCTTATTGGTACTGATCGCTAACTCTTGACACCCCAGGCCACTTTCTGTATTCAGCAGTTAGAAAGGTGATTTCTGAGGCCTGGCAGCTGTTAGTGTTAAACCTATTGTGTGGAAAACAAAAGCCATTCTGTTCTGTTCCCTGGCTGCCTTTGTATCATTGATACAGGAGCTGTTTCATAAATGGGGTATAATTCTTTACCAGGGAATTTCATTACTGCCCATGTTTCAATGTCAGTGCAGGCTTCCGGACAGCAGAAGGGAATGTTTGAACTGTACTGGTACCTCGGAGGATAGGAATCTTGGGTTCTGACCTCGGAGGATAGGAATCTTGGGTTCTGTTAAGATGCTTACATTTTAAGTCTGATAATTAGTTCTGTGTTTAGATGCCGTCATAAACAACAGCCATGCTTCTTTCCTCTAAGCCGCCAGATTTAAGACTGACTAGAACAATTTGCTGCCAGCCTTCTGGTCTTGGAAATTAATCAGAACACAGTTCATAGTGACACATTATTTTTTTTTAATTGGTGAAAGACATTTATTAAGAGGTTTCACAGTCACTGAAACCCAGATGTTGGAGACCCTCTCCACGTATCACCAAGAGGCTGGTTTCTGCCCATAGTAGCACATTATTAACTAATTTTCTTGAAGAATTCTTCATTTACCTGCCTTAAGAAATTTTGTGATTTGTCTTGGTCTCTCATAGAACAGACCAGGGAACACTTTTTCGCCCACAGGTTATGTTCATTATTGTCATTTAGAAAGTGTACCAATTTAGGTAGTTTTCAGTTGCATATCAGATAAACTGGCCTAAACAATAAAAGAAATACTGTGGGCAACAACACCTTCCAGCCATGGCTCTCTCCCTAGGCTGTAACCCTGTGATATGACCTTGAGGTTCCTCCCGCCACATATGAGACTACTTCTCCACTTATGGCTATAAGGTTCACACACATGAATTTCTTTAGCCTGACTGAAGAAGTGTTGCTTATTCACTTATTTTTCTTGCATGTGTACATTTGCTATAAGAAGAACATGCCCAAGCTATCTCTCATCAAAAAAGACAAATGTAAGCCCTGTCTGATATCTGCTCCTGAGTTCAATCTGTATCAATCAATTGCTAACTGACTCAGAATTGCATGAGCGAGAATAGATAAGTTGTTTTTTTGAGGTGGTTTGTTACACAACACTGCTGTGACAATAGCTAATAGCTGACTGATATTTCATTCCTCATATAGCTGAAAATTCCAAAGTTAGAATGGACTTCCAGTAGGGTTTTAAAGGAATCCCTGTTCTGTTTTTCTGTAATTCCCTTGGCGTTTCAATCCAGCATGTTTCCCTCTTGGTGGAATGATAATATATCTCAGGCTTCACATCTATATCCCATACCATCTGGAAGACAAGAAAAAGCTGTCTTTTTCAGCCATCATAAAAATGTCTTAGGCCTCACTCTGACTAGAACAACTTAAGTCACGTATCTATCATGGGTCTGTTGTTGCACAAAGAGAGCGGGATTATACAACTTGGTTTATGTCAATCGAAGTTCACTCAAAGATAAGAGTGGGCTCAGTCTCTTCCAGATTTTGTGTTATGCCTCATTAAAAGTGGGCATGAGGATGGGAACAGATACTGAGAGGCATCAAGAATGTTAATTGAGAGAGTGTTTAAAATCTCCAACCCTTGTTTTAAATTTTTATTAATACCTTAATTGATTAAAGGCATTTTTCTGCCTCTTATGTTACTAGGCTAACTAAAGCTAGAAAGAGGGCTTTGTCTTCTAGCTCACACAAAGTAGCTAGTGAATAACAAAGCTTATGGCCATACCCATGGCATCTTTGATCCTTGAATATGAATGGGAGCCCAACTCAAGATCTCCCCACTATTGTTTTGTAAAACCTTCCTTTGTACATTAAATGCCCCTACTGAAGTCTCTGTTGGAAAGTCAGTAAGGTTACCAAACTATGTAACTATTGCAAATGTGGGAATCAAAATGATCACCAGTTACTTTCTATGTTCCCACTAGTTCTCCCTGACCTCAAACAAAGGATTGAACAAGTTTTTGTCATCCTAAAATTATTACTGAGTAACTACTGTGCACAAATTCCTGGTGTAAATGTAAGAAATGCCAAATTGAATAAGAGCTTGTCTTCTAGTATTCAGCTTTTGTAATCTGTTGTTCAAAATTTGGGGGGAGGAGGGAAAGGATCTGGACAGGAGTGGGAAGAACACAGGGGACTATGGTGACGGAGCCCAGATGAATTGGTGGTGGGAATTTCACAGGGAAATCATGCATTGTGCAAAAATGAAGGATGGTGTAATGAATATATTTTTTAAAATTGAGGTAAACCTTGGAAACATGGAAAGACTTGGGGACTGATTAAATAATCATATAATTGCCAACTTGAAGTGTAGACTTAGCAGTTTTCCTGAAGTCCTGCTTTCTCTCTGTATTTTTTTCCCAGTTGAGTTATGCCTTGAACCATACAAACAGAAAACTAACATTGGAACCTAAAATAACTGTCAATGCCAAGATTGTTGTGGTTGGTGCATCCAATGTTGGAATTTCCTTCCTCGAGACATTGGTATTTTGGTGAGTAGTTCACTTTTTCTATTTGTTTGTTTTTTACTGTACCTGAGTGAGCCCCCTGTGAAAGAATGGATATGAGTTTGCCATACTATATACTAGGCTTAGGTGGATTAATGAATTGGCACAATTTTCAATATTTTTGAAAACTATATCCCAGGTCAAATCTGGCTTTCCATCTGATTTTCTAAATAAAACTTTATGGGAGCACAGCTTTACTAAGTTGTTTATGTATTGTCTATGATAGCTTGGTGAAGTCCCCTATCATTTAAAAAAAAAAAAAGAAGAGATGTTATAAAACACCCTGACTTTGGGGGTACTACAACCTACATAGTTTTTTCCTAATATTACTCAGTATCACATGGGAATCTTTTGCTACAGTTTAAAGCTTCAAGTCCTAGGAGGCAAGTTGGTAAATGGAAGGTGGGAGAAAGGAACCCTACTATGGCTGCTTTGGAAGGCAGCAATGTTACTACCCAGGGAAGAGATGCAGGCCCTTGTGAAGGGTTAAATGAGGAAAGAGCTGTGGAAAGAACCCCTGAAAGGGATCTGGTTGATATGAAAATGAACTTACCCCAAATGGTTATTTTGCTCATTTGATAGTACATTAACCAGATAGAGAATGAATTATTTTTCACTTTCTAGCACTTTCTTTAATTATCAAGAATATACCCTTAGCTAATCAGAAATCAGTCATATGTCATTATTGAAATTAGCAGTGGAATTCATGTGTTTCAGATACTGTGGTCACTCTGTGGCAATCTTTCATTGTGTGAAAATAATAATGAGGAATACCCAGGAATATCTGCTTTCCTGTGTGTATCACATGATAGTTTGAGGACTTTATTCATTCTAGTGAGTGTTTTCATCTAAATCTCTGAAAAGCAAGTTTTATGCAACCATTTTTGAGTTAATGAGTTATCAATATAGAGTTGTAAAATTGTAGCAGTCAAGAAGTTATCATAGACTGGTCTTAAATTTTAATTTAGCCATATTATGTTATTATGTTTTGTTTAAATGATTATATTAAGATATATACATATAATTTCCTTTTGTGAAATAAGCTAAGATTTAATGAAGACAACTATAAATTTTGATGTAAATACTTCGATGATCAAATTCCTCAATCAAACAGACCTTTTTAAAGCATTTTAAAGTGCTCATAATTCTTTATCTTCATTACACAGATTATGTACACTAAAAATAGAGTGGTGTCAGTTTACAGATCTCTAATCCTTAAGAGAGGAAATAGTTTTCTCATTATTTTCTCTAATTATTTTAAATTAGAGATCACCATAGTAACCTACTGCATATTTTACTTTACCAGTTTAGCTGCCATTTGAACTCGATTTTCTAAATGATTTGAGTTGGAATAAAATTGAAAAAACACCATTTTCACCGAACACTGACCCCCAGTGAAGATTAAATCCACATTTTAGAGGCAAGATTTAGAAAAATCACCTTCCTTGGGCACTTGCACTGCATTATCTAACCCAGCTGGGGTGCTGTAGTTCCTGGAAAACCCATTTGAGACCCAGTGAGCAGCCTTTTTTTCCAGAAAATCTAGTAATCCTGTCATTTGGTAACAAAACAGGTATAACTCTTTGTTCTTCTGTTACTTACATGCAAACAAATTACAAAGCAAATTTGGTTTCTTCTTCAAAGGGCACCAAAAGCAGTCCTTGCATAAATTCTTGTCCCTTATCACAGCCTTCTTTTCCAAGTGTTAACTTGCTACTGGGGGAACTGAAGTCATTTGTCCACAGTCATCAGGACGTAAGTTCCACAAAGGAGTAAATACTGAGACGATGCTTTAATTTTTTTTTTTTTTGAAGATTTATTTATCCATACAGAACTGGGGTACAGGCCAGAGTTGCAGGGACTATGAGAGGATTCACCAGTGGGGACAGTGAGAGACAGTGGGGAGCAGAACAGGCAGATCAACGAAGTACACTGCTGAGGGGAGCAGGGGGCGGGTCAGGAGAGGTCTGCCGCCCATGTGGATCACCTCCGGGGCGAGCAAGGATTGAACTCATGCTGAAGTGGCTTTAGCTTCTTAGTGCTGAGCTTTAACCTGCTGCGCCACCAGGGAGGGCTCAATTTTTTTTTTTTTAACATGATATTTTATCTGGTCATGCTGCCCATCCAGAGTGGCATTCGCATGGACACAGTGCCTGGTTGTCGGGGTGTCAATGTGCATTGTCTTGCCCTTACTCTGGTACAAGGCCTCTGAGGCTCTCCAGTACCCAGTGATATATGTGATAGCTGTTTTCTTAGAGACACACACTAGAACATTTTGTGAATTCCTTTATCCCCCCAGATCTGGAAGAATTCTTGAGCGCTGGGCTGAAAAACAGTGTCTTGGCCCTTAGAGTTCTCTGCAATGTCCATCAACCTTCTCAATGCCCCTGACTGATCCGCAGAGAAGTGGGCATAACCCAGGGTGGGGAGGAGGCAGAACTCATGAGTCTGTAGCCACCAATATCATGTGCATTTGTCTTCTGAGGGCATCATGTTCACACAGCTCTAATAGTGGAGGAGGGAGTGAGTTCAGATTTCTACACTCTGCCCCATATGCATTCCAGCTTCTTTCCCCATCACTATTGCTGCTAGGGTGTGGACCCAAATGGTGGGAATCACAAGGTGAGCAGAGGAATAAGGCATAAGGCTAAGGCCAGAAAAGAGCTTTTCTTGGGGTGAGAGAGAGAAGGAAAATTCCCACTCATCCTATGGTGTAGAGGACAGTGAATTGGAAGACAGAGGCAGCTCTTCAGACATTTTCTTGTGAATTATCCATGTTCTTCGTGATGCAAAGGTACAAATGATGGACCAGACTACTTTAATATGGTTCTCATGATGGACGGGTTGTGCTCTTTTTGCTCTTTGGGGTTGAAAGTTCTTGACTTGGACACTGTGAGTGGTTCATTCTTCTTAGTATTTCTGTTAAGAAGACTAATTTACTACTGGAAAAAGCAGAAAGAAGCCAGTCTCAAGCATGAGCCCACCTCTGCTGCCAACCAAGGCCCTAATGGTGGTCTTGTCCTCCTTACCATGCTGAGGTGGATCACAACAGGGCTCCTGATAGCTGAAAGATGCTGTCACCCGAGTAGCTCCACAGCTGTAGTAGATGTATGAAGGGGACCCCTTGTGTATCTGGGGATCAACAACTACGTCCACTGGTGAGATGCCGTCATCCATCATGCAGGTACCATTTCCCAGTGGAAAGTGTTATAATGAAGCCTAAATCTCTTTATAGAAATCGCTAAGCTTCTTTCCATAACACTTCGAAAGTTATATTTTGTGTACCAAATTTTGCTCTGCTGAACTCCCCAAATATTTTGAAAATATTAGACTTTCCACAAAAGCATTTAAACTGCTTTAAAAAGAAACATGGAAATGCTATTTTTTGAAAAAAGGGCAGGAACCAGGTCTAATTTGTCCTGCATTTTACCTCTGTGATATTCATAGTGTGGCCCGTGGTCTTGGGTAGACAATGTCAGCATCACCCTGATCTTTTTAATATGAGGCCTTGCCTCATATTATGTCCCAAATAGACCAATGTTTCTCCCCAGAATTATACAGAACAGCTTCTTCATTCTCATAGGTATTAATGTACTGAGCTAAAGCAGATAGTATTTTATTCTGTTTCAACTTGCATGTCTATTCTATTATTTACTCCTAATTACAGAGTGAGTTCTTTTAATCCATTATTTTCAAATCCTTCCTAATTCAATTGTGAAGTAAACTACCTACTGAAGAGCCTATAATGGCTCTAGAAAAAGGCATCGATAAATTCTACAAGGACAATGGCTGAAAGCAGCCCTCGGTGGTGCCCAGACGACCCTTTTTGTGAGAGAGAAATACACACTAATTCCTGGAAAGTACTGGTAGCACAAGTACTTCACTTTAATGGCCGGGAAGAGTTTTCTCTAAAACCCACCCAATGAGCTCACCTAAGGATGAAATCGCCAGTTTTCGTCCTAGACATTGATTCCTCATCTGGTTGAAAGTGTGGAGGTTCCAAGAATAGCTTGGAACTAGCAGAGCATGTTTGTGAAGCTACATTTGTGGCCGGATGACCATAACTCCTGTTATCGGGCCATGCAGGACCGCACAATATCCGCTGCAGCTGTGGTGTCTGGCAGCTACTAGCCAAACGCTTGCAGCTTAATTAGGCTTTTTATCTTTACATTTGTCTGAGGACATCTGAAACCTTCAGTGTGGCCTGTCACTAATTAGGTGACTAATTAAATAGTTAGAGCCTCCTTGCTGATCTCAATGCTAAACCCCAGTGAACAGGTTGGTGGCTGTCATTATTCCGACTGTCAGGCTCTGCCACAGGAATCGATGGATCCGTGCTCTCTCTGTGTACCCTTTGGCACCAGGGCAAAGGCAGCATGATGGTCAGGACTGTGGCACATGCTTGCTGCCCTATGTGCCTGGGGTGTAGGCAGCAATCATCAAGGCAGGTCTCATCTCGCCATATTGTTATATTGGCATCACACTGGGACCTGTCAGGGGCCGAGACAGGGGCACAGCTGGTGGCTGGGGTGGGGGTGGGGAAGATGGAGACAATTATATGTCAGGCTCAGAGGCCCAGCATCTGCAGGCAGGAGGATCTGACATAATGACCCTGAATCCCCCCGATGTTGCTCATCACAGGAGGATTTCCTAATCAGACACCAATATTCAAATATAATTAATGTTAAATGAAAGTATCTTCATGTATTGAAATTATCTACTTTTGCTCATTTCTGGAAAACTTGCCCTTCTCCTAATATCCACTTGAGTGCCTCCCAGAATGAAAGAAAAGTCATCCTCTTTGAACATTATTAGGTCTTTGTAGAGGATGAGCTTATTGTTATATTTTGCAATATAGCTCTTTGGGTTAACGACAATATCTCTAGCTAGTATATTTTTCCTCATCTCACAAAGCACACAAAACTGTATAATGAACCTTCCCTGTCAGTCTTCATCCTCTACTATCAAATGATAACATCACCACCTTTCTTGATGTACGTTCCTTCAAAAGGTGCAAACAAAGGATTTGGGTGTAAGTTTATTTGGGAATGAGCCTGGAGAACTACTTGAGCAAACAGGGTGGTGAGTGGGGAAGGGAGGAAAGTCAGAAAAGGCCCCCCAAAAGCATTGATTAGCAGGTTCCCAGAAGCATGTGCGGCTCAGTCCTGCTAGTCCTCCAGGCAATACAACTGAGAGAGACCTGAGAAGCAGGAGCCTGAACCCACCTGTTTTGATCCTCGTGGTTGCTGAGTCACCATGGACTGTTCTTTCCTTCTGCCACTCAAGCTCTGTAGCTCAGAAGATGCCCCGGGGTAGAGAGGCAGGAAAACACTGATGGTAGAAGAACCACTTTCCCTGAAAGCTTCTGGCAGAGTACCCTTCCTGTCCCAGTTTCTTTAGTTTGTCCTCTTCTTTCTTAACATGCATGTAGTTGCCCTTTAAGGAAGACAAAGACAGAGAAAAGCCCTGAGAAGACTGGGGTATTTCCTGACTGCCTCTCTTCCCAGGCATTCTTGCAACTCTAAAGAGAACCCCAGGCGTACTGCTCCATCATAAACCTTTGCTGGAGTAGAGATGGTTTGAGGTCTGCCTTGGAAAATGCTTTATTTCTACTCAGGGATGGAGATAAGAAAACGACATCCACAATTTTCAAATGTGGTCTATGGACTGCATCATCAGCATAACCTAGAAACCCGTCAGAGATGCAGATCTTCGGTATAGGATGTGGACCCAGGAATTCGTATTTTCACAACTCCGCAGGGCAGGCTGAGACACTGAGTTAATTGGCTTAGTCATGTACTTTCTTAACAGAAACTTCTATATAATCCTACCCTCTTTTTTGAGCACCCAAATCCCTTGGGAGCCTCTCATTTTTCTGTCCCTGGAAAAGTGGTTCTCAAAAGTTGTTCTTGGAACACCAGGATCAGATCATTTGGGAAATTTTAGAAAAACAAATTCTCCGGTTTCACTAGACCTAATGCTTCAGAAATTCAGAGACTGGAGCCCAGCAATCTGTGTTTTGACAAGTCCCCCTGGGATTCACTCTGTGATGCCACTAGGCCAATTCCATTTCTATCCTAGAGTCAGTCACCTTTCTCATGTGCATACTTGAACCCCAAATGACAAAGGAAAGTGCGCTCCCAGCCATGCCCTCTTCATTTCAGTTTAGCTCAGCTCTGACTCCACTGGCCACTTCTATTTTTCCCTGCAGAGAGGATTCAGGCTATAACACTTACCCACTGAATTCTTTTATCCCAATAGAAACAAATAGAAGCTTCTACATGCAGTGAGTGAATAAGCTGACTCTCCCTTACAGCACTTGATATTGGGTGAAAATTTGGAGGGAACAACCAGAAAATGCCTGCTCTGGATGTATGTGTGTGGGGGCCATTCTCTAGAGGTGCCAGCTGGTCATCTTCTCTGGGAAATGGAAGTGGTTACAAACACTATCTGAGACCCAGACCAGACAAGGCTGCTTACTGAGAGAGGCTTCTGGAGACCATATTTATCTCTACCTATAGTTTTCTGAAGACAATTCCTTTCAAAGGGATAACTATAATCTTCCCAGTATCACTGAAATAGTAGTACAATTGGGCTTGGAAGAAACTGTTACAGGGCTGGGCAAAGGGCACCCCAGAACTCCCAAACCTGTGTGTGCTAATAAATAGGTTCTGCCATCTGCTGCTTCAAGACAAAACATAGAGACCTTCAATGGAAAGGAAGTTTAACATATTAGTGTGCAGTGCAGACAAGACAAATAATATAGTTTCCAAATCCAGCACCCAAAGTTACCCATCCCCTCATGGGTAAGAGTCTAGCCACACAGGATTAATTCAAAAGGCCACCACAGTCTAAAGTAACTTCCGTCAGGGACCCATAGCAAACAGGATCAGAAACACTCAGACAAGTTTGGGAGGAAAAAAAGCAAAATCAAAATCACGATTAAAAACTGCCGTTGTTAACCTCCCCACGGAGTTCTCACCCACATCTCTTCCAACTGGTCCAGGCAGGACCAGGAAGCCACATGTCTCTGCTCCATGTGCCCCCTTGTTCTCCCTCCTGCATCCTTCCTTCTCTAGTCTCCTCTCCTGCTTCTCCTCCATCCCTTGTGTGAGGAAGGGAACCTGGAAACTCCCTTTTCCTGGGGACCACCCTGTTACTGGACTGTTTTCAGTTTCCCTTTTTATTTTATGAACTTGTGGTGGAGAAAAATGTTCTGAACTAGCTTTCTAGACATCGGGGTAATGTGGATAACTTTTTATAAGCCACAAATTGCAAAAATTCCAGACTCAAAATTCTGCCCATCAGAGCTACTTTTAGGGTCTACGTCACAGATGGGGGTGTAGCCCTCTACCCTTTATAAAATGACAGTTTTCTAGGCTCTTATTTCTGGGGTTACAATTTGACAGAGCTGGGCTGTGTCCTAGGAATATGTATTTTTTTTAAAGGTTTATTTATTTGTACATACAGAACTGGGGTACAGGCCAGAGGCTCAGGAAGGCTTTACCAGAGACAGAGTGGGGAGCAGAACAGGCAGATCGACGAAGTACACTGCTGAGGGGAGCAGCGGGTGGGTCAGGAGAGATCTGCCATGGCATGTGGTCACTTCCGGGGCGGGCGGGGATCGAACTCATGCAGAGGTGGCTTTAGTTTCTCAGGGCAGTGCTTTAACCTGCTGCGCCACGAGGGAGGACCCGGTATATGTATTTTTTAACAGAATCACCAGGTCATTCTGACATGCAGCTACATTTAGTAATCATTTGTGTGATATTCCTTAAAGTTGGCAGTCTTACCTATAAGGAAAACTATTTCCCCCTCTATTTGCTCAATGTAAGTAATTTGTTTTTATGGACCTGTTATCCAAACCATGTTTTCTAATTCTTAGCACATTATATAACTTCTAGATAGATCATGACTTCAAGACTCACTAGGCATAATTATGACCTTTTAAACATTAAATAACTGAAGCCATTACACCATGTTGCTAGTATTTACATGTAAATTGGACATCGTAGAAAGCATTTGATAAAGTTTGATGCTTAAGTTTGCACCATTAAGAATGAAGGACCTGGGTTCCTCCCAGGTGGCACAGTGCGTTAGGACACAGCATTGCAAGCAAACCACAGCCACTTCAGTGTGAGTTCTATCCGAGGCCCCGGAAGTGACCCACATGGCATGGCAGACCCCTCCTGGCCTGCCTGCTGCTCCCCTCAGCAGTGTACTTAGTCCATCTGCCTGTTCTGTGCCCCACTGAGTCTCCAGTGAATCCTCTCACTGCCCCTGCACCTCTGGTCTGTACCCAGTTCTGTATGAATAAATAAATCTTTAAAAAAAAAAAAAGAATGAAGGTCCAATAAGGTGTCTGCTAAGTATGAGGAAACCTGCTTATATGGTATGAATCAAGCCTTCCTAACCTCCAGCATTTGTGCAGAATGTTAAAATTCTTCATCACCCGTCCTCCCCACCAGAAGTGATTTCACTCAGTTTTGAATTTCCATCACGCTTTGTTATTTTAGCCTTACAGAAATGATCGATTTGTGTCTTACTCTTTGCCATCTTTGTATGTGAAGACTTTTCCACTTGTCTTTATAGCCGACATCCTGATAGTTACATCTTATATATAAACACATGTTTAAAGTAAAAGTGTATAATGTTTTCACTTTTATCATCAATCATTTCCCCTAAATTAGAAAGCAAGACTGAATTTCATTTTAGTATGTCTTGCCAGAATTCCCAAATTTTATTTCTGCTTATTCAGTGGGCATTTCAAACATTATCTACTAATTTTCATTTTGTTCATGTTTTTCTTTTATGACAAGTTCCAAATTTCCAAATCTTCCTCCAGCCCTTTCATCTAGCCACCAGCGTCCTCTCCTGTCAGGTGCCTGAGAAGCCACAGAGCACCTACGTCACTGCAGGCAAATGTTCACAGCTAACTGTTGGATGCTGTCTTGATTCTACACCCTCATCCCAGGAAACAAGCCTGGTCTTAGACAAGCTTAAGAGATTTACCTTTGGCCATTTTCTCTAGGCTCCATCATGGTTCCCGCCAAGGCTTCTGTGAATAGGGGAGCCATGCAAAATTGTACTCAAGAGAAAGGAGAAGTCGAATCTGAGGAAGCTTTTAACCTTTTCCTCAACTGAACACCCTTCTCTAACGGTGCTTGGAACCTTTAGCCATCTCAGTGTCTCCCTCTCAGAAAGTATCAGAACCTACAACTGTGTGGTGATGGCTGACGCTCTACTGTTACTTTTATTAGCACAACTCAAATGAAAAAGTTGTCAAGGACATTGTCAAAAAAAGTCTTTTGTAAAAAAAAAAAAAGCAATTGTAATAAAGAAAAAATGAAAAACAATGAACAACTATATGCTAGAGACATTTTACGGGGGAGGGGTGGGGAATGGGGTCAAAACTGGTGGGAAAGGTGTAGGCGCCTGTGGTGATGGCACACAGTTGAATGGGTGGTGGGAAGTCCACAGGGATTACAACTGAGATCGAAAAAGGCACAAAATGAAGAATGATGTAAAAATAATTTTTTTTAAAAGTCTCATCATCTAAATACAAAAAATTATTGCTGAAGCAGTAAAGGCTTTTTCAGGGAAAAGTTGATAATCTTAGCCTATCCTATACTTACAATGAACATGTTTTAATTTTATTTTGCCCTATGTTTTTCTTCTAATATTGGAAGTTTGTGTAACTTCCACTTTTAAATCCCACCTATAGCATTTTATCATTGTGACTTTACATAGTAGTATTAAAATTAAATTAAATCTAATTTATTCTTTGATTAGTAAAATATGCTATTAGGTTAAATAATCAATATTGAGCTAGGGTTTATTGTCATTTGGCAAATATTTTGTTATTACTTTGAACAATTCAGAAGGCAGAGATTTTAGTAAATTGTAGCATTTGGGCTGATGTGGAAAATTATTTTCTCACTACACTATTTGTTCAAGTAAAAACATTAATGAAAGAAGTTAATTAAATTACTTGCTTAGGTTGCCCTCACTATGCCAAAAACAAGGAATAAGCAGAAACATTTAAAAATATTAATAAGCTGTCACCTGGCAGGCTGACAGGTTTCTACCACGGAGAAAGGTAAGCAACATGCAAAGTTTTATGTTTCTTTTATCATGCTCACCATAAATTGGCAACATGACCCTCTTTATTTAGAAGGATAAGGATGTTTCGACCTAATTTTGTAGCTGCCTTCCCGAAGCAGGGAATGAAATGCAATACCTTTTACTTATTTCCCTGGATACTCTAATCCCTCCCTGCTTTACAAGTATCTTTGAGCTGTTCCTCCCTTTGTATCCACAGCAACGTGAAATCCCCACTGGAATTATCTGCTGCGAAAATGCAGGTGCACTTGCTTAACGTTTCATTGGCTTGAGCACTTAACTTCAGCTTTTTTTTTTTTTTTTTTTTTTTTGCCACGACACAGTGACCTTTGATTTTGGAGCAGAGGGCTCACAATGTTAGATATTGTTTATATACATTAAACCAACACCAGTAAATCTGAGGGCTGTGCTTTCTCTGTGGTCCTGCTGGTCCTGCCATTTCAAGTAATGCATGCCCAAACTCAAGAAATATTTTGTGACTCACTATTCTATATGTAAGGATTTTTTTTGAACATTCCTAGATCATTAAATTTAAAGCATTGAGATTGAGGAAGCTGTTATATATGTAGCTACATGTATATTTAAGCAGCTATATACCAGCTTTCCATTCTTTTTCTTTGTTTTTAGCCAAATTCCTTTTGCACATTTCATAGTAGCTATACTAGTCCTTTACTCAATCTTCAAGTTCACTGCTTTCATCTTTCTTGTTTCACCTTCTATTCCTCTTCCTCAAGCAAGTGCATCTCCTACATCATAAAGAAAACGGATGCAGCCACCAAGCAGGCTCCTCCTCCTTTCCCTTTTTGCCACTTCTAAACATCTACAGGAATGTTCTTTCACTTCCCCAGATTCAGTGGGTGCTTACCCACTCGCTCTGTCTCCTCTTCAAAGTTCCTCTCCTATATCTCCTTACCCCTATATCAACAAACTTGCTTTTTTATGAAAGACATACATATATTTACATACACACACACACACACACACACACACACATATACACATCCAGAAAATACCACTCCACCAAACCTTTGAGAGAAGTCTTTCATTATTTAGCTGCATAATTCAGGATAATACAGTGCGGTCACCTGGCAATTTACCAGTAATTTGATCCATGTTATTAGGTTGTTCAAATGATTCAGTGTCAAAGGGATTGCTTTTATAGTAAAGATAGATGTGTGTGTGTGTGTGTGTGTGTGTGTATGTATATGTTTACAATATATGAATAATTAATGACTTCTTTTACATAGAAATGTAAAAATGACCTTTATATAGCTGAATTTTAAATCACATAGTTTCCATAGCCAAATAAATTTTAACTGCATGTGAGTATGAACACACATGATTATTATTTGTTTTCTGTTAAATGGCAGTAAATTAAAGACCTGCCATTGCTGTGCCTTTACACATTGGCACCCATAAGTAGCTAGGGTTAATTGTGACCTTTATGTTATTTGAACATAGTCAAAATTTTGATTCTTATTAGAGGATAAGATGTGTTCAGTTTTCTTTGTATCAAAAAAGAATATTCATTTTCAAATGACACACATCCTTAGAGACTATAAAGCAAAACCTTTCATAATATTTAGCTATTTTTAAATGTCAGGTGCGGTTGAGTTTATTACATTGCCGACTTGTACTGTCACCAAAAGTCCTCTGCTTTTAGTGGTACTTAACAGATTGTCAGTAAATTGATAGCATTTCCACATTTGGAAAATTTCCAATCTCCTCATGGGAAAGGAGGGCAGGTGTTTTCCTCTAACTTGGGGAAGATTTCTTTTTTGGCATTTGGTTGCTTTAAGGGGAGGTGCAAACAAAGAAGAGATTTTAGGGGGGAAAAAATCTCATCATCCTGAAGTCTATGAAAAGATCAGCTCACCCATAAAAATTTGCAGACACTAACTGGAGGGCAAATTTGCAGTAGGAGTATTTTTAAGTACTTCAGGGAAAGCAAGAAGTGAATCTCAAGCACGTAAGTTCTTGAGAAGCCTCTATATACATGCTCCAGGCATGTGGCTTAACGTTACTAACAGGGCTGTTTAGAGGGGCCTGGTGATCGACAGGGTGCTACTTGGGGTTAGAAGACGTGGCTTTCATGTTAAATTATGAGCTTCATGATCACGAGCAAATTACCTACCATTTCCAACCTTGATTTTCTTTTTTAAGAAATAAGAGTAATAATTCTGTATGAAAGATGTAATAAAAACCTACACCCTGTCCCTGGACAAATTGTCTTGAAGACTGTTTCCTATGATAATGCCTATGAGCAAGCTTTGGGCCATAGAAAGCCTGATGCAAATATGAGGGGATTTTGTTTTTAAAAGGAATCCTCTAGAATCTTCTCTTAGGTAAGCCTTCAGTAACCTTATTAGAATAATTATATACAATACATATATGTATTTCCTTTGCTTTTTTAAAAGTTCCTGTTAGACCACATTGCTTTTAGGTAACTGCTCACCAATTGAAAGAATTTTGAAGAGGATTTTAGCTTTTTAACAAAAGATGGAAACAAAAATAGTGCACAATGATGGTTTTATACAGCCACTCTCTAGGCTCTGAGCAAAGATAATGCCCCACCAAGTCCTTCCCTAGCACCTCCTTTATCCAGGCTGGCATTTTATCATATTCCTGTTTATATTGAATATTAGTGTTATTTAAGTTTTATGTGTTATTTGGTATGATTGGGTAGGTCATTTTGGAAGGTCTGTTTTTTCCATATAAATTAGTGGTAATTGTTTCTTTGCTTTATGCCATTTCTACTCATGAAAGATTTCAAAGGAGTGCGCTATTTAACATAATGGGAGAGATATTGAAGTATACTGACCTGAGATGAGCAATCTAGGGGTCTTAGTACCAATTTTTTGCTCAGTTCCTAGTATGTAAATTCGTTTCTGGTATGAATCTTGCTTCATGTTAGAGCATGAGGCAGAATGGACCTGGAGGTGGGGGGGGGAGGTCACATGACTACTGACCCTTTACTCAGTCCTTGGTATCCAATTATACAACTCACCTCTTGGTATGTAGCCATAGCATAGCTGACCATGTAGCCATATCACAGCTACCAAGGTAAGCCCACCCAATACCCTGTAGAAACTGAAAGTGTATATAAGTCACTGACTCCCTGTAAACGGGGCTCAGCCTTTGAATGCAAATCTGCTGAGTCATCACTGGGGCAATTAAACTTGCTTCTTGTTAGCCCTGGGATCTAGGTTTCCTTTGTACCATATAACAACGTGTGTGTCCATATATATGTATATTTGAAAGTAATAAAGCTAATGTTGACTGATGGGAATTCACCTCTTTATTGCCTCTGGATCCTTCTTAACAATTTGAGATCTACCATAGAGGAGATCCAGAAGCTAGGAGAAGACAATGGAGCCAGATAGCTTAGGTTCACCCCCTATCTCCTGACTCTAGGTACATGAACTTAGACAAATAATCTCCACATAGCATTTAGGGGTAAAACATTGCTGTCCCCATGGGACTGCTGTGAGGACTATATGAAAACCTGCAAAGAGTTTGAGTGTAAGCCTTCAGAGAAGTTTATCTGAGTTTATTATGATTCCTAGCAACTTTTTAGTAGTCAAAATTAACTGCGCACTAATTTATACTAAATATTTCTCCCTTGCCCCCAAATAGTTTTATTTTGTTTTGTTTTGAGAAGGAAATTTTTAAAAACTAAATGATTAGGGCCCTCCCTAGTGGCACAGTGAGTTAAAACACAACACTAAGAAGCTAAATCCACTTCAGCATGAGTTCGATCCCCAGCCAGGGAGGTGACCCACATAGTGTGGCAGACCTCTCCTGACCCGCCCGCTGCTCCAATCAGCAGTGTACTTCCTCGATCTGCCTGTACTGCGCCCCACTCTGTCTCTTGTGAATCTTCTCACCGGTGGCCCCTGCACCTCTGGCCTGTACCCTAGTTCTGTGTGCATAAATAAATAAATCTTAAAAAAAAAAAAAGATTAAATGGTGTCTGCCATGACCATGGTATAATTTTTGGGTGTTTCTGCCATTTGCTGCTCAGATCCATCTTCCTTCTTTAAGGCCTCAGTTCTGTTTGAAGACTTGTATCCAAAAAGCTGTTAGATTTTTTTAAAAGTTTAATAATTGGATAACAGATGGAGTAATGTTAAATTGAATTATCATAAACTCTCACCAATTCATGCTTTACCTCTTACTACGTGTTTTCTTCTTTTACAGCTCACACTTGAAGTTTAGTAATCTTACTCTGATTTCAACACATGGACTCCCAGGGAAAAAACTTCTGGACTCTGAACAAAGGAAGTTTTTAGCAACTGAGTATGAATTCTACTTGTTTTCTCATTCTGGGACTCAGAAATCCTAATTTGTGTGGGTCATTTCATGCTAAATAGCAGGTTTCAGATTGGGGAGGGAAAGGTTGTTAACACATTTCTTGGGAGACACAAGTACAAACCCTAAAGGAATGAAAGGCAGCAGGGTTGGGCTGCATTTGGTATTTGTGGGAAGACATCTGCCCAGTTCCAGATACCTGGGACCAAGCGCTCTGACCAGCACAGCTCTTATCTCTGTGCTCAGTAACACTATAGGTGGGGGAGCCTGGTGACTGTTTGCATCAGGCAGGGTAACTCCCCTAAGCTTCAGAGTTGGGAGATAAAGACAGGATGCCTCACTTGGGTTTGGGTCTCACATCCTCCCTAGACATTTGTCATCAGGCTGAGACCTTCTGTGCCAGTGCAGGCAGGTTTTATTGTTTCTATCCCAGTAGAATCACTATTTGACAACATCCGTTCTAGAAAGTGCCATTTCATTATCACACAGCTTCCATTAATTTTAATTTCCTGTAGCGAAACATGGGTACCAGAATGATTAGGCTCCCTGCCTCTAGAAACAATGTCCCAATTTTTCCAACAAGGAGGAGAAAATTGTTTGGAGGGGGAAGGGGAACCATTAATTTTAGAATCCATGACAAAGGGATCTTCTTTCCTCTGTGAAAATGACTTACTTTGCCTTCCAACAGTGAGGAAAACAACTTTCTTGGCAGCAGGAAAACTAGAACCAGGCTTATTTCAACTTCATACTTATCAGAATATAAATTGTGGGTGTTTTTAATTATTTGGAAGGACATTAACAGGTTGAGTAGAAAAAATTGTAGGTTTTGAGCCAGGGGCATGAAGATTCACATTTGCACCCAGCACAAGTAGGATTTCATTTTCTGAGCTCTGGGCTTTTTCACTGTTCTGAAGTATACAGTGTTACTGGGTTGGGGGGCTAAAATCCAGGTAACAAGTTCTGACAGAGTAGAGTATCAACACACACAGATCCCCTCCCCTCACTTTCCCTCTCTAAATGACATCATTCCCAGGAAAATTTGGTGTGATGGATAAATATCCTAGGAGGAATTTAATTCAGTTAGCATGGTGTAGGTTTCTCATAGGAGAGAATAGTTGTATGTGACCTCTGGTTCTATACTATCTGGGATCGACGTGAATGGGAAGTCACCTGGTGTTTCTTTCTGTCCTCACTTTTCAACATTCTCAACACACCAGCCAGAGTGATATACTGCACAGCCAAGAATTGCACTGTCCAATCTGGTGACTACTAACCACATGTGGCTATTTAAATTTAAACTAATTAAAGTTAAATAAAATTAAAAAAAATTCAGCTCCTTAGTCACATTAGTCATATTTCAAGTGCTGATATAGTCACATGTAGCTAGTAGTTACTATTTCAGGCTGCACAACTATAGAGCATTTCTACCACCAGAGCATTTCCACCATTACAGAAACTTCTAGAAAGCTTCTGCCTAAAACCTGTTTCTACTCAGTTACTTCTTTGGCATCATAATTTACTATTTTTGCTCTATTTTTCTCTACTGTGGCCACATCAGCCTCCGTGAGGTTCCTGGACACAATGGACAGGCCCCTACCTCAAGGATTTTGCTTTTCTCTCAAATGGTTTTCTTAAATGTCAGCTTTTTATTGAGACCTACCCTGAATGCCTATTCATTTGTAACCAACACCAATACATTGCAGTCCTCCTTGCTTTTTTTTCTTGCTGCACAAATCCTTAATTTTATGTAATTTGCCTTTTAAATTATGCTTATTCTTTATATCATGCTCCTTCAACTATAGTATAAATTTTTACTGTAATATAAATTCCACAGGGACAAAAATTTTGAACCTTTTTGTTCACTGATGTATCCCCAGCATCTGCGACGGTACTTGGCACTTAACAGGTGTTCAGTAAATAATGTCAAATAGATGAAAGTTACCTGCAAAAAACCATCTCCTTTCGACTATAGACAGGGTCTAAATAACAGAGGCTTCTGCATGGCTTAACTACATGTTATCATAATTACAAAATGATACACAGGATACTGTTTTCACATGGTCCTCCACCCTCAAAGAAGGAAATTATCTTTGATCATGGAGTCTAAAAATAGCAAGTACGTTAACATCCATACATTTAAAAGTTTAAATTCCTGATATTAAATACTAATTCTGAACTTTCCCTAGCCAGTGTTCTTACCGTTTTTTGAACAGCCAGTTTTTGTCTCCTTTCCCCTGGCCAATCAAGTGTCTGGCAGAGGTGCTGATCGTCCTGGATGCAGAGTAAGGAAGGTGGTAGGAGAGGACCAGGAAGCAGGGGGAAATTCACTAATTGGACAAATAGTTAATTGTGATGTTCCTCCTTTTTAGAGTGTCGCTATAATTTCTTTAAGAACACCTCTGACCTTCATTGCAGTTCTGAAGGGGTCTGTCCCTATGAAGTGCAAGACCCACCATACTTAGACTTGCTTTTGGGTTTTGCCTCTAATTTTGCACCTGGAGCTTTGGCCTGACTCTTCTGACCGCTTCATTTGGGTACTGACTGCAACTATGAGCAAGCCAGTCACTCTTTACATATGTCTTCCAAGAATTTTCCCATCCTGCTCTTATGCTGTTTTCTCTTCCTTACTGCCTGATTCCAGAATGTTCTGTGCAGACAACCTTTCCCATTGTTTTCAAAGCAGGGTCAGTTGAACTTTAGAAACATGAAATTTCATTGATGTTCCTTCTCTGGTTCCTTCTTTCTTGTCCAGAATACCTTAGTCCAGGTATTTCTTCTGTTATCAAAAACATTACTTGCTGTATCAGAATCCTAATGCTCAATAACTCTGCTTAGGGGATAGTTTAGGAGAAAATATCACTGAGTCTTCAATGGCTAGTTTTGCCTACCTGATGGTTAAATAAAAGAAAGTTCAGAGTAGATAACAATATCCATATCATTATCAAAGTGAAATTTCAAACTAAAGTTTGTCATTTCAGTGCAGTGACAAATTGTTAAAGCAAGGACCACATTAATGCTTCATAAGGATCCAAAAGACACCCCCAATGCTCCTCAGTGCAGTTCCCACTGGATAGCACTTCAGAGTCTAACAGTGAAGTATATATTCTGATGGTTATCAACACCACCGTCCCACTGTCATTAGAAATAGCATTGTCTTAGTCTTCCACAAATTTCTCCTGAGAACTTTTATCTTTGAGTAAATCCTCATAAGACTAATCCCTGTACACTAACTGTATTTAACTTTTCCTCATCTTGGATGACCAACAGCACCACTCCTGACATGAAGACATATCACAAATGAGAAAAAAATCCTTTATGGATCTCTGGTGAATGTACAAAATCAATAAGGTTTCCTATTTTCCTGTAAAACTACCCAAATGGTCTTTTGAAAGAGATTTTCATATCACTGTCTATTATTTTCCATGACAGGCCAGCCCCTGATATTCTTTTCTTATTAAGTAGAAATTTTCTTGTTTTTAAGTGTTGCTTCATAGAGAGATACAAAGCCCAGAGCTCCCGTCTTTCTCCCGGTCCCAGTAACAGGATCTAATGTGCATCCATTACTAGAATTTTTGTGTGTGTGTGGTGAGAACAGACTCGTGTGTGGATCAAAAGGAAAAATGTTCTCCCATTACCACGTCAGAATCCTGTTTGCCTCTAAGCAAAGTAAACAGGATTATGTATTATTTAGAATAATACCAGTCATATATGCATCCCATCTGACAAATCAGCATCTATTACAGTCTCATATTCTTTCCTCATAATGATGGAAGCATGGGAGTAGAAGAGGGCAGTTACCTCATATTGTGAGGTATCAGTCTCATCTCTGATAGCAGAGATATAGACCTTGGCACAGAACACCCTAAATTTAGGTGAAATACTTATTTTCCTGCCCCCTTAAACTACTCAGACTTCAGAACAGGGACCTTAAAGGTTCATGTACCTGAAGTCAAAACTCAGAAAATTCTGGAAACAATTCTCACAAAACTCTTTCAATAAACCTCAGACCACAAGAAACCTACTTCTCTCACATTATAGTAGACTGCTCAAACACAAATGAAACTCAGAGAGAAAATGCACATAGCCACTGCTATACGGAAGCCCCATAATTAACATCCACCTTGGACCTGCTGTTTGTAAAGGTACCAGTCCCTTTATGAATCACCCTGGCCCTGCAGAGTGAATCCTGGAAGTCTCCAGGGATTGTACTTGCTGTGATCATAATTCCCCAATTGACATCTTTTGTCAATAAAAATGTGTTTTGTTGTGAATCCACATGCTAATTCTAGGAATGAGTGATTTGTTGAAAAAAATGTCAGCAAATAGGAAGGGTTCTTGATATTCGAGATCTTTGCTCCCTACCTTTGGAAATCCTTAATGATGTCACTTGGTCTTTCTGCCCTCCCTTTGAGTCTACAGGGTCAATATGACAACCCAGAAGCTGAATTTAAATTTAAAACTACCAATTTGCAACTTCTAAAATAGAAGCAGCAGAAAGTGTGTATGTGTGATTTCATACACATATATACACACACACCTCCTGTTGCGGACTGGCCTGTGCCAGATGGAACAATTTAGCTTCAATAGGAAGATGTCAATTTGTGACTAAGTGTCTCAGAACGAAAACCTCCCCAGTATCTAGCCTCGATTCTGGTAAATCAGAGCACAAGCACAGGTCTCTGCCTGCCAGGGGACTTGAACCAGTGCACCAGATGTCTCATTAATGCCTGCTGTCAGCTGCTCAAATGTCACTGATGGGAGCTTCTCTCTCCACAGCCACTGTTTTAATGATAAAGATTATGCATTGATGTCGTTGTGCTCCTGGGTTAATGTGGTCGTTGGGCGAATGACAGCCATAGATCGAGTGGCCAAGCACGTCGTGGTTTCCAATGAAGAGATTGTGCTGTATGACCACCTCATCCTCTGCACTGGACTGCAGTACCAGGTGAGGACATACTCGGGGAGCTCAGTGAAAGACGATGAATATGTTTAATGGGGACACCTGCTCTTTAGGTGAGGAGAATACCTTTTCCCCTTGACAGCTGTCACTCTGTTCATGAGTGTCCTGCGAGGCCCATGTGTGTGACCAGAATTGTGTCCGCAACTCTCATGGAAGCTCATTCCAAGAAAAACATTCTGCTCAAGGATAAAAATCACAGCAAGTTGGAGAAATGTCATTCTGTAAGCTGTTGTCCAAAAGTCTAACACTTAACGTTCACGAGAGCAGACATAAGCAGCATGCATTTGTGGGAAATTAATTTATGCCTCAAGAGGCTAACATTTGGTGAGGTGATGGGCTCATGTGTAAGTGAAAGTATTTCAAACACGTGCACCTTCTGTCAACCCTTATTTTAATTTGCCTCTTGGTTTTAAATCTAGGAAATGTGGCTGATTGATTATCCACTCACCCTGCTGCCCATTCTAATTCTCAAGCTGCATTTAAAGAAAACATTGCTGGGTGCCTCTGAAACTGTTCCACATCTTAGGGCAACACACATCTTAATGTTTTCATTTTGTCACACGCATTAGCATTTCATGTGGTCCACAAAAATGGGATGCCTCATTCATGAAAAGAGATTTGTAACTCAAAGATGGCTGTCTTTAATTACATTTAACCTCCCCCTTCCCCCAGGATCTGGGTAGACCTCCCCATAGTGGATTTGCTCCTAATGAGTATGTAGTAACCACCTCCACCTCAGGCCCCACTGTGTTTTAGCTGATCCTGTCTGAGGCCATCATGTGAATGTTCATGGATTTGACATGGCTCATGTGTTCAGTTTCCCTTATACAAATGAGCCTGGGGAGACAGACAGCTGAGAAACTCCAAACACTAGGTTCCCAACTGTGGTTACACATTGAGATGAAGAGCATTGAGATTACCTGAGGCTCTTGTGAAATACACCCATACCAGGATCTGCACACACACACACACACACACACACACCTGGCCCAAGAGTTTGTTTTCATTTTTCTGGTCTGGGGCCCAGTCATTAGCATTCCAGATGATTCAAAAACTAAGCTGAGAACTACTGATTTGAATTTTCTCTATCTCAGCCCTCCATCTGTAGTTAGAACAGTACTTCTGAACCTGCCCTCTAAGGCCCACACAGGCCCCTGAACAATTGTTAAAATGCTAATTCTGAGCAGTGGATGGAGGGGTGGTGAGGGCTGAGAAGCACAGTTCTAACAAGCTCCCAGGTGAGACAGGTGCTGCTAGTGGATGAATCACACTGGGGGCATCAAGGCAGGGCTCATCCTTCTTTATTCTACCCCTCCCCCCTTTTCATTTAAGACATATAATTCTTTAAGTATAAACAGAATTTTATTTTCTGGTTAAGGGATAAAAATTAACTGGAGAAAAATATTAACTGGAAGAATAGCCATTTTGACACACATATATTCCCCTTTTAAACCAGAGGAAAATACTATGTATGCTTTTAGCTTGTTCCCCTTTCACCTGCCCTGCCAAGTTCCAGCTGCTGCCTGCAACTGCGTACTTTGGGAAATGTGAGTGGAAGACCTGGCCAGCTGTCCAGAGTGTCGGGCATCTGCCCATGTGTGTCCAGCTGCCCCTACAGCTTTAGTCTGTGGCACATTAAGCTCTTGCCCTTTCTACAACAGGAAAAATGAAATGAAGAAGTGATAAAGGGAGTTCCAATTTAATTTTTCCTGAAGGACATAAAAATTAAAGGTACATAGAGCAATGCAAAAAATGGCAGCTGAATTCACTGAGGGGTTTCCAGTTCTTATTTCTTTTGATATTTCTTCAACTGTCTCATGGTTATGCCCCAATTATATGATTAAAAAAAATTTGAAATAATAAAGCAAAGCTGAAACTCAAAGAAGACATTTATAAATGTAATTACAAATCTGATCCTCTACTGAGATCTTTAAATGACAAGTATCATTCTAAAATGTTATATATTTTTTGCATTCAAATACATATCATTTTTTAATCAAAAATCATATGCAAATTAAAACATTAAATTATATAGCAGTATTTTGTGGGAATCACTTTGAGACATTTCTGTTGTTAGTTCTTCAATGGTACTGAAACTTTTCCTTCATCTGTCAACTCTGACATTATCTATGACCTTTCCATTTTGGAAAGTAAAGATTATCTAGTTCATGTTCAGTGTACTCTAACTTCCTTTCCACCTCCACTATTGAATTTGATTTTTTTTAACTGCTGAGTGCCTACTGGTCTTGAAAAACACTCAACAGTAAATATATGTGAGGCCCCTGAGTCACTCTATGACTCATGGAGAACAGTGCAGGGACTGTGAGGTCCCTGCCCACCCTCAGGTTTGGGTTATTTCAAAAGAGGAAGAATAAAAATGTGTCAACTCAAAGACAGGGAATCTGACACTGACCATGGGGATACTGTAGGCAGGGACTCATCAAAGTGGCAACACTAGAAAGCCAGCAGGCAGGGCAAGGACATCTAACCAAGAGAGAGAGGAAGTCTGGGCGTTAGCTAGATGTGTAATATGATGTGATCTACAGAAAGGTTAATTACATTATTGGACAAATAAGTGTGTGGCACCTGGAATGATGCAATTCCAGGGGAGAGTCTGATGCAAGCAGAAAAGAGACCTATTTACACACACGTGCGTTCCCAGTCATAGACCTGAGAAAGGTGTTGGGTTTTGACAGAGTTGCCATGAGGAGGTATCGCTGAATTTGAGGGTGATTAAAGTGGTAAACAACAGCATGCACTGACACATAAGTGACCATTTTAAAGCAAGGCTACAAGTACTTTGATGCTTCTCCCATTTGAGAGATGGGGGTTTATGTCCTTATGCCCCGCCTTGAATATGGACAGGCTTGTAAATGTCTTGACTGAGAGGATACAAAGGAAGTGATGTGGCATGACTTCTGAGGCCAGGTCACAAGGGTCATTCAGCCTCTCCTTATTTGTAGGGGCTGTCACTCCTGAAAGCTTGAACTGCGTCAGGAGAAGCCCAGATACTCTCTAATCCCTATTCTGGAAGTACCATGTATGGGTGCTCAATTGATAGCTCCAGTCATGTGAATAAAACCATTTCAGACTCTCTATACCAGACCATTCACCAGCTGGATGTCAACAAGTGATCTCTATATATAATATACAGAATAAAAGAATTATCTAGTCACACCCTACTCAAATTTCTGACTCACATAATCATGAAAAGTATTAAAGTGGTAGGTATTAACCACTAAGTTTTGGTGTGAGTTCGTTGTACAGCAAGAGGAAGCTGCAACAAAAACTTTAGGTGGAATGTGGAGAAAGGAATAATATCTGGAAAAATTAAGGAAAAGAACATACTTTTGGCAATGTTCCAAAATGCAGTGTGCTTTTGCACAGCATAAATAAATTCACCTTCCGGCAGAGGGAAAGTAAAAAGAAGAATGTATCATTCATGTAACCAAAGGGGAAAAGAGACCCACAATGTTTAAAAGGATGTATAAATCAGAAGTGGATAAAGAAAAAACCCACGACAGTTATAATAATAAATGTCAAGGTTTTAAACAACCCTCATAAGATCAAGACTCTTTTTATACTAAATTTAACATGCAAAAGAAATGCAAACAAAATGGCACCCACAGTTTAAAAATGAAGATAATGAAAAGTGCACCATCAACTGTTCACAAAGATCACAAAGAGCTGACAAGACTCAACAAAAACAAAATAAACAGTCCAGTCAAAAAATGGACAAAGAGGTAAAAAGACACTTCTTCACAGGGGTATGAAACTGCCAACAGGCGTATGAAAAAAATCACTTATAATCAGGAAAATGCAAATCAAAACCACAATGAGATGCCAGCTTACACCAGTGAGAATGGCACTTATTAAAAAAAATATAACAACAACAAATGTTAGTGAGGATGTGGAGAAAAAGGAACTCTCCTGCACTGCTGGTGGGAATGCAAACTGGTCCAACCACTATGGAAAGCTGTGTGGAGGTTCCTAAGACTGCTAAAAATGGAGCTTCCATATGATCCAGCAATTCCACTCCTAGGAATCTACCCAAGGAACAAAAACCCATTAATTCAGAAGGGTAACTGCACCCCTATGTTTATTGTAGCACTATTTACAGTAGGAAAGATATGGAAACAACCCAAATGCTGGAAAATGGATGACTGGATCAAGAAGATGTGGTAAATATACATAATGGAATACTATTCAGCAATCAAAAAAATATAAGCTGATAACATTTACAGCAACATGGATGGAGCTGGAAGGGATTATGCTAATGAAATAAGCCAGAAAGAAAAAGAAAAATATGGGATGGTTTCACTTACAGACAGAACGTTGGGGAACCAAATATGGATCAGGAAGCAAATGTAATTATAATAAATTAAAAATTAAAATCAACAGGCAACTATAAATCAGAGACATACAGGGGAGGAGGTGGGAAAAGGATCAAAACAAGGGTAGAAAGAGCACAACGGACTAATGTGATGGTGCACGGGTGAACTGGTGGTGGGAATTTTACAGAGACGACACCTGAAAGGAGAAAGCCACATTGTACAAAATGATGATGTAAAATATATATAATATTTAAAAATTTTAAATAAAGTTATATATGTATAGCAAAAAAAATCTTTTTAATAATATAATAGTTTATTTTTACATCATTTTGTGCCTTTTCCCATCTCATTTGTAATACCCATTGGCTTCCCATCACCAAATCACCATCACCATAGTCCAGTGCACTTCTCTTCCCTCATCGTTTTTGATCCCATTCCCCATCCCACCCCCGTAAAATGTCTCTGGTATTTAGTTGTTCATTATTATTATTATTTTCTCCCCTGGTCCTTTATACTCCTCCAATGAGTGAAATCATCTGGTATTTTTCCTTTTCTTTCACTAAGCGTGATCCCTTCCAGTTCTATCCATGTTGCTGCAAAAGGCATGTGTTTATTTGCAAAAAAAAAATATATATATATATATAAAGTGTACCATCAGAAGGTATCAGACAAATTCAAATAGCTTTACTAAATAGCAGGAACATTAATATCCAGCAAAACAGAATTAAGTAAAGAAAGAAAAACCTTTCATGCTAACAAAGGATAACATTCATACTGGAGATACATACAGCATTCATAAGCCCCTTCCATGTTGAAGATGATACTGTCAATATGTTACACAAATGGAAGTCCTAAATTCATTTCTTAGAGTCACACTTAAAACAGAGGAAGAACAAGCTGAGACAATTTCAACCATCCAAGATGGTTGGCCAGAGGGCTAATGACTCAGGGTGGCTGTCCTCAAATCTGTAAAGGTTATCAAGGTAGAAAACAAATTTAACTGGCACATCATGGCCCAAGGAAGCAAATTTAGGGGAGACGACCAGCAGTAAATGCCCCCTCCTGGGAAGCAGCAGCATGCTGGCCAGCATCAGGGCCCTTGTGAAGGGGTAGGAACCTGTCTGAGGGTGGGTGCTAATGATGTAACCTTGTAGTAACCCTCCAAAGTCCATGCTGTTTGCTTCCTGGTTTTATAGATGAGTGAGTTGAAGTTTAGATAATCCATCTGAGGTCAAACATTAACAAAGTGACTGACTAGGATTTGCACCAGGTGGTCTGGTTCCAGAACACAAGTATTCTACCACTGCCTGTTTCTCCCCTTCTCCTGTTTCCTTTCTCACCTGCTCTCCCTCTTTCATAGATGTGGTACATGGATTACACATGATGGCTTTTGAAAGTCTTTAAAACACAGACATTCTAGAGCATATTGTTACAGAATAGTTTTAAGTTAAATAAGCAATTTAAAAGTAAAATGAAGTTATTTTGTTCTCTCATTAAAAGTGGAGAAAAGCAACTCAGGTTTGGTAAGACAGCTCCCTGATACCAGGCCCTTCTATCTTGTGTTCATTGTCTTAAAAATGTGACTTCCAACCTCAAATAACTTTTTTAAAAAAGATTTTATTTATTTATACATACTGAACTGGGGTACAGGCCAGAGGTGCAGAGGTGGTGAGAGGATTCATCAGAGACAGAGTGGGGAGCAGAACTGGCAGATTGACAAAGTGCACTGCTGAGGGGAACAGTGGGTGGGGTCAGGAGAGGTCTGCCACACCATGTGGTCACCTCCGGGGCAGGGAACCAACTAGAACTGAAGTGGCCACAGCTTGGCTTAGCTTCACAGTGGTGCGCTCCAACTCTCTGCGCCACCAGGGATGGCCCCCAAACTCAATATCTTGAAGTAGTTGTTGACTCATTTGCAAGAAGTAGGCAGGAGGAAGGACAAGAGCAAAATGACTTTTCTAGTTGCCTGACCCACTCCTGCTTATAGTTCTATCTTTTGTCATGAGTAGGGCAGGGTAATCTTTCAGCTGGGCATATATGTCTCAGGAGAGTGTTACTAGGAAAAAAAAAAAAAAGGAAAATAGGTTTTTGGATCAGTTTCCAAGCAATTCTTACCACCATAAGTTATTAACTTGCTCAGGGACTTGGGGGTGGCCAAAGGGCTCCCGCCAGTCAGTGAATCATCTGATGTAATGATTGAAAATATCATTCATCAGTTAGTGGGAATTAAGTTAGTGGCAAGAGAGCACTCTATTTTGGCTAGCCAGCACTGATGGTGCTTCTTTATTAAATGTATACATACCCTGGAAAAAGGCACAAAATGTTGTAAAAACAAACTATTATATTATTTAAAATATATACACACACATACATATATATCTATATATATACAAGTTCACCTATTAAACTCTGTTCCCTCCCAACTTTGATGACATCAGATGAATTGATCCCTATAAAGATCCTTTTTTATTTATTCAGTTCTGCTAAACTCTGTGTGGACAAATCAATTTGACTTGGAATTTAAACCCCTGGCTTTAGTTTTTCGTATTCTGTGAAAACGCCATTGTGAGACTATGAAAAACATATTATTCCCTTAATCTTTCTTTAACTTTTCTAGTTCTATAGAGCTTAGAAATGATGAAAACAGCATCACATATTTAAATGCCCACAGAATCATATGGAATCTAAGAATGCAGTTACATTTCAGGATTGGAGTAAACTGATTTTCATTTTGGACCTCATTCTCTTTTCTCTGCTTTGTGCTTCATCTAAACACCCACCATTTGAAAAGATAACTCATTGAAAGTTTTATAAATTGAAGAGCCCTCAAATTACTCTAACTCTGCCATTTTCTGCTAAAGTCTTAAGTATGACTTACTAAACTGGTATAGTGTTACCCAAATTTCATTTTCTTTTGTGCTACAGTGATCATTGTGGTTCCAGTGAGATTTCAAATTGTTGAAAGCATGGTAGTCAGTTTTATGTACGTCAGACCTCTGACTCAACTGCTCAGTTAACTGCCTTACAACTTTGAGTTTATTGGTACCAAAATTGTAGTATAATATTGCCAAGAAAGTTCTATTGCTGGTAAGAAAGTTCACCTCCACAATTTTGCAGTAAATAAAAATATCTTATTGGGGTTGTTCCATTTTGTTAAATACAGCCTCTTCATTACTTCATACTCTGCAGTGAAAAAAGGACAGCTAGCATTAAAAATTGATTTTTAATATTTAACCCAATTTGAAATTAAGTATGTTCTAGTAATATGCCAAAGCTTTACAGTTTCTACTGAGAAAACCAAAAAGTTTCCTAAATATTATGGGGAATTTAATGAAGCCTCACTTGTTTGAGTGCTATCAGTATTCACTTCTACCCAGCATAACAAGGCATTTTCTGAATCTTGTACCCATTTTAGTCCTTTCTACAAGTGAACTCTCCATCACAACATAAAATGATCCCTGCTTCTCAGCCCTTAAGTTTCATACCACCATTGAGTACAGGACAGTTTGTGTGAGTCTTCTAACAGAGGCCTTCTAACAAAGTTGCCTTTAAGCCTTGCTCTGAGTGTTCATCTTTCACATAACCTCTACTTGGCAGCAAAATAAAAATTGAAGGGACAAAGTGGTGGCCCACTGAGCAGGCCCATGCTATTGTATTGTTGTAATTGGCTTTGATGTGGTGAAACAGTCACATAGTGATGCTTTTAATTCAATCCAAGATAATAATAATAATAATAAATTAGAAATCCATGTGAAAAAAAAAGCTATCTAGCTTTTTTTTGAGAAATTAGTTATGACCATTTTGAACCCATACTCCGCTCTGGCAACAACTGGATCATGACTGGATACTTCAGCCAGAGGGTGGACATGGGCCCTTCCAATTTGTCACAGTTTCTGGGACACCAGAAGTATGTCTCTCCATCCTATATTGTGCTTTCATGGTTGTTTGCCCTATTGCTGAAAGAAGTCTCTATTTCTACTCACATTTGCAGCCAAAGTCAGAGGCAGAAGTTATTATACTGGGGTCTGTGGAGGGTAGTGGGAGAAAGGGGACTTCTCTAACAAAGTGAGGAATAATCCTCTCCTACTCCCTCATTTTCTTTTTTGGCTTGCCCCTGTTGCTGTAAAGATTATTTTCAAAAAAGAAAAAAAAAAAAGCCAGGTCCATGTGTTCCTCTTGCAGGAAGAGGTGAATTCTAGTCTTCCTCCCCTTAAGCCTAGGTATGAGTGGAATATGGTAGAAGAGACACTGACTTTCAAGACTAGGTTAGAAAAGCACTTGGAGCTTTCTGTACTGTTCCCTCTCTCAGAACACTTGCCTTTAGGCCGTTATGCTGTGAGGAACTCCAGGCCATGCAGCGAGGCCACAGAGAGGTGTTCTAGCCAATAACCCCGCTAACATCCCACTCCTTGGCCAGAATCAACTGCAAGATATACAATGACAACTTTCTCCTATACCCAGATTATTTTAGGAGGGAAAGAAAAAAGACTGATGACCTCCAGATGATCCCAGTCTCTAATCATCAGGTTACTCCACCTTCAAGTCTTCTCAATTGAGGCCTCTCACATTGTGGAACAGAGACACTATCCCCCACCTTTCCCTGTCTGAATGACTTACCTACAGCATCTGTAAGCCTAATAAATGGATATTTTGCACCACTGAGGCAGATTTGAAAAAATCATTCCTGTGTTTGGTTTTTTCAGTTAAAAAAAACTGATTGTAACTAGGGGCAGAAAAAAGGCATATCCATGCTGGGTATTGCTACAGTTATTTAATTAGTCTGATACTGTATCAGCTCTTTACTGGTTATCACTGAAATAAGATTGTCTTTCTAACATACCTCAGGTCCCATGTCCCACAGGGGCTGATATTAATCAGCACCTGACAAACAGGGAGATTCCAAGTGACTGGAAGAAGAGATACTCTGACCAAGTTCCTCGCAATCATTTCACTCTCAATGATGAAGAAGATTGCTTTGAGGCACTGACTTGGATAAGGAACAACTCCATCATCACAGAAGGTAAGGATGTTGGTAACTGTGCATCTTTTCAGAATAGCATTTTATTTTTATAATGAGTCTCATTCTTCATCTAGTTCCAGTATATAATTAGTGCCTAATTAATTCCAACCAAATCATTCATCTGTCATGCTTTGTTTTCCAGATTAATTTACAACTTGTTGTCATTTTTGGATACCCAGCATGTTTACTGGGGGAAGGAAAAAGGCTTGAGATAGTTTAATTATCTATAATTATTTTATTACACAAAATGAATATCCGAAGAGCAAAGCATGGCTAAAATCATTAACTAATTAAAGAATAATTTAATAAGCAAACATGTGTAGCAATTATATGGAAAATATGTCTTCTTTTGTGAAGCTGAAAAGACCTAGGAAGAAAAAGAAAGGTCTGTGTTGGAGGGATCTTTTCTTCTCTTCACAATCCATTGTTCTCTTTCTTGGTGTTGTCTGCATGGTCCTTCCCATTAATACACATTTGAGTTGCATGCCACTTTTTGAATCAAAATGAGACAGTGAAACATTTGTACCAAATGTTTGTGCCACTGTGAAGTGCTTTCTCAAACATCTTCCTCTCATTGCTTGGATTAAAATGAAATTGTTTGACATGTAGACCAACCAGAAGAAGGTCTGGCTCCCTATTTGGTTTTAACTGAAACCTGAGAGTCAAAATTTGGGTATGACCTGGTGCAACCCCTTCTTTTTGCCTCTAGGTAAAGAGCACAGTTAGGATCAACGACATGGCTGGGGTGTACAACCAGTCATGGGGAGTGGGATTTGAACTCACATGTTCAAATCAGTCTCACTAAGGGCCTGGAGTATGGGGATCAATATGTAAAATTAAACATGCTTATTTAATGTGCCCATTTAAGAATAATTTAAGTATGCAACTAATAATTGCATTATTTACATGCAGTTACTGTGCTGAAATTAAGTGTAATTTGATGCTATAGGCTATTTGCATCTAAATTCATAAGACAAATATTCACATTGGCTGATAGTTTTTTCTTACATGTTTTCTTACATCAAGTTTTTGGAATCAAGGGTAAACTGATTTCATAAAGTTTCGGGGAAACAGTCCATATTCTTTTGAGTATGAAATAACGTGTGTAACCTAAAAGTTGGACAGAAGTCACATGAAAAATCAACTGAGTCTAAAACCTTTGGACAGAGGTGAGGTATATAGGTATATACCATTCATTCAGATTTAAAATTTGTCCTAAAATACTTTTATATTTGCCTCAGAACTTGACAATGTTTTCAGTTTTGTATCTATGTGTATTTAAATCTATTTCAACATTATTCTCATTCTTTAATGACTGTCCAGTGACTTACATAGACTTGGGGAATTCTCTGATCTGGGGGTTGGCAAACTTTTACTGTGAAGGGCCAGATGTAAATATGCAATGTCTTGGAAGGCCATAATGAGCTCTGCCCATCACTTGTTTTTGCCATTGCAGCAACAACAAAGTTAAAGACAATATGTGAACAAATTAGCATGGCTGTGTGCCAGTAAAATTTTATTTACAAAAATAGGTGAGTGATAGAATCTTACTTTTATTTGTGACAAATCATGACCATGCCATCAATTCCAGACCTTAAATGTAACCTAAGCCCCCCAAAGCACAAAAGATAATAGTTCAATATAAAAAACAGAGTGTCTTAAAACTGTGCTGAATCCTATTAAAACACAGTGTATTAACTTTGTTGACTCTTTGGGGGATTAAGAGTGAAGAGCTTTTTAACCAAGAAAAGGGTCTTTGAAAGTGGCGATACAAGTTCTTAAGTTGAATATTTATGTGGGGGATTTAGAAATCCCAAAGTAAGAATTATTATGTTCTTCTTTGAGTGTCTGCTTTTTCAAGCTATTGATTCTCAGATGGGGAAAGCATCAGAATTATTCTGTCGACTACTTGTCAAAAATAGACTAGTGCCCATTTCAAGGGAAATTCTTATAAAATATTTTAAACTGTCTCTCATCAACCACAGTATAATATCCCTTAAGTCCCTGGTTTTGTCCACTGAATAACCAGAAAAAGAAGTATGAATAAATGAGTTTCTTGTCTTAAAGATAAACTTTTTTCCCCAGGAAGGGCATCTGATGATACTCCTAGGGGACTTCCTAACAGTGTTCCTAACACTCTGATACTGGGCCCAGGTTGGCAGTGCTCTGAGAAATCCAACTTGGCTAGGTTAATTGAACTCTGCATAGGGACCCTTTTCAAATGGCTTCTCATGTGAGAAAAATTAGAAAGAAAGTGTTAGCCTCCTGCCTTAAGAAGCTCTTTGTTGCTTTTCCATAATTAGAGTCATATTTAGACTTGAATATAATTAGCCCCATTCTGGGATCAAATGAGATAAGTAAGATATTACATGTCCAAGTCAGGCCGGTGTCTCATACATAGTGAGAGTTCAATAATCCAGGCTGTTAATCAGCATTACTATGTCTACATGTGATGGAGTAGTTGTTTCACACCGAAAGCTCCCCAGTGTGTAAGTAAGTCTCAGCCCATGCAGTCCTGGTGAGAGGGAAACCCAGGACATAGTCTACACAAGACAAGAATCCAGGCATTCTGGGTGCCAGCAGATGGCAGTGGGGTGCTCTGGCCTTTCTAGAGGCTGTGAAGTTTTGAAGAAGGCCTCTTAAGGAAGGGGGATTTGAGCTAAGCCTGAAAGATGAGCATGACAAGCAAATGGAGAGAGAAGTTGGGGGAGTTTGAATTGTATCCAAAAGCTGATGGTCCAGCAACTTAGGCAGGCAGACTGTGTAGAGGGCAGAAGTGGAAGATGAAGGCAGAGGACTGAGGGGACAACCTCAGTGTTTGGCCAACTCTATGTTCAGTTGGTTGCTTTTTAGTGTGTGTCCAGTGCACAGCACACCAGACAGGAAGGTGAATCCCTCTAGTAGAGAAAGTGCTCTAGTAAGAATGGGTCAGGGGAGGTCAGAATAGCTTGTTGAAAGTGAGGCAGCCTTGCCTCCAGGAAGGGAGGAAGCTGTAACCTTTTGCTCTGTTTGGCGACTCTGTTGGCACAGTGCTTGTTGGTTAATTCCAAGTCAATTATGGAATGATTCTATTTCTATTTGAAGCTACAAAGCAGAATTCTGGGATATCATGAATGCATTCCTGTATACATCACCATCTCTCTATCTGGTGGTTCTTGCCCCCACAAGGGGGCACATTAGTAACACTAGGGGGAATGTGGACTTTAAAAAAAAAAAAAGATCTATTTATTTATGCATACAGAGCTGGGGTACAGGCCAGAGTTGCAGGGGCGATGAGAGGGTTCACCAGAGACAGAGTGGGGAGCAGAACAGGCAGATCATCAAAGTACACTGCAGAGGGGAGCAGCAGGCGGATCAGGAGAGGTCTGCCGCGCCATGTGGATCACCTTGGGGCAGGGATCGAACTCATGCTGAAGTGGCTTTAGCTTCTTAGTGCTGTGCTTTAACCCACTGCACCACCAGGGAGGGCCAAATATGGACATTTTTGAAGACACTTTTGCTCCCTTCTGGCTTGCTTCCCCCTTTCTCAACAGTTCAGTGTGGATATTGACAAGAGGGATCTGAGGACAAGGCCCCTCTCAAAAAGAAGAGAAATTGGGAGAGTTTGACCTGTATCACAGGAGAAAATATCTTATTGTTTGTAAGTTAGTCTAATGTCCATCCAAGAATCACCCCTCTAATCCTGGGAAACTCCAGGCCTAGCTTTGCTGAAGCGAGGACTTGAGAAAGGGGTCTTGTTTACCAAAGGCAGTAGAGGTCTTCTAGAAGGGCAGGTGGATGTTGAAATGCTGGGATGGTCACCAGGATGTCAGTTCTTCTCTGAATTACTGCCCATCGAAACTACAGATATCCCTGCAAAGCAAAATCACTGTTTTGTCATACCCCTTCTGCCTCCAAAGTAGAAACCACTGTTCTCTAGTAGAATTAGTCCAGTCTGAAGGAAATGGCTTTCTGGGCTCTAGACTTGGATGGATTTCTACATGTAAATTATCCTCAACTATGAGAACTGCTCCAGTATCCTAGAGAATAGCTGACATCACTGGCTCAAATGCTGCTTTCAACTGCAGACAAAACCCGTAACGTTCAGCTGGGGGTTTTAGAGAGAACCCAGCAACCTAATACATTATAGCAGTTTATGGCATTAATTGAAACTAATTGAAATTCATCTGCTATTACCTCTGTACTTTCCATGAAAATGAAAAGTAGGATGAAAGTAAAATTTAAAAAATTAATAAATAAAACTGCTTTAATGGCCTGAAATGGATCAATTATTTTCATCTTCAGCTAAATACAGTTTACTGTCTTATTAAAAGCATGTTTGTAGGAAAAGTATAGCATTAAAATTGCAGTGCATGAATCACTGAACACAGTTTTTGTTATGCTATATCTAATATGTTCTTCCTTTTTCAATTTGGCAGAACAAAATGGGACAGGTCAGGCTTGGGTCCTAGAAATCTTGTGATTTGACTTATAAAAAAGAAAAAGAATATCTCCATGTTTATTCATGGACATAATACATTTTATGTGTGTATTTCACAATTTATTAATATTCTATTTTATCATTTAAAATTCATTATCTAGTTGCTAGCTAGTAATACAGATTAAATGACAATTACAGCATTTTTTTTAGTGTCATGTAACATATTCATTTGCAATTAAGTAGTGGTGTAAACACTAGTTCTAAAATTAGACTTGGCAGGTCTGAATCCTGCTGAACCATTTCATGCTGTGTTACATGGTCTCTGTTACTTAACCTTTCAGTGTCCAATTTTTTCATTGACCTAATCTGAGGATAGATGAAGTCATACATAATCATTCTATCTCTTTTGAAAAGGAAAAAGATAAATCATTGTACATTAAATGTAGTAGAATATGTAAATATATATCAGAGCAATTTAAATGTGTGAATTATAAAATGTAGTGTTTAATTCTTGTTTTCTTTGGCCAAAATTTTAATATTTATGAGGAAAAATTCATGTTAAGATATGAATTAGAACAAATTAATGTGCATAAATCACTTTTTTAAAAAGATTTATTTATTTGTGCGTACAGAACTGGGGTACAGGTCAGAGGTGCAGGGGTGGTAGGAGAGTTCACCAGAGAGAGAGTGGGGAGCAGAACAGGCAGACCATCAAAGTACACTGCTGAGGGAGTAGCCGGCCAGTCAGGAGAGGTCTGCCACACCATGTGGATCACCTCTGGGGCAGGTGGGATCAAACTCATGCTGAAGTGACTTTAGCTTCTTAGTGCTGTGCTTTAACCTGCTGCACCACGAAGGAGGGCCCTCAAACATTTATTTTTTTGTATTCCCATTTTTTTTTCCCCTTTCTATCAAGAAGAGAAGAATTCTCTTACAGGAGGATTCTTTATAATGGAGGATTGAGTGTGGTGATGGAATGGCAGTCATGCATACTTTCTGGGTGGTTAAAGTTAAAGTATTCTGTTCAGAAGAGTAAAGTGCTTTTTAACGTCTACTAAAAATAATTTTTTCAAAGTTTATTATACTACAGATAAAATCTGTTACTAAAATGATTAACACTATATTGTACTTTTTGAACTTAATAGGGAGTTCAACTTAACTTTTCAATTCTGTAAACCATATTACCATTAAAAATCTGTGAATTTTCCTCCACAGAAAAACTAATTAAAATAATAAGCCAATTTAGTAAGGTAGCAGGATACAAACTCAACACACAAAAATTGGTAGCCTTCTTACATGCAAACAATCAACTTGAAGAAGAAATTAAGAAAACCATCACATTTACAATTGAAACAAAAAATTAAATACTTGGAAATAAACTTAACCAAGGAGATAAGTTACCTATGCAAAGAAAATTATAAAACATTGTTAAAAGAGGCCCTCCCTGGTGGCGCAGCGGGTTAAAGCACTGCACTAAGAAGCTGAAACCACTTCCGCATGAGTTCGATTCCCACCTGCCACATGGTGGAGGTAACCACATGTTGTGGCAGACCTCTCCTGACCCACCCGCTGCTCCCCTCAGCAGTGTACTTCGTTGATTTGCCTATTCTGCTCCCCACTCTGTCTCTGGTGAAGTCATTTGCCACCCCTGAGTCTCTGGCCTGTACCCCAGTTCTGTATGCACAAAATAAATAAATCTTTAAAAAAAAAAAAAGAAATAGAAGACACAAAGAATTGGAAAGACATCCCCTGCTCATGAATCAGAAGAATTAACATTATTAATTCTTAATCCATTAATTCTAATGGCCATACTATTGAAAGCAATTTGTAGACTCAGTGCAATCCCAATAAAAATCTCAATGACATTCTTCAAAGAAATAGAACAAATGTTGATGAAATTCACATGGTACCACAAAAAAAAAAAACTTCAAATAACCAAAGCTCTCCTGATAAAAAAGAAGGAGAATGAAGGTAGCATACTCCCAGACTTCTAACTACAAGACATAATAATTAAAACAGTATGGTACTGGAACAAAAACAGACACACAGACCAATGGAATCAAACAGAGAACCCAGAAATAAAGCCACATATAAATGGCCATCTCTTCTGTATCAAAGGAGCAAAGAATATGCAATGGAACAAAGACTGTTTGTTCAATAAACAGTGCTGGAAAAACTGGACCACCACATGCAAAAGAATGAAACTAGACAACTACCTCACACCATGCACAAAAATCAGCTTAAAATGGATAAAAGAATTAGATATAAGACCTAAAACTATAACATATATAGAATAAAATAATAGGTAAAACACTATATAACACACATTTTGGTAAAACCTTTAAAGACTCATCCCCCAAAGCAAAGAATGTGAAGGAAAGATAAACACCTAAGATTACATCAAACTAAAAAGCTTCCATATGGCAAAAAGAAACATTACCCAAAACAAAGAGACATCTACTGGTTGAGAGAAAATTTTTACACACAACTCTTAAGGGACTAATCACAAAAACCTACAAAGAGCTCACATGACTCAAATAAATAAATAAACAATCCAGTCAAAAAAATGGGCAGAAGAGGTTAAAAACACATTTCTCAAAGAGAAAATGCAAATGGCCAACAGGTATATGAAAAATATTCAACATCATTTGTAATCAGGGAAGTGCAAATCAAAACTACAATGAGATGCCACCTTACACTAGTGAGAATGGTACATATTAAAAAAACTAGCAACAAATGTTGGCGAGGGTGTAGAGAGAAAGGAACTCTTCTAGACTGCTGGTGGGAATGCAAACTGATCCAATCACTATGGAAAGCTGTGGAGGTTCCTTGAGCTACTAAAATTGGAGCTTCCACATAATCCAGTAATTCCATTCCTAGAAATCTACCCAAAGGACACAAAAAGTTTAATTCAAAAGGATACCTGCACCCCTGTATTTATTGAAGCACTATTTTTTTTTAAAGATTTATTTATTTATTCATATAGAGCTGGGGTATGGGCCAGAGATGCGGAGGGTGAGAGGCTTCACCAGAGACAGAGTGGGGAGCAGAACAGGCAGATCGATGAAGTACACTGCTGAGGAGAGCAGCGGGCGGGTCAGGAGAGGTCTGCCACGCCATGTGGTCACCTCCGGGGCAGGCGGGGATCGAACTCATGTGGAAGTGGCTTTACATTCTCAGTGCTGTGCTTTAACCCGCTGCGCCACCAGGGAGGCCTAATAGGTAAGATATGGAAACAACCCAAATGCCCAAAATTTGATGACTGGATCAAGAGATATGGTACATATACACAATGGAATACTATTCAACCATCAAAATAGGTAAACTGATGCCATTCCAGCAACATGAATAAAGCTAGAAGGGATTATGCTCATTGAAATAAGCCAGAAGGGCAAAAAAAAAAAATTTTTTTTTGGATGCTTTCACTTACAGAAGAAATACATAAGAACCACATAAAGGATCAGAAAAAAAATAACAATAAATAAAAAAGAATTAACAGGCAACTATAAATTTGAAACATTAGGGGAGGAGGGAGAAAAGGGGTCAAAATAGGAGAGAGAAGAGCACAATGAGAGAAGAGACAATGGCGATGGTGCAAAGGGTGAATTCATGGCGGGAATTTTACAGGGACTATATCCGAGAGGAGAAAGCATATGTCGTACAAAAATGAAGAATGATATAGCATATATATATATATATATATATATACACACACACACACACACACAAAGTAAAATAAACTTAACATGAAAGATGAATAAATAAATACTAGTGAGCTTTCAAGCTCCTGAAACTACTTATTCTTCCAGGAGGAGCCAGGATAATATAACTGGCATCCTTTCCACACTTCCAATAAACATAAATTGATGAAACCCCTGAATCTGAGGATAATTGACATTTTAAAATGTGATTGCCTTGTTTGGGTCGTCAAATTAAAGTTTGCTAGTACATTCCGTTACAACTTCAAAAAGTATGCACCAGAAAACAAAAAAATCCCTTTATATGAATGCCATCATTTGAAGTGGCAAGTGTTTGTGCTTTCAGCCTGAGTTGAGGAGTTAGCAGGAGGTAGTGATTTGAAACATCACTTTCACTCTCTTCACCTGGAAGTCCTTCTTTCCTCTTGGAAACACTCTTGCATCTTTTGTCTCAAAAATTGCTGCCCCCATCAGCAGTAAAAGAGTGACCAAAGTCTCCTTCATAATCACTTCCATTTGAGGAACTTTCACAAGTCATCTTAGGAGCAGTGCATGCTTGGACTCTGCTTCCTATTCAGATCTGTGATCTTAGTAATGCATAATTTATTCCCTGAAAGGAGCCACAAAGATTGACCGTCCATGAAACCTGCTATGGTTATACTCCACTATCCTTTATTTATCATTCACCATTTCAAATAGGGCAGTCTTAGCAGCCTCTGTACCCTGTCAGATCAAGTGTAAAAAACTTAGTTTATCCATTGAATAAACTGAACTGCAATGAAGATGGTGACCAGATATTTTAACATAAAATTGATAACGTGTGGAAATCTGCAGGTTTACCACCTGTTTCTCCAATATATGCATAGAAACATGCAAAGAATTTATGTGATATCTCAAATATGTGAGGGACGCTCTTATAATTTGTCAACCCTTTTTAAATATTTGCAAAGACTCCATGCATTATAAAACATCTAAGAGGTAGGGATATATTGATTAAATTGATCTCCAACTCACTGAACTTTTCTGACATTAACAGCATGACATTAGATGAACATAAATGTCATGGGAAACATATAAGTTGGGGGCTCCCTCACTCCCTCTGTAAACCATCACAGTGTTCTGTGCCAATAAACTCCAACCACACACACTGTGACAGGGACACAAGCGTTAGACACAATGTCTCTTCTAGGCAAAGCTCTTGTCACTGTTCTTTGTGATTCAGTTATCCAACCCCGCCCTTCATTTCACCACTACTTTCTTTCACCTGTTTTTAATTTTTATTTTCCTAAGTCTTACAGGAATTGAAGAAAATCTAGTCTCCTGAATCTCTCTCTGTTCTTTATGCCCCATTCTTTCTCTCTCCATTTCTTTCCTTCCCATATTCTACCAACATTTCACCTAAACATCACAACTTGGCAATTATATACCTACTAACTTCCATTAAAACTATTTTAATTTTCCTGGGTTTAAATTCCAACAATGTGATAGGAGTATTATTTGATACTGTTATATTGAGAATTTTTATTACTTCTAGGATTTTGTGAACTAGATTGGAAACATAATAATCAGATTTAAGAATGTTAAGGTGAAATGTTTTTATCTGAACGTCAGATATATAACTTATTCTAAGGAAAGCTGTGTGGAGATTCCTCAGAACACTTAAAAATGGTTCCAAAATATGACCTAGCAATTCTACTCCTAGGTATCTACCGCTAAAACACATAAACACTAATTTGAAAGGAAACCTACACTCCTAAATTTATTTCAGCACTATTTATTTATAATAGTCAAGCTATGAAGACAACCCAAATGCCCCAAAACATATGAATCAAAAACATTTTTCATGACAAAGTGTGGTCAGTGATTACTCAGCAATCAAAAAAGACAAACTCATGCCATAGACAGCAACATGGATGGAACTAGAAAGGATTATGTTCAATGAAATAAGTCAGAAGGAAAAAAGATAAATACCAGATGGTTTCACTTCCATTTGGAATATAGAGAACCTGAGCAAAGGGTCGAGAAAAAGACAGAACTAGCAAGCTGACCTAGATCTGAGGCACACAGCAAAGGAGGGGGATGAAGGGAGTCAAAACAGGGGAGAGAAGAGCACAAAGAAATATGGTGATGGTTTGTGAACGGTGTAGTGGTGGGAGAACTATATGAACTACACCAGGAACCAATTACTGTACAGAATTGAAAAATATTTTTTTTAAATAAAAAAGATTAACAAGAAAAAATAAAAGTAAAAAATATTTAGAGGACCACAGATTATGGCCCAGTTAGCTTGGATCTGATACACCTCAACATTCATCCTTGTATCCATTCAGGCAGCATATTTTTATCTGCAATTGTAGGCTAAGCACTGGGTAAGCAACCAGGGGTCACATGATGGAAGGGTGAACTTGAAGTTGCCTCACAGAGAAGCCTCAGTGTGTAGATTGTGGTGAATACAGGGAAGGAAAGTTAGAAGCTGAGGCTGACTACTCGAATCTCACCTGGTTAGGGGTTGGACCAGGTACCCAGGTATGAGTAGGCTGAGGTGAGATCTTGTCAGTTAGACTTCAAGAATGCTATACCCTCTTCTACTCATGCTAGTCAAATTACTCTGATAAGAAGTAACTATATTTTTACACCTCACTTGATTTGTACTGAAATGAATAAAACTAGTTTTTATTTTTCCTAGTGAAGTCACAAGAATGTATAACTAGCTATTCAATGAATTACCTCCATGCTTATGTCTTTTTTTCTTAGCTTATGGGAAAATTATTTATGGGCATCTGAGGAAAGCCATTGTCACTGTTAATAGCTCCCTGGTGGTGCAATGGGTTATGATGCAGCACTGCAAGCTAGCCACAGCTGCTTCAGTGCAAGTTCGATCCCTGGCCCCAGAGGTGATCCACATGGTGTGGCAGACCTCTCCTGATCCGGCCCCTGCTCCCCTGCCCCTTCATTAATCTGCCTACTCTGCTCCCCACTCGTCTCTGGTGAAGCCTCTCACCACCCTTGCACCTCTTGCCTGTAACTCAGTTCTGTATGCATAAGTAAAATAAATCTTTTTTTAAAAAACGAAGATGATGATGATGATAGGTGACTATGTATAAAAGTGCCTAGCTTTGGGCTTGATATATAGGAGTCCTGAGATAAACATGAGATGAATCCAAAAATTCCTTGCAAAATGAGGAATAATATAGGAAAAACTCATAACTTTTTGAAGATAATGGCAATATTATTCCCCCACTGAGGAGACATTTAAAAGGCAGAGGTCAAACTGGCAAAAACCAGTAGGCTGACTTTGTTACATCAGGTCTGTTTCATGTTGAAAGGGATGCGATTTTTCCTTGGCATGTTTTTACTTATATAGTAAAAATTTTTATTACAATTCTACCACTTTTGATGGGTAATGAGAGAAACATAACAAATCAAACATGTTCAGATGAAAGGTGTTAGATTTAATCATACAGGTGTTTATTTAATATCTGTCCAGTGTGACTATGATGGTTTGGACTGCAGTTAGCAAACATCCACTCCCCTCCTGCACCCATAGTGGTCAGAGAGTGCTACCCATTCCCTTGGCTATGGACACGGCCATGTGACTGGCTCTGCCCAAAAGAATGTGAGTGAATGCAATACAAGGAGAGGCATGAGCAGGACTTGAGCAATAGTGTTTGCCCCTGTGCATCTGCGTCTCTCCATTGACTATGCCTCAGGTGGTCACTCCAAGAGGGATGAAAGGTACTCAGTGCAGACCTGACCCCAGCCACCACTTGAAGCCAGATCAGCTGATGTTAGCTGGCCCACAGATGGGCCAACTGACCTCCCACAAACTTCTTGTTTGAAAGTGAGTTTTGGGGGTAGGTTTGTTATGTCATGGTAAGGGCTATTATAATAGTCTCTTATTGGAGACTGGAGGGTAGGTATTGGAAATTAAACTGAAAGGCAGAACTAGAAATCAGATTATCTATTAGATAAACATCTAATCTAAATTTTAGAGATTTCATATGATGCATTACCTTTTGAAATGAAAAGCCTCATCCCCTACGGCTGCCTACAATCTGGAGGCAAACCTTCTAGAAAAGTGTTGCTTTCCAAACCCCAGCAGCATTGCAGTGCCTGGGCTTCCAAGAACCTTATATAAAGAAAGAGCCCATCTCACAGTATAGTTACTCAAAGCTAACATTAAAAAACTGGAAAAATACTAAAACTGTGAATTGCATGAGACCTAAACACTTAGATATGTTTTACTGAAAATGAATATTGTTTTGACATACATATTTTAAAAGGGCAGAAGACCTCACCCTCTGACAGCTTTTTAGGTTCAAGTTTTGGCTTTTCTGGCAGGCTAACTCATTATTGTGCCAGACAACCAGGATTCATGTTTCGCGGCAGGTGGGAGCCTCAATAATTTAAGCGAAATGTTGGCTCTTTCAGCCAAGGAAAAAGCAGCTCACCCAGGAATGTTGCATTAGAGCATCTGAATAGAGAGAATCATAATCACAAAATTGGAGCATCCTAGTGAGGGCAGGGAGGAAGGACTCTAACCCCTGGTTTCCATATTCTCCTTTAGCATTTCATATTCGAGCAATAGGAAGTATGGGAGAACTTTCTAGATGCTGTACTCTCAGAGAAGTGATCTGCAAGTTATTCTGGTTCCTTTGTTCTATGCAAATAAGACAAGCCATTACCCTCCTTTCAATTTTGAATTGAAATAGTTTTTTGCATAATTTATTCATAAATACACTTGCCATTTATTTTGCCTTATAAAAGTCCTTTTTATACTAGTTCAGAAGCATGAGAAATAAGAGAGTCAATAAATTTACCACTTCGTGGTAAAATTTTTATATCTTGCCTGAAAAGTGAGAGTCTGCAGTGGTTTCTTTTTGTGTGTGAAAAGATGAAAGTGAGAGTCTGCAGTGGTTTCTTTTTGTGTGTGAAAAGATGAAACTGTCAATTCAATGTCAAGATAACATATAAATAGCATATAGTACTTTTCATTCATTTACTATCATAAGTCTTAAAAACTGATGACATTGATAAAATAACATAATTATGTCAGATGTTTAAGAAATATAAATAGTATAGTCTATAGTATTGTTACTATCACAATGCTCTTACAATAAGGGAGAACTATCAAGATTATTTTGTGATTTTTTTTTTAAAAGAACATTTTTCAGTCTTATTTGTGAGGGACTTTTTCCTAACCCTAGAAGTCAGGATTTAATTTTTTTTTTTTTTTAAGATACATTTACTTATGCATACAGAACTGGGGTGCAGCAGGCCAGAGATGCAGGGGCAGTGAGAAGATTCACCAGAGGCAGAGTGGAGAGCAGAACAGACAGATCGATAAAGCTCCCTGCTGAGGGGAGCAGCGGGCCAGACAGGAGAGGTCTGCTGCACCACGTGGTCACCTCCAGGGTGAGGATCAAACTCGCACTGGTGGCTTGCTGGTGGTGGCTCACTTGCAGTGCTGCGCTGTAACCCATTGCGCTACCAGGGAGGGCCAGGATTTAAATCTTTATAAAATTATCTGTTGATAATTTTTACTCAAAAGAGGAACACTTTCCTTGAAATCAACTCAATTCAACTATTAAATATTGAAATATCCATACTATCCATGTACCTGATTATTTTTTACCAAGTTCTTATGAAGATCTTGTATACATTGCAAACTTTAGTATTTTTTTCTCTTAATAAGTGTAATAAATAGGGAACAAATAAGATAAAAGGCTTTATTCTAGACAATTTCATTTAGCATAATTTCAACTTTCAAATTATAGGAACATAAATGAATGTCCTACTTCTGTGTTAGAAGTACTTGACTACTTTGTGGGATGTTTTGTGCCAATTCTTTACTAAATTATCTTGGTGTTGCTAGGTAACACCACTGGCTTCCTGCAGCTGAAAAAAAAAACCCACAAAACACCAAAAAACAAAACCTGAGAGGGTTATAGGGAGCAATTTGGTGTTATTAGCATTAGACTAATGTTGTTTTCTTCTTTTTAACTGTATATCTATCTTAACATTTCCCTGTCTTTTCTAGGGTATGTCATTGTCTACGGTAATACAATCGACGCTTACACCACGGTGGAGACACTTTTACACATGGGCGTGAAAGGCTCCTGCATCTACATGGTGCAGACTCCAGCCACCTCCACCATCACCTGCATCAACAACTACTCCGTGGAAAACGCAGTGGAGGGAGCGCTCAGAGTTGCGGGAGTCACCATCTACCATGATGCTCTCCTGGCTCAGTGGAATGAGGGCCAGAACCCAGACCCCATTCACTGTGCATGCTTCACTACACCCACCAAGCCTTTTAGACTTCCTTGCTCTGTAAGTAGGTCCCTGTGAACTTCACTCATAGCCTGGGGAAAAATGCCATTTTCCAAGAACTTGGAGTCTGAAGGATGGTGGGCAGTGACTTTATAGTCATGTTAAAGGCTTTTTTTCTATTTAGGTGATCTATTGCTGAGTAACAATCACCAGCCTCTAAGTTTAGTGGCCTGAAGCAACAAGAATTATTTATTATCATTATTGCTACAGTCCTGGAGCTTGACAAGATCAACTGTTCATTTCTTACCTGCGGTTTATAATGTGGTTAATGTTAGACTGAATGGGGAGGGAATCAAGAAGACAGGTCACACATAGAGCAAGCTGTTGATGCTAGATCAACTTTAGTTTGAAGTTTTGGCCAAAACACTTATAAATGGCCCCTTTGTTTACTGGACTTTCTCTCATTATGGTGGCTTGTTTCCTGGAGTAATGAAGATGATAGATAGATAGATAGATAGATAGATAGATAGATAGATAGATAGATAGATAGATAGATAGATGATAGATAGATAGATAGATAGATAGAAAGAAAGAATAAAGAATTTCTATTACCTCATGACCTAGTTTGACCAGTCAAGTGACATTACTTTCCCCACATTCTGTTCACATTTGAACAATACTAACTACTTGCTATGACCCAGGAGTCATACTGTATGCTTGCACTGCATTCTGAAATTTCTTATAAAGGAATGTGTCCCATTTCATAGATGAGAACACTGAGACCATGCCACCAATATACTAGGATGCCAAACCATGACAGCAGGGCCTTTATGTTTATAAAGCCATGAAATGTGTAAAGATTCAGGAAATAGCAATAGTGAGTCTTTCCTGTGAAATAGCTATAAACAGAACATCACAGGGCCTTTTGTGAGGTGTGTATAACAGCTGACAGTTATGAGTGAGGAAAGGGGCCCAGTAATCTCATGAAAAATCTGGAGACTCCACCAAATGGGAGACAGAAGTCAGTGTGTGTGAAGGTTAAGGGCATAGGTTAGCGGATTGTGATAAAAAAAAAAAATGACTGCAGCATCTAGTGGGCAAACCAGGTGGGTGGAGAAGGAGGTGGTGAGTCGAAGACAGGGCTTGTCACCCAAATGTCCTTATGTGGTAATGATAACCTTCATTCCCTCACAGTCTAGATAAGGGCTCCACCACAAAGCAACTACTAACTCACAAAAAAGATTCCTCTGGAACTTCTCATTTTGTCCTGATAATTCACAGAAATTTTGCATTCTGCTGTTTAGGTACATATATATATACATATATATATATATATATACATTCAGTACACAAATACTTATTGAACATCTACTGAATCTTAGTTTTGTCTTAGGTAACAAGGATATAACAATGAAAACAACTGAAAAAATTCATTTTATTTGTAGATAAAAAGTACATTGTTTACACAGGTGTTTTACAACAACCACTTCCCTCAAAATTGATTATCTTGGAAAAACCTGAAGGATCCTGAGACCCTCTAGTTAAGCATAATACTCTGTTTAGGAACCAGATGTATTAAAAAAAAAAAAAAACTCTCCAAATAGCCAACAGAATACATATTCTCTAGTGCTCGCTCTCCCTTTTTCAATAAAGATAGAAATCAGGCAAAGACAACTTCCAAATATCCTCAACTGCTCTGAGTCAACATATCTTCCAGCTAAAACTTTGTCCTGAAGCAACTCAGTGAGACCTAGGCCTGTGCCCTGCCTCCCATACACTGCTCTGCACCACTCAGATCCCTTCTGCAGATATTTCCCAGATACATTTGATTTCTGACTTCCGTCTGGGTTTAGCTAACAAGAGGTGCTCGCAGATTAGATATGGTAAGAGTGGGAAATACCAAGATATTTACTCTTCCTATTGTCTGTTTTAGGCATCATCCCTGCAAGGGCATTAGGAGAATTTGGGTGGGAATGAATATATTATTTTTTTTAAAGATTTATTTATTTATGCATACAGAACTGGGGTACAGGCCAGAGGTGCAGGAGCGGTGAGAGGATTCACCAGAGACAGAATAGGGGGCACAACAGGCAGATTGAGGAAGTTTACTGCTGAGGGGAGCAGCGGGCGGGTGAGGAGAGGTCTGCTGCACCATGTGGTTCACCTCCGGGGTGGGGATCAAACTCATGCTGAAGTGGCTTTAGCATCTTAGTGTGGTGCTTCAACCCGCTGCACCACTGGGGAGGGCCCAGGAATGAATATATTCTTAATGTTGACAGTCCAGTGCATTGAATTCTGCTTTCCATAATATATCGAAACTTCTAGTCCCTAATACCTGTGAATGTGACCTTATTAGGAAATATGGTCATTGCATATTTCAAGTAAAGTATTGGGTTAGTGTGGGCCCCAAATCCAATGATTCATGCCCTTATATGGAAAGGAAGATTTGATCTCACAGAGGAGATACTGGAGAAGAAGCCTGTTTGATGATGGAGGCAGGGATTAAGCCAATGGCAGCAACAAGTAATGGAATGACAAGGACTTCCAGCAGCCACCAAAAACAAAGAGGAGGCCAGTAAGAATTTTTGCTTAGATACTTGGCCAAGAACATAATTCTGACACCCTGGTTTCATATAGTTAGTCTCCAGAACCATGAGAAAATAAATTTTGGTTGCGTACTTTGTTATAATAGGCTTAGAAAATAAAAATAAATGGTGTCACATGTACAAGCCTGATAAATTATAATTGGAATCATGCATTGTATTCTATTTTATATTTCACATATTTCACTAAGTACAGTGATACTGAGATTCATTCATATCATTTCATGTATCGATAGTTCATTCCTTTTAAGTGCTGCGTAGTATTTCTTCATATAGATAAATCACGTTTTGTTTATTCACTCTTGCCTCTACAACACATTTTAATATATATCTTTGTGTGGACATACTTTTTTTTTTAAGTTTTTTTTTTAAAGCATACAGAACTGGGGTACAGGCCAGAAGTGCACAGGTGGTGAGAGGATTCACCAGAAACAGAGTGGGGATCAGAACAGACCGACTGACAAGTACACTGCTGAGGAGAGCAGCGGGCAGGTCAGAGGAGGTCTGCCTCGCCATGTGGCCAACTCCGGGGTGGAGCTCGAACTCATGCTGAAGTGGCTTTAGCTTCTTAGTGCTATGCTTTAACTTGCTGCACCACCAGGGAGGGCCCAGACATACATTTTGTAATACCTAAGTTTTAAAAACTTATTTTACAAATGATCATTGCAAATCTATAAAATGAAGTTGATTTTGTATATAAACATTATAAACCAAGACTTTGCTAATTCACTTACTAAAGCTATTAGTTACTTTCCAGATATGTGAATATATCATCTGCAAATAGGAACAGTTTTACTTCTTTCCAATATTTAGGAGTTTTATTTGTTTGCTTTTTCTACTAGTTATGGCCTCCAATGCAGCATTAAATAGAAGTGGGGAAAGTGAACATCCTTCCCTTTTTCTGCATTTTAAAAGGCCTTCATCATTAAACATTAGGGTTTCTATGATTACTTTTATCTGACTAAGGAAGTAACTTTTCATTCCTAGTTTGTTCAAAAGATGTATCATGAATAGCTATTGAATTTTGTCAAATGAATCTTCCATATCTATCAAGGAGTTCATATTCTTTTCTCCTTTTGTTAACAGGTAAATTTTTAAATGTGCAATCAACTTTACCCTAATCATTCAAGATATGTTATCCACCTACATATTTTTAAATTTGGTTTGCTAATAATTTCAAGAAAGTACAATTATGTTGTAACTGTAATCATGGATGTTGAACTATAATTTTCTGATATTTTAATGTCTTTGTAAATAAAATTTGTGTAAGGTTCATATTATTTCTTCCTTGAATGTTAGATAGAATTGATCAGGAAACCACCTGGATCTAGAGTTCACACTGTGGGAAATTTTTTTATGATTCAATTTCTTTACTAGCTATAATGCTATTCAGATTTTCTCCTCTTATGTCAATTTTGGTAAACTATATTTTTCAATAAATGTGTTCATTTATTTTTTGTCATTAAGTTCATAAATTCTTACTACTTAATGTCTGTTGTCTGTAGTAGTAATAACTCCTCTTTCATTTCTGATACTGATGAATTGTATTCTCTCTCATTTTCTGTCTAGCTAGATGGTTGTCAATTTTATTGATTTTTTTGTTCAAAAAAAAACCCACCTTTTGAGTTTGTTATTTTTCTGTTATTTGTCAGTTTTCTCTTTCATTGATTTCTGCTCTTAATAGTTCTCTTCCTTCTGCTCTCCTTGCACTTACTTTGTCCTTTTTGAATTACTTAACGAATAACTTAGGTCAATGATTTATATATGCATTTAAAGCTCTCTACGTTCTCTTCATCATTTAGCTGTGCACCATAAATTTTAATATATTGAGCTTTTTATATCATTTAGTTTAAAAAATTTTCTTGATTTCTAACTTAATGTCTTGTAATCAAACACATATTCTTTAAGATTTCAATCCTGTAAGAGTTATTGAGACTTGCTTTATGTCCAACCATATAAATGTGGCTTATAAGTGAATATATAAATGTACGTAGTTTACACTTATGGGTGCAGTGTTCTATAAATAACAATTAGTTCAGGGTGGTTGATAATATTTAAATATTCTATGTATTATTTTATTTATTTATTTTGTCTAATTCTATCGATTGCCAAGAGAGAAATATTATATTCTCTTTCTATTGTGGAATTTTCTATTTCCCTATAATTATGTTAATTTTGGTTTATTACTTTTGAGACTCTTATTAAATACCTGAACATTTATAATTGTTATAGCTACCTCTTGAATTGTCTTATATCATATGAAATGTCTTTATCTGATAATGTCCCTTACAGTAAAGTCTACTTTATATAACATCCTGTTTGGAAAAAATTTTGTTCACTTATAATACCATGTAAATTTCAATAGTACAACTTCTACACCTTAATATGTGTATATACCATTCACATTATCAAATTGACCTCCACTGCCCACTCCTCTGTCTCCCTTTTTCTTTTCCCTCTCGTTATCAGCATACTTTTCCCAAAGCCCTTGTTATTTTTGTTATGGTTGGTTATTTTATTTGCTTTGTTTACATATAACTGAAATCATCCAGTAAATAAATGTCTTTCGCTTTCAGACTTACTTCACTTAAAATAGTTACTCCAGATCCATTCATGTTGTTACAAAAGGCAAGATGTCATCTTTATTTAAATAGCCGAGTAGGATGCCGTTGAGTGTATCTATCACAACTTCTATATCTGATGCCCTTTTTATGTTTACTGTTTGCAAGATGTATTTTTCCATCCATTACTTTCATCAATGTCTTAGTATTTAAAATGTACTTATTATAGGTAGTATAAAGTAGCTTCTACTAAAAATTCTATAACACATGTCTTCAAACTCAGTGATCCAAAACAACAACCATCAAGTTGTTTTGGACTGATAATGTTTGGACTGATAAGTCTGAAGTCCAATCATGGGGTTGCTAACTTCTCTGAGCAGGAACTGGCAGACTAAAATCAAGACAGCATGGCAATTCTTGTTTTAAATAGTCAAATATATTTAAAAGAACTTAAGAAAAAACAGGTGTTTATATTTACCCTGCTATTTTCCACATTTATTGTCTTTCTTCATTTCTAAAAATCCAAATTTCCCTCTGATACAATTTTCCTTCATCCTAACCAACTTTCTATGGCATGAACAATGATAGTTGCTAGTAACAGATTTTTTAGTTTTCTTCTATCTGAAAATATGTTTTATCTTCATTCTGAAAGGGTATTTCCACAACTGAATTCATGGACTTACAAGTTAGTTTTTCTTTTAACACTTTGAATATTTTTTTTTACTAACTTCTGACATCTATGAGCTTTAATTTTAAAAACCTGTAGTCATTCAAACTATTGCTTCCATGTCTGTAATATGCCATATACCCTGTAAATTTTTTTTTAAGATTTATTTATTTATGCATATAGAACTGCAGTACATGTCAGAGGTGCAGGGGTGGTGAGAGGATTCACCAGAGACAGAGTGGGGAGCAGAAACAGAGTGGGGAGCAGAACAGGCAGATCAGTGAAGTACACTGCTGAGGGGAGCAGCGGGTCAAGAGAGGTCTTCTGCGCCATATGGATCACCTCCAGGGTGGAGCTCCAACTCATGCTAAAGTGGCTTTAGCTTCTTAATGCTGTGCTTTAACCTGCTACACCACCAGGGAGGGCCCATACCCTGTGGATTTTTTTTTTAAAGATTTATTTATTCATACAGAACTGGTGTACAGGGCAGAGATGCAGGGGCAGTGAGAGGATTCACCAGAGACAGAGTGGGGAGCAGAACAGGCAGACTGATGAAGTATACTGCTGAGGGGAGCAGCGGGCGGGTCAGGAGAGGTCTGCCGTGCCATGTGGTCTCCTCCGGCGGGATCGAATTCAGAATTCATGCGGAAGTGACTTAAGCTTCTTAGTGCTGTGCTTTAACCCACTGCACCACCAGGCAGGACCCTCCCCGTGAATTTTTAAGATACTGTTTTTATTTGTGACGTTCAGCAGTTTGATGCTCTGAGGGCTATGTGTCTACTATGTCTCAAGGCATGACTTTTCTTGGATTTATCCTATCACCTTGAATCTGTAAGTTTATGTTATTATAACTTTGCAAAAGAAGTGTTCATCTGAGTCCATGATGAGTGAGGTTATCAGATTGCTATTAATTAATCTGCTAATGAGGAGCTTTGCTCTCCTTAGTCAGAATTATAAATATAAATATCTCTCTAGATCAGTATGATGTGGCCAAATGTTTCTACTTTATATTTTTACCCAATACATGATATTCAGTTGGCATTTTAGGACAAATAAGTTTTATTAAAGACAGTCTTTAAGTGAGAACAAATATTGCCATAAACATGTTAGATTTGCTGATTTTGTTTTAACCTAATGCACAAACCCCAGATGTAGCCAAATTGTGGATGCTTGCACCCAGAACAATTTAAAATAGTTATTTTGCAATACCAGTAATCTTTAAGATTTAGAACACTAAGAGCTAGAATATTTAATGTGCTAGCTAAGCAAAAATTAGTTTTAATTAGGAAAAAAGAATAGGTAAAAGTACTTTATGGAGCTGCAAAGGGAGATTTCTGGGTATTTTCAAGGGCTTAAGACATTGATGGTACCTCTTTTTGTGAATATTTTTAATTCAAATAGTGACTGTTTTCATGAGTGGGAAATGTATATAGATGGGAAAGGACTAGAGGAATGAAAAAAGAAGGATTAGGGAGGCTGAAATAGGGTCAGAAAACAACTCAGAGGAGTCTCTTTTCCTACAGTCATTGAATAAGCTTAAAACAGAAAAAAATTTAAAAAGATTTGAAAGATGGAAACTGCCTGCAATGGGAGTAATTGGGCTAGGATAAGATAACTGAGTGAACAGAGGCAGGAAAAAATGCAAAGACCTTGTTGGTTCCCTGAGGGAGAACAAAGGACATCACCGAGATGAGGGATCTTCGTCCAGTGCTGTCCAGTGGTTTATATCTGTTTGTCCGATATGGCAGCTGAGTCCCTTTAGCTTTTGAGCATTTGAAATAAGCTACAAAAGTGAGGATCTGGATTTTTATTTTATTTCCATTATTTTAGCCTTAAATTTGCATGGCCATGCTTGGCTAGTGGGTACCACAGACTCATTCCAGAATCACTCACCATTAATGTACATTCATTATGGAGGGGATGTGAAAGAGGAATTCCTCTGACCCTGAACAGCTGATTTCTAGACAAAATGTTATAGGTGAAGTGAGTAAAGCAGTCATAAGATGGAAGCAGGGGGGTGGCTATCATTGTGATCATGACCTGAGCCATGTGTCCATTTATTTTAGCCTGCTTTTTATAAGATAGCAAATTACATTTAGGTTGAGATAAAAAATGATTCAACTTAGCTAGTTCAACAACTGAACATTTAAAAACAACTAACTTGTACTCCTTAACATGAAAAAGCATTGAAGTTTGGACAGAAAATAGAGGGGAAAACAGTTCACTTCCAAGTTTTATGCAAAAGGGGTACAGTTCCTCTACAGTGCTTGGCAAATTGTAGGTACCCCATAAATATTTCTTAAAAGACTGCCCACCAGGTAAGGGAGAAACAAGGTAGATGCCCCAATGTGAGAGACACAGGCTAATGGGGTTCCAGCCTTTTTGAGGCTTCCTGTGGGGACAAGCTTTCTGGGATTAGAAGGCTAGGGATGGGGCCCTCCCTGGTGGCGCAGTGGGTTAAAGTGCAGCACTAGGAAGCTAAAGCCACTTCCACATGAGTTCAATTCCCGCCTGTCCCGGAGGTGACCACATGGTGTGGCAGACCTCTCCTGACCCACCCGCTGCTCCCCTCAGCAGTGTACTTCGTCGATCTGCCTGTTCTGCTCCCCACTATGTCTCTGGTGAAGCCTCTCGCTGCCCCTGAGCCTCTGGCCTGTACCCCAGTTCTGTATGCACAAATAAAGAAATCTTTTTTAAAAAAAAAGGCTAGGGATGGGACCATCTGAAAACTCAAAGTGGATGAAGTGACACCAAGAAGGAACCTAGAGAAACCTAAATGTCAGAAACAGGAGGAGGGATATGGAAGGAGACTGAGATAGAACTGTTCAAATGCAAGAGAATGAGGGGAAAGTAGATGAACATAAAAACGTAAATTTTCTCTATATTTACTCTTCTAGTAGATATTCCATCACTTAATGCCTTTCTCTTTAAGAGACAATCCCGTCCTCTCTCCTTGCTCTCTCTCGTCCACACCATTAAAAGGAGCTTTTAGTATACTTTGGGTGCGCCCCAAATAATAATGCTCTAGAAATCATTCACACTCTTGTAAAGATAAGATTGAAAAAGATTGCTGGGTAATGATGTAATTGTTCACTTCGTAGATATTCTTCAGCTTCTGTGAAAAGAATGTGGACTATGAAACTTTTAAAGCACTCAATGATGCATGCCTTGTCTATGATGGCCGCCTGGTGATTGATACTAATTTCCACACCAATGACATAGCTATCAGAGCTGCAGGCACCCTCACAAAATTCTCCAATCGATATTACTCAAATGACTGGACTCACAGCAACTTCAGTTCCAAAGAGATTGGCTTCCAGCTAGCAGCAGCCATGCTTAACCTCTTTGATCCAACCCTTGAGCCTATAATGGAACCACCCTCTGATCTTGATCGACTCATCCCCATGTACAAGGGAGCCAAGATTCAAGGTGTGTAGTAGGCCACTTTCTTCCCTCTGCTGGAATCACCAGTTAGGCCAGGATCAACACTAGATCAGTCCTCCATGTTTTTCAATGCAGAGGCTTTTTTGAATCTTAGTTTGCACAGAGAAGAGAAGGACTCTCATTTATTTATTTTTTTTTAAGATTTATTTATGCATACAGAACTGGGGTACAGGCCAGACTACAGGAGTGGTGAGAAGATTCAACAGAGACAGAGTGGGGAGCAGAACAGGCAGATCAATGAAGTATACTGCTGAAGGGAGCAGTGGGCGAGATAGGAGAGGTCTGTGGTGCCATGTGGGTCACCTTTGGGGCCACGAATTGAACTCTGCACTGAGGCACCTGTGGCTAGCTTGCAATGCTGTGCTTTATCCTGTTTCATCGCCAGGAGGGCCAGGACTCATTTATTATAGCATTATTATTATGATGATCTTTTGAAACTTGGGTCTTTATTAAAAACCATATAGTAGGCCCTCCCTGGTGGCGCAGCGGGTTGAAGCACAGCACTGAGAATCTGGAGCCGCTTCCTCATGAATTCGATTCCCGCATGCCCTGGAGGTGACCACATGGCATGGCAGACCTCTCCTGGCCCGCCCGCTGCTCCCCTCAGCAGTGTGCTTTGTCGATCTGCCTGTTCTGTTCCCCGCTCTGTCTCTGGTGAAGCCTCTCACCACCCCTGAGCTTCTGGCCTGTACCCCAGTTCTGTATGCACAAATAAAATGAAATCTTTAAAAAAAAACCAAACATATAGTAAATGTGTTTCCCATTTTACAAATAAGGAAACAGATGAGGGGATGTTCAGTAACTTGCTCAGTGATCACTTCACTGATGAGTGCATAATGCCCTGACATCTTACCCAAACTTTCATTCTCACTCTAAAGTCAGTAATAAGGAGTCGCCTCCAAGCATCCCAGGCCTTAGACTGTTACTCTGCTATTTGGACGGAGGAGAAAACCATTTGCAGTGGCAGAATGGTTCACTTTTTTCCCCTCAATCTTTTTGATGCCTATGGTAATATCATAAGAGTAAAGAATTGGGGTGAGGGGGTAGTGAGAGATATCTTTGAAAATATTGTCTTTTAATGTTGTGTACCTTTTATCCAAAACATGCACATATTTATAAAATTGTATATTCACTTTCAGAAGGCTGATGGGCCAGTGACCCTCTCCAGTGTCCATGTACATATACAGAATGTCAAACTAAAGAACAAAAGCCTTACATTTCAGCTCTTGGTTTGGCTTTGTTTTTTTCAGCTTCACTAAATGGTCTTTAGAGATCTTGCTCTGCTTCTCAGTCCAATGAGACCTTCCTTTCCAGTTAGGAAAGGAAGAGAGGGGTGGGTGTCAGAGGCCAGAGCTCAGTCAAACTCACACTTCTGGGGCAAGCTAGAAATAGTAAGAATTAGAAATGGTAAGAATTTGATACTGATAGTTTTCTAAAAGAGTGATCAAGAACGTCACTGCTTTTCTTTATCCTATTTAGCTTTTTAACATTTTGGTTACATTTGGAAGGAGTGATGGGGAATGGGAACCCCACTGTAACACTGAAGGCCCCTCACGAAAGGCTTTGATAGGCTAGAATAGCAGGAGCAGGAAATCCACAGGATACAAGGCATCAGCTCGACACAGCTTGGAACAACAGTGGCTATATTATTATAGGGTATAAAGGCACATGCATGTTGATTTTATTCAATAAAGCTTAAACATCCCAGGGTGTGACTTACTGTTTATTAGGAGTAGCATAAACTATCAGTGTCATCTCTACCTTGCCTGTGATACAAATATATTAATGCCGTTACCATATTAACAACTAAATTAACTGGTATAATACTTGCCATTTCTTCTAGGAGGCATTCTTCCAGGGTCTTACCATTACCTACATATTGCCAAGCCTGCCATTGTAACACCTTTGGAGGTACATAGGGCACAGTCTGATTTTGTAAGTATTATTCTTGAATTTCACTTATAATACTTTGTTTACAGAGGGGTTAAATTCTTTATTTGGTCTTTAGTGTAATGCATTAGCTCATGCATCAGAAAGCCACTGTGGTAGCCAGTCCCTACTGGCCAATGAGTCTTTCCCCCCTGGCATTCATGACCTCACATGGTCCCTTTCCACAATGAAGGGGACTGACCTGTGTGTCCAGTGGGATATAATGGAAATGACAGTGTGTGGCTTCCAAGCCTAGGTCATAAAAAATATTATAACTTCCAACATGCATCATTCCACCCTCTCCCTGGGTCATTTGCTGCCAGGTTGAAAGGTCACCAAGCAAACTCTTTGGAGAGGTCTATGGTGAGGATTTGAGGACTGCTGCACCAGCCATTGGAAGTTTGTTGGTTATTTAAGGGAGTTGACTTGATAAGAGGGTCTTCCAGCTTCACTCAAGCCTTCAGATGATGCAGCCCCAACCCACATTTGGTAACAGCTTTATGGGATACCATGAACCAGAACCTCCCATCTAAACCACTCCCAATTTCTGACACCTGAAAAATGAGAGAATAAAAGTGCATTGTTATTTTAGCCACTATTTTTAAATATATATGTATATATATATATATATATATATATATATATATATATATAAATAATGTGTGTGTGCATATATGTGTGTGTGTGTACACATATATTTATTTATTAGAGCAGCTTTAGGTTTGTGGTAAAATAGAGAGGAAAGTACAGCGATTTCCTATATACCGCTCTGCGAGTTTGGACAGAAGTACCATCACATGGCTCTACCATTATACTATTTCGCAGAGTAGTTTCACCACCCTAAAAGTCCTCCATGCTCTGCCTTCTCCTATCCTCAACCTCTGGCAATTACTCCTATCCTCAACCTCTGGCAATTAATTATTCTTACCATAGTTTCACCTTTTCCAGAATGTTACACAGTTGGAATCACACAGTATGTAACCTTTTCAGATTGGCTTCTTTCACTTAGTAACACCTATTTGTTTCTTCAGTGCCTTTTCATAGCATCACTCATTTCTTCTTCTCCACTGAATACCATTTCACTGTACAGTGTCACAATGTATTTATCCATTCACCTACTAGAAGACATTAATACACAAAGCTCTGAGGAGGTAGTAGTCTGGAATCATCAATGAACAACTAAAACCACCACCTTTGTAGCACTGTAGCAAGTAAATTGCTTAGGGTCTTCAGTGCCTGTTCAGAGCCACTTGTCATCCTGTGCTCCCTGAAATACACGCAAGGAGCTATCCAAGAAAAGTATAAGTTGCAGGTGGGGTATCTTCTGGGCTAGAAGGAACCAGAAAGGATATACCTAGCTGGTCAATTGGATAGGTCCTTAAATAAGATTCTTGGACAGATGCTTTCACTGGTGTTTGTTGTGAACTGGGGTTGGGGTGGCGGCTTTTCTCTGATGTGTCATATTTTCTTTTTTGTCAGTGAGGAAGACACTGGAAGTTACTTCCAGTCTTATCTCAGCTATTTTGGGAGTACCGATATGACTGACTAAAAGAAACGTTTCCCAGGGAACTGGACTGGCCATGTGGCAGGTTGTGATCAATAGGAAAGTCTTTAGCCAACAGTAGAAACTACTGGAAAATTCCTTAAAGTGAGCAGACTCATAATGGCATAGGTTACTGGCCCCTTGCATTTCAGGAACTCAGAATCCCAGCTCTTCCATTTATTTCCCATGGGCTCTGAAAAAGTTTTACAAATTCTCTGCATTTCTAGGATTATTAGGATCATGTGTGAAATGACAATGATTTGAAGGAACAGAAGTGCCCATGGGCTTATTGACACCACCAGTCAATGGTGGATGTTGTTGTTAATCATAGTTACAGGAAAATAATGAAAGCTGACTTTTCCAGGTAAAGGACAGCTGCTATATGTTTAAAATTCGTTTCCCTTGACCCTGCCCCAGATTCTTTTAGGTGTTTTCTGTACACGTCTGATGCAAAATTTTCTTACAAATGAAAAAAAAAATGTAGTAAATGGTGCTCCAGTTTCTACTGCTGTGTAACAACTTGGCAACATGAAGCAGCCATTTGATTTTGTTCACAGATTCTGTGGATTAGGAATTCAAGCAGGGCACAGTGGGAACAGTTTGCTTCTGTTCTACAATGTCTGGGGCTTTGTTGGGAGGACAAGAAAGCTTAGGAGTGACTCAGTAGCTTGATCATTTGAAGGCTTAACATCACTGAAAGCTTGCTCTAGGGTCATTCAAAGTGAGAAACCTTCCAGGTATCATGCCTGGGTTTCCTCACAGCATGGCATCTTGGAGCAATTAGACTTCTTATGGGACAACTGAGGGTTCCAAAAGCAGTGTCCTCACCAGCAATTTAGGATTGATGTTTTGATCAGCCTGAAAAGTCATACCATATCACTGACCTAACACCATCTGTTGGAGAAGCAACAGCCCACTAGTATTTAAGGAGGGGGGGGGCGGCATAGAATTCATCTCAAGGGGAATATCGTTGTGATCATCTTTGGAAAAATCATATGCCACAGATGAGGTGGGACAATAGATAAAGAAGATGAACTACAGTGTTTAGTGACTGAGCACATTGGTCTTTGTAAAGAATGGATATGTACAAGAGGTAGAAAATACAAGACTTAGTTTCAGACAGAAGCAGATTCTTTAAGGACATTGTGTGATTTCCTACATGCCGTGTCATTATTTATGAACCACTGGCTCTCTTTTTGAATAAAGTCAGAGGAGGAGCCAAAAGGGGGTTTTAGATAATGAGTTTTAATAAGAATGCAACTTAAATAGATTCTTTGGCTGGTGCTATGACAGTATTTGAACAGGACCCCTGACTTTAATTAACCATTTGCCAGGTGGGCCTCATTTTTAATTAGTACAGAAGATTTAAACAGATTTCTTCCATTTTATTCTCCAAGAAAAAAAAATTGTAGGATGGTTCCATGGCAATCTTTTGGAGTTGGAATTAATTTGATTAAGTAAAATTGTTGCCAAAATGGTCAGGCAGTCACCGAAATATAACCAATTGATTGAGAATAGAGGCCATTGAACATGATTTCATTAGAAAACTAAATTAATATTTTTACCTAATATGGATGGATTTTATCAAACTTTTATGCCCTCATTAATTGGAATAAAAGATACTATAGTAATTCATGAGCTCCCTGAGAGGTAACCCAACAAAAGGAAGAGAGGGGACCCCAAGTCATCTACATAATAAACTAATTTACAGATTCCCATCCACATGCTTTGTTGGCTTATACACCATGGAATAAAGAAATTTGTCACAACAAATTCTGCTTTGGATGCCATTAAATTTAAAATTGTGTGTTCATCATGAGAGCTAGGAACTTGATTTCTTGCACAATAAGTCTGATTAATCTTGTCTTCTATTTGGCCTGAATTCCAGAGCTTTTCCCAACCTTTGTCAAAATCATGAAGGATAACTTGTATTCAGAAAAAAAAGGAAGAAAGAAAAACCCACAGTAGAATCAGTTACACTAATCAAAATCTAAAATTCAAATTCCAAATTTCCTAATAATTTACTTATACACTTAAAGGAAGGAACTAGACATATCCCACAGAACTGGGACATGTGGGAATAATTATCATTGCTACAGAATTCTTCATGGAGTGGCAATGCTGGAAACTACCTAAGTCGTCATTTAGTAAGGTGTTTTTTTGTTTATTTTGTGAAAATAGGCAGAAAGAGTTCTGCATTTCACTAGATTTTTCTGATAGCAACTGTGAGTAGGGGTGACCTAGGAAATTTAGATAGGTCTGCCAAGTCCTAAAGAACAATTTATGTTTGAGAAATGTTAATGTAAATAAGTTATCTTTAATACCAATGCAAAATATTTGTATCCCAAATTCCCAGAATGCCCCCCCAGTTATGCTCATGCAGTGCCAAATCTCGTTACTTTTTTGTATCTATTTACATTATTGTTCATCTTATAACAATGTTTACTTCCTCCTCCCCTTCCTGTCATCACCATAGCCCCCACATTCCACCCTCTTTCTGATCCCTCTCTGTCCCCTTCCCCTGTAGTATCATTAAAATGGACACAATTACTTCCAAAGTTAAGGTTAACTGTCATACAGTCATTTCCTTCCCAACATGGGAACTGTTTTCTGTACTTTTCAAGCCCTCATTTCTATAATGTGCTAAAACATAGGCAACTCAAAGAATCTAATTCAGTCTTGAAATTAAACCATAAAAGACCCCCAAACAAACAGATCCATGGCAAGGCATTGAAAATAACACAAACATTTCCACAACACACTGACATTGGTGGGGAGGGAGACACATACCATTCAGGCTTTCTGCCAGTAACCAACCAGGGTTCTGCCAGAATTTGTCAAGATGTGATCAATTAAGTTACTCTGGTCTGAATCTTGAAGAGCTTAGCCTGACGCAAACCCCTTGAAACATGAAGTTCTTGTGAATATATAGTGAAACTCTGCAAACCAAGATTTAGTCAGCCACTTGGGCAGATCTTAAGGAATGTGCCTTTGATACCTGGGTTCCCTACTTTAATCACTCAGACATTTTTGACAGGAGAAGGGTAGGCCAAGGCCTTGTGGGATTGTTAACTCCACTCTTCAGCAAGCTCTGGGGAAGCCTGGTGGCTAAAACTATGACAGAATCAGATTTTCTCCCTTGCCATAGTGACTGTGAAGTGGCCTTCCAACCCTGGGAGTGGAGAGCTAAATCTAAATAGCTGCCAATGCTAAATTCAAATGGTCTTTAAAATCTTGTATTTAAACTTACAATTGGATATCATTGCTTCACTCTCATAAGTCTATGTGTATTTAATTCAGAAATGGTGGTTATGAAGTCAGGTCACCAAGTAAAGTCAGTACCGGGGATTCTTCTATGATGCCACCTTTCCACCCTGTGTGATAGTCTTTGTTCAAATCTGTAAAGTCAAAACTTGAAAAACAGATCTCAATGAAATAAAAAAATCCATAGGCCATCTGGAACTAGAGAACTACTGGTTGCAAGAGTATGCTTACCGCAACTCAGTATATTTAAATTTTTTTTATCATTTTAGAAGTGATAGACATTTTTTAAATATAGAAACTGTAAGTAGTCAAACAGAAAGTGACAAAAATGACCCAATCTCTTAACCACAGCAAATGACCACTAACATTTTGTTAAAATGTTGATACAAATAATAGTACCGTGTGTTTTTCTAAAAATAGAATGATGTTGAGAAAATTATAAAGTAGTATAAAATGTATATTATTCTTCTACAGTGAAAAATTCACTGTGAATATATTTTTTAAAGATTTTATTTTTATGCAAACAAGAGCTGGGGTGTAGGCCAGAGGTGAGGGTGCGAAGATTTACCAGAGACAGAGTGGGGAGCGGAACAGGCAGATCTACTGAAATACACTACTGAGGGGGGCAGCAGGCAAGACAGGAGAGGTCTGCTGTGCCATGTGGGTCAGCCACCTGGCTTGGGGTTGAACTTATGGGTACATGGCATGGCCTGTGTGCTGCACTGTAGTTGTTAGAGGGCAACTTACTGAATGTTCCTTCCACTTTGTCTAGAAGGTAAATTTCCTCTGTCTCCAACCATTATGCTGAATGATGGACCATTTACACCTCCCTTGAAGTGCCATCCCTCAATGCCTTTCCTATGTATTTATGCTCTCATGCATCCCAAGATACCCAATTCCTCACCCATACTTGGTGTTAGTCCAGGATGCACAACACATCCCTCCTTATAGCTTATAATTGACTGATTTCCATTTAGGGCTTTGCCACGTGGTACCAACCGCCAATCAGTTGCTTCAATTTTAATTTAACATCTAGTTAAACCATGTGTCCTTGTTTGGAAAAAATTCCCAGAGGATGTATGTACAGGATCGTTGTAGTCCAACTTGCCTTGGCTTTCTAAATGTCACACTACGTTCAAGGCAAAAGCTTAAATCTAGCTGCACTCAGTAAAGATGTATTGAATGTTTCCATGCACTGAGTTGAGAATCTGGGCAGGTTCAATCACCACCAACATAACCTATGTTTCTCCTCCGAGGGTCCCCAGTTTAGCTTCCTGAGTCTGTGGGGAGTGGTGTTTTGTTGGTAGGCCAATAGACATGAAATAGAAAAAGAGGGAGTGGTATAAAGTAGAGAAGCAGCATCTTTCCTTATCATCTGTTTCCCCAGTTTCTAGGGGGGTATAAAGCCACATATCCACATCTTTGACAATTTACAAACTAGAAAGTCGCCTTAAGAGCATTGTATGTGAGATCTTGCTCCTTGGGAACAGACCTTAAAAAGCAGTTGAACTTCCTAAGCCCAGCTACCAGAGACTTATCCATTCCTTGTTTCCTCTGTTTAAGTACACTTGAAAATGACTGATATTATTTCTCATCACTCTTTTTTTTTAAAAGATTTATTTATTTATGCATACAAAGCTGGGGTACAGGCCAGTGGTGCAGGGGCGGTGAGAGGATTCACCAGAGACAGAATGGGGAGCAGAACAGGCAAATCGATGAAGTACACTGCGGAGGGGAGCAGAGGCGGTTCAGGAGAGGTCTGCAGGCCATGTGGAACCACCTCCGGGGCAGGTGGGGATTGAACTCTTGGTGGAAGTGGCTTTAGCTTCTCAGTGCTGTGCCACCAGGGAGGGCCACTCATCACTTTTGACTAGGAAGTTTTTCTCAAAGTGGTGTTGTAGGAAACTAAGAAAATGAAGTCTTAAAACAACTCACAGAAGAGAATAAACCTAGTTCTGTGAATTAGCTGTGTGAAGTATCGAGTAATAGAGAATTGTTCGTAACCTAGCAACTAATTTAGAAACACGGAACAATGCAATCACTGTTTAAAATATCCTGAGGAACATTTAGTCATTAAATCCAAGTATTTCTGACACACCGTTATCTTCTTTTGAGTTCAGTCAATATCCATTACTGTTATTTGCAACAAGTGATAAGATATAACCTCCCTGTTATATTTGAAAAATAAATTGCTCTGATAGAGTTCCCAGGGTCCAAAGAAGTTTCTAATGTTCTTCTTCTGATCTCCATCTTACCCAGGGTTTAGAAATAATCACAGGTAGTGCGAAAAATGGGACCTACTTCCGATTACACATTAACAAGTATAAAATGGTGGAAACCATCACGTGCCTTTCCAAAAAACCTTTCCCTGTCTCCAACTACATCCGCTTGTTTGGCCAACATGAACAAGTCCTCAACAACCTGTGTGATCGCTTTGATAACAATATGGTCAAAGATCTCTACAGGTAAGTTGGCATTACATTTTACTAGAGGAGATGCAACATACAATGTCATGAAGTGTGTTTTGTGATGCCTAGGCGGCAAAATGGAAATCCACAAAAGAGGTTAGAAGAAATTTCTTTTTAATATAATAAAGACCATCTGATCAGTACCATTGGCAGGAGAGCAGAGTGTCACAGTGGCACAGTGTCACAGTGCACACATGTGGCCCCCTTGGCTACACAAGCATGGAGCCCAGATATACTTATGTGTGGCCTCCCCACCATGGAAGGCCCAGATAAGATAATATTACAACTTCCTTACAATACTGGAGTGTGATGAGCAGTGATCAGAAATCTCAGAAGTTCTTTTGGGAAGGATGTGAAAGCACCTGCTTGGGAGATATTCTACAACCCCCAGCATGGGAAGTGCATGACCCCAGCATTCTGCTCGAGGAAAGGTAGATAGTCACTTGCTCAAGGTATTGTAAAGGAGATCCTGCAGTGCTGGTTGGCTACATGGGGTGCTTCCATGGTCTTTTCTAATTCTAAGACACCCGTTCATTCTAGATTTCTGGGAAGGTTAAAACACGAGAGTAGAAATCTACCTTTTGATATAGTCTGCTACTTAGAAAGTTTTGGAGACTTTCCCTCAAGCCACAAAGCACAGTGATAACAGAGTCAGTACCAGATATTGGTAGGTCAGAAGTCACAGACTTCCATTGTCCTCAGTACTTTTGGGGTGACTGCTAGTGTCTGCATGAATCTCTTCTCATTAAAAAAAAAACTTTTTAAATTGTAGGATACAATGTAGAAACCAAAAACCATGTGTGTACATGTACCTGCCGCCTACGTTAGGAAATAATTCTTGATTGGGGGAAAGAAAAGTAGACAGAACCTACAACTTCAAAAATCACTATTGAGTTTCCCTCCTTTCTGAAGAGAAAGGTTGTTTGTACACTGACCTCTGAGGTGCTGTCGAGGGGACAGGGAAAAAGTTCACAGTGACCCAGTAGTAGGAATTGAAGCCAAAAAAGAGGAGTTCTAATGTGTTCCTGGAAACACCAGATTCAAATCTCCATATAAAAATTTTGACTTCACGGATTTTGTGACCTTGAGTGAGCTATTTAGTAGCTTCTGGGTGTTGAGTGTTCACCACATTCCAGGAGCTTTGGGTTTGTTATTTCATTAAATCTCACATAACCCTGTGAGGCAGGAATTTCTAGTCAGTTCTTCACAAAGGCAGGGAGGCTGTCTGGTAAGGGTGGTAGGCTGGGGAGGCATATGGCCTCCTTTTGAATCCTGGCTTCATGACTTGATATTGTGGCTGTTATGACAGATTTTGAGTTTCCCAAAGACCACCAAGGAGCCAATTCCGATGCAAAGCACACGAGGATCTTTATTGCAAGCTTGAGCCTGGGCTCCCAACATGCACTGACTCAGTGGCTGAAGTTGAGAGCCCTGAGCTCAGGGAAGGCAGGGTTTTTATTACTGAAGAAGGGAGTTTCAGCCCAGCAGAGGGGAGTTTTTAGCTCAGCAGTACATTGACTCGTGGACATTGAACAAAGTTATCTTTTCTTAACCTGGTTGGTCTATGCATGTAAGATGTGACCTTGGCTACTCAGCCCAGATGCCTTAGGACATCTTAGGATCTCCTTGTCCAACTAAAAAGTTTGTATCCACCAGATGAAGTTGACCTTCAGATGACAAAGATTTGGATTCCCACTTAACAAGTTGTATGAACAAGGCACCCCCTTCCAATTCAGTCTAGAATATTTGTATATTGTCTACTATAGTTTGTAGATTGTTTTTCTGCTTCTTTCTACTTCTCTGCCTTTATCACATTGCCTGTGATCAATCTCTGAGATTCATCTCAAGCGTCACAGGGACTTAACCGCATGGGGCATTCTTCTTCATCCCACTGTAGTAGGCATTTGAACGCTGACTACATTGCATAAGTGGTTGGCAGCCAACCACTTATCTCTAAGCCCCCATCCCTTAGCCAACATTCCTGAGGGTAAGGCTGTACCTTGATTACCTTTGATTCCACAGTCTGTTGCCTTACACATATAAGTATTGAATAAATGCTAGTGTAAAATAAAATGTGAAAACTAGACAGGAATTCATGAAATGTTATGTATTATATCCAGGTAAAGATTTTCAAGCAATTTTGTCTGATTTCCAAGCTACCCCCAGTATGTTTCCTTAATAAATTTTAAAGAGAAAAAAGGGAAGAAAGAATTCCTTACTTTGAGATTGTTAGAAGCCCCTCTCTGCTTACTCTTCTCTCTGTCTGCTTGGAGGTAACCACTCTTCTGAATCTTGGGTTAATCATTCCATTTCTTTCCTGTAAAGCAGAGATCAGCAAACTCTCTATAAAGGGTCATGATAAATATTTTCAGCTTACAGGCCTCTGTCACAAGTTCTAATCTCTACCACAGTAATGCGACAGCAGCTGCACACAATACGTAAAGAAATGGACATGGCTATGTCCCCAATAAAGTTCATTTGCCAAAAAGGCACCCTGCCAACCACTTGTTTTAAAAGTGTGCCACGTATATATGATTTCCTAACTAATAGATCAACTTGTTTTGCCTACTTCTGAATGGATTCTGTGGCTGACTAGACTGAGTCAACATTGCTTAGCACTGTGTTCATGAGGCTGTGTTCAGGTCGCTGTGCTGGGTTGTGGTTCATTTGCCTTCTTGCTGTGTAATATTCCCTTGTACCACTGTGTCACAATCTGTCGATCTGTTTTTCTGGTGATTGATGTTTGCATTGTTCTCAGTTTGGTGATACTACAAACAATGTTATGGGCTTTGCATACACACCTCAATGTGCAAGAATTTCTCTCAGGTCTACACCATAATAACAAAATGTTCCACAGATCAGTTGTATTGAACTCCCTGCAGGAAAGCCTGAGAGTCCCCAGGGCCCTATCAAACCTCCCTGCTAGGGCCATTCTGCTGTGTAAGGAGGTGTCTGTCTTCCTGTGGTTTTAATTTCCCTTTATTAATTAATAGCTCAACTTACTACCTTTTCATTGCTCATGGCCATTCTTAGTAGTTTCTGTGAAGTGTTCATTTATGACATTTGTCCATTTTTCTTTGGGTTTTCTTCTTATCGAGTCTCACTTTTTAATGGACTCTTGGATAGAAACTTGTGTAGGTTTTGTATTTTTTTTTAAGATTTATTTATTTGTGCATATAGAACTGAGGTACAGGCCAGAGGTGCAGGAGCAGCGAGAGGATTCATCAGAGACAGAATGGGGAGCAGAACAGGCAAATCGATGAAGTTCACTGAGGTGGGGAGCAGAGGCAGTTCAGGAGAGGTCTGCCATGACAGGTGGGTTACCTCCATGGCAGGTGGGGATCGAACTCATGCTGAAGTGGCTTTAGGTTCTTAGTGCAGTGCTTTGCGCCACCAGGGAGAGCACAAATTTTGTATTTAAAGTATATTTTTTCCCATTTTGAGGCATGGATTTTTATTTTCTTTATGAGGTGTCAGTTAGCTCATATACTCATTTCAGTGCAACCTATTTGTGTTTCAGGGAGTGCTTGGGATATTTTTGTCCCTTTGCTTTTGCAGTAGTTTCACAGCAGAGTTGTCAAGCCTTGTGTAAAATCTCATTGATTTGATAAGAAATACATTAAGTTTTAAATCAATTAGGTGAGAATTGACATCCCTGATATTATGTCCAACACCATAGCGTAGTATGAGTCTCCACTTACTTGGGGCTTCTTTAATATTTTCAAGAAGGGCTAATAATTTGATATGATCAATTTTCCCTTGCTATCATACATATGTTTTCTTATTGATTATTGGTGAATAATGCATAGCAATACATTTTATGTGGTTTTAAATTCTGCCGGTTTTCTCAATGCTCTCATTCATTCAAATAACTTACCTGTGGATTCTTTTAGCTTTCTATATAAAAAAAATTATATCACATGCAAATACTGACAGTTTTGTTTGTACTTTTCCAACCTTTGTAAATTTTATATTGTTTTCTTGTCTTACTGCACTGGCTAAGATTAACAATAAGAAGTAGTTTAGAGCCAATGAAAGATGGCCCTTCCTCACTCTTAATTTTAAGAAAATGTGATCAGTGTCAAGTGTATGATGTGCCATTGAAAAAACTTTTCTTATTATTAGCTCCTTAATCATTGTTGTCATGCATGGATTTTTAATATTTTTTCCACCAATACTTAATTTCAGAAACATCATATTAGGAGGAGGTTTTCTTAGAGCCTTGCAATATAAGCTATGTTTTGGGAAAGCATCAAATACCTTAATCATTGATATTCTTTCCTCAAATCTTTGTGTATTTGATGCTGATTGTTATTATAAATGAATAAAAATCCAAGTATTTATCAGCTGAATTGATTTATTCCATAGTGAGTGCATAAGCTTTTATTGTTGCTTCCAACCATATCCAAAATACTTAAGTTAATGGGGAACCAGCTGTTTGCTTTTAAAAAATCCCTTTTGGGGGAGCAATATGATAAAAACTCTTCTCTCAAAAGAAAATGTTTTACATTTGACCAAATTCAAAAGTCAAGTTGTTCTTCCCTGAGAAGGTGATGTTGAAACAGACAGACATTGAGGGTGGGACCACTAACAGGGGCCCAACTGGTAACTGCCCATAGAAATAATTTTATAAAGTTAATCTGATTTGCAACAAGTATTTGGATGGCAAATTGTACGACCCTGGCTGTTGGGAAACACCAGTAGACCTGTGTAAGAGAGAAGCAAATGGGGCAGGACTATGGCGCTGCTTATCAGAGGGCTCATAGTCTGGTCATGCAGAGGCACCACCTCGTGTGCCGTAGTCCCCGCGTGGACATGCAGCTGCAGGCACATTCTCTTCATGTGCCATGTCATGCCGCCAGGCCCCAGTGCTAATTCTGTTATCAGATAGACTGGGCAAGACTCTTTCCAAGCGGGCAAGACTCTTTCCAAGCAGGCAGGCTCTTTCCAAGCAGGCAGGGCGAATGGCTTAGCTGATTTTGGCCGCAACATGATTACCGATTATTTCCCTGACCTAAGCCGCAAGAGCAACCTCTCTTGTTGGAATCCAGGCGTGCTTGGACTCCACCACATCTGGGGGTGTTTTCCTCCATGATGGGGTGACTGACTCTTACCAGCTGCTCTGACTTTTGTAAATCAGGCATGGCCTTAACTTTCCTCTCTGGTTTCAAAGAAATTTCTCTAGGTCCTTTCTCTCCATTCCCTCCCAATCTAGTCTCACTTCATCAAGGGCCGGGAAAGAGCAGGCACTGCCAGTGGCAGTGGTAGCAGCCCTGGGGGCAGCTGCTGTGGCTATCTCGGCCTTACCAGCTGTGACTCAGGTTGCTGGAGGAAGGGGCTTGCTTGGAGCAGTTTGGTACCCATAGTAGCAGGGGAACAGCCAGCACCGTGATCACAGGCTGACAGCTGTCACAGAGCAGCAGTGCAGCTGAGGGTCGGCAGTCCAGCCTGGCTCACACTTCGCCTATATTTCAGTCTTTGTTCCGACCTCGGAGAGCCAGTGCAAACCACTGGTGATGGAGAGGACAAATTCACCACTGGTGACTCTGCACATGCGTGTGCATGTATGTGCATGTGTGCAAAAATGAATTGATGGATTGATTGACCTGTCACTTTGGAAAAATAATAGCATCTATTTGTACCATTTGTTTCTTTCTGAACCTGTCTGAACTACTAGTATTTAAAGTCTTCTAACAGATTTGTTATGAAAATGTCCTTTGCTCCAGTCTTCTTAGAACACTTGCGTCCCAAAGGCATGCCACAGACACACATAGCACGCCTATCACGACCCTGACAGTCTCCCTGCCTAACGAGTCCTATGTCAATGTTTCAAATGAGCAGTTCCATCTACCTTTGACACTGTCAGGCAGAAGGAATTTCTATGAGGGTGTCCAGTAGCCAGAAAATGGAAACCGAAGGTGAGACGTGAGGGAAGGCCCAGGCAGCTCCGTAAGATGTGCCAGTCACGGGGCCTTACTTAACCAGGCATGCCCTGCCTTCCAGCTCTCTTAACTCTACCTTATCTTCATTTGCACCCTCCCCCTTCTCCATGGCCCTGCAGAAAAAAATAATAAAAGGGTCTTGCGTACTGAATCCCTCTCCCCTTGGCCTTAATTAGCAGTTGGTACCATCCTTTATACTCACGGTGTGAATAGGTCTTGCCCTCATGTCTTTGTGTGAGCCCATCAGATACTCATCAACCTTGATTAAATCACCTCTTTTCACATCTTAACATGCTCGGCTCTCAAAGACTGCCCTCATATGGCCCTCCTCTCCTCCAAGCGCTGCCATCCTCCTCCACATTTTCCCAAACACTCGAATGGCCTATTTTTAGTGGGTAAGTGCTGCTGTGCACAATATTCTAAATGGGATTTGAGCAGGCCCTTTAAAAGGTTGCCATTACCTTTTTGAACTGTGAGGCTCCAGAAGTTATTCCCTTAGGAAAGCTGCCTTGTGCTCTGTCTGCAGAGCTGCAAAGCAGGATGCTGCCAGCCCGCATTGTCTCCTAATTCATTTATTAGACTCCAATTGGAGTCATTTAATCACGACTTAAATCTGTTCCTCTGCAGTCAGTGGCTTTGTGCTGTGTCCGTAGTGAAATCACACTACAATCTAAATGTCCATTTTATCAGATTTATCAAAATTTTCTTGAAATTTGCTCACTGCGACTTTTCAGTTTTTTTGTACCTACCAAAAAGTTTTCGGATAATAGTTCTCCCAAGATACAAACTTCCCTGGCAGCCACTTACCAAGTAACAGACCAGCCTCTCTGACGGTGTCCCTGCTTGTCCATTTCATTTCAGATAATGCCGGTTCCGTTTGACAGCCTTATCCTCTCTCAATACGCTAAAATCAAAATCTTCTCTCTTCATTATGTTTTGCAGTCATTTAATTGTAGTCCATTCCCTGCCCTCATAAAAGGCGATTTAGATTGGGCTTGCTCGCTCACCGGCTGGGGGCCCCTTTGCTCATTCCCTGATCTCTGCCAACAGGCAGCCTCTTACCCCGCGGAATCTCTCATAGGATTACGTCGCCTCATAGACTGAACCCGCATTTTTTAATACCCCTAGTTAACCAGACGGTCAGCCTTAAACCTGAAAGTATAGGCCAATGTGGAGCCAAATTCCGTTCGACACAACATATGTCCATTATCTCTGGTAATATTACGCGAGCTAAAAGCCTAGGGTTGTGTTGTTGTTTTTTTTCTTCTGGTGTAGGTCGCCTCCTCCTCCTTCCCACTGTGACATTTGTGTGGAATTAACCTTTCCTGGGATGAAAGGCAAGATTGTTTTGAACAGTCTTGAAATTATAGCCAGCACATGTCCCTTCGGATATTCGTGCCAAAGATTATAATGTGAAAGAAAAACAAACACTCTCACTCACTTAGTCAGGAGTGAATGTTAAAAATAATTAATGCCTGGATTTCCATGAAAATTTGGAACTGTAAAAAATTTCTTATCCGATGCGTTCTCATAATTTGCCTAATTCATCATGAAAATATAGTTTGGCATATCTTATTAGAATTTATGAGAAAGGCCTGAATTCAGTTATCTTATGGTTTTGAGGGATCAAGGAGCTTAGGTCTTATTTCAAGTACTCAGTTTCATTCTGGCTAGTAAGAATTTTGCCTCGAGGATTCTGCCCACGAGTGAATGAAAGAAAAATGAGCTTTCTATCTCACAGTCAAGATGTTTCTTTTAAAGGCTGTTTTTATTAATGACAATGTAAAGAATGAGCAAACAAATCCAGTAACAGTTAACATGAATCTGTAGTGAGCAGGGCTCATGTTTGTTCACAGATTACTCTTCATCAGCATTTCCTTACCACCTTGTTCAAAGTGAATCTCCCAGTCCTGATCGCCCCTTCTGGCAGTATTTAGCCTTCTGAAATAAAGGACTCACACTCCTGACTGTAAAAGAAAACCAGTGCATTCATTACCTGAAAGGAAACATGTATGCTTAGATTCAATATTAATACCTACAGTGGGGATGGGGGATTATTTCAGTGCAGTGAGGGCCCTGCACCCCAAAAAGCAGTTCTAGAACAGGAATTGTACATGGGACAAATGACATCAAGTGTGACATAACTCACGTATACATCTGTTGAGCCACCTTTACATCATTTTTTAAAACCCGACCCTTTAAAATGCTTTATAAGACCAAGAGAACACCACTGCACCTGCAACTACCTGTAACCTGTTCCTCCCAGCTGCCACCCGACCACCACCTATGTCAAGCTGTGCCTGTGCACCCCTTGAGTATATTCTAAGAGAGTGTAGCTGGAACTGGCAGTGTGGCATCGTTTCTCTTAGAGTGCAGAAGACATGGGGTCGAGAGGGTTCAATTCCTGCTCTGTTGTCCACTCAGTTTGTGAACTGGGGTGAGTCACATAACCTCATGGAAGTTAGAAAATGGAGGATGAGAATTCTTCACTTAAAAAGTGGAGCAATAGGGCCCTCCCTGGTGGCGCAGCGGGTTAAATCACTGGACTGAGAAGCTAAAGCCACTTCTGCATGAGTTCGATTCCCGCCTGCCCCAGAGGTGACCACATGGTGTGGCAGACCTCTCCTGACCCGCCTGCTGCTCCCCTCAGCAGTGTACTTCATTGATCTGCCTGTTCTGCTCCCCACTCTGTCTCTGGTGAAGCCTCTCGCCCCCTGAGTCTCTGGCCTGTACCCCAGTTCTGTATGAGTTCTGTGTACACAAATAAATAAACCTTTAAAAAAAAAGGTGGAGCAATAATCTGTGTTAAATTTGCCAACTTTATAGGATAAAAGTAGAGGATGATGTGAAAGTATCTGGAAGATATAAAGTTTCACATAAGCAAGCATTGTATCACTTAGCACAGTGTTTTAGGTCTAATCCAATTCATGGAAGAGGCAAACTTTCAGTTTTTTATGCAACATTCCATCTCCCTCCCAAGTTGACACAAATTTAGAGAAATACACCACTTCCTTTGAAAAATCCAAGTGAGGGCCCTCCCTGGTGGCACAGCACTAAGAAGCTAAAGCCACTACAGCATGAGTTCAATCCCCACCCGGAAGGTGAACCACAAGGCGCAGCAGACCTCTCCTGACCCGCCCGCTGCTCCCCTCAGCAGTGTACGTCATTAATCTGCCTGTTCTGCTCCCCACTCTGTCTCTGATGAATCCTCTCACTGCCCCTAAACCTCTGGCCCAGTTCTGTATGCATAAATAAATAAATTTGTAAAAAAAAAAAATCCAAGTGAGCAAATGTCTTGAAGTTGTGTTAATGTGTATACTTGTTATTCCGTATTTTAAAATTGTCTGTTTGGAGGTACCCAAATTTAAAAAATATACTTTTATTTCCAAGTCATGCTCTGAGAAAAAAATTACTTAGAGGACATTGCCAATAACTACATTAGCATGATATTGGGTGTTTCTTTGGAGTCAGTACTGGATAAACACTAGAGTAGAGGGTATGCTCCCCAGGGACTTTATAGCAAAGGAACAGAGCAGACATTTCTTAGCCTGCTCTTAAAGGTGATTTCATTGCATAGCAAGGGAACCTTAACATTCAGGTGAGTTCCAAATACCGTTTCAAATTTGAAATGGTGAGTTTGAGTTTAAAGTATGTCTAGCAGCTGAGGTCATGTCGTTTTGAAAATTGTTTTAGAAAATTCTTTCGTACTTTCTCAAGAATCCTTGACAAATACCTTAAAACTATATTCATGTGATAGCCACTTGTCAGATGTGACTATTGCATTTTCATTATGTGTAAATAAAATGAAAAGCTCAGTTCCTCATTAACACTAGTCATGTCACATGCTCACCAGCCCCACATGGAAATGGCTACCACACTGGACAGCAGGAAATAGAGCATTTCCATCATAGCAGAAAGTTCCCTGAGACATCCCTGCTGTAGGCCAGTCAGTCAGAGGATTTGCAGTAAGTGGCAGTGGGCACAGCATCTATGGACAGTCACTTCCTAAAGCAATAATAATTGGAGTCCGAGTCCCTGATGCGCAGATGTGGTAGCTAATAGATGGTCTTAGTGAGGGCCTGGTGAGTAAAAGAGGAAGAGATTTCTCTAGATGCTTGCTTTTAGGGGGGCAACTGGAAGGAAAATGCTCCATGAGTCATGTGCCAAAGGTGGACTAATTGGGCAGGGCGGGAGTATGAGACGAGTGGCAGGGCAGGCAAGCCCTCTGGGCACTGACCACACTGGCAAGAGGTGCTGGACCTCGGAGGCTGAAATAAAAATCATCTTGGCTTCCATGGTGGTCTGGGAGTCTCAGTGCTATCACAGCTACGACTGAGTTGGGTCCCCAGCCACGGAGTTGACCCGCATGGCACAGCAGACCTCTCCTGTCTCACCCACTGCTCCCGTCAGCAGTGTACTTCATTAATCTGCCTGTTCTGCTCCCCACTCTGTCTCTGGTGAAGCCTCTCACCCCCACACTTCTGAGCTATGCTCCTGTTCTTCTACACACACACCACACACGTACCACGTACACAACACACACACACAGATTTCATCTCACCACATCTCTCCTTTCCTCCCCATTTATGCCTGTGCACTGCTCAACTGTCCAAACCACAAGCAGCCTGCTTCTTCCTTACCAGTTATCCATGGCAGTCTAATTGCTAACATCCTATCCCATTATCACACCCCAGGTCTTGATTTGGGGTTCAGGAGATCTGAGAGTGTGTTTAAAACTGATTTTAGTCCCTCTGAGCGTATATGTAATGTCACTTTTTCTTTCAAACTTTTGCTGCAGGAGTTAAAATACTTCATAGATTTTTCTTCCCCCTCCTTATCTGGCAGCATATGGCTGAAGGCTATTATTTATGAGTTTAAATTAATAGCTGATGAGTCATTGGTTAGCTACAAGGCTACTGAATTGCATTAATATAAATACCTCTTTACCAGGATCTAAGAAACAACTGAGTTATTCTATTGTTACTGGAATTGTTAAAATAAATACATTTCAGAAATCATATTTCAGTCTATTGACTATGAGAAGAAACTGGTCTGTGTCCCTCAGTTTTTTATGGCAAACTAATTGCAGTCAACTGGGCAGCATGGAAATATCAAACATGCAGCATTTTTATTTCTTTCCTCTTAAGCCTGGATTTTTTCATGTTTCTTTTTAAGGATCATTAAGTTCATGTTTGTTTGTGCTTTAGTGTTTTCCATTACAAAAGTCATACATGTTGTTATAGAACATTTAGAAAAAATTAATTTTTTGAGTGAAATAATACTGCTTTATGACATATAAGTTTCAGGTGTGTGTCATTATAAATCAGCATCTCTATATATTGCATTAGGTTCACCACGTAAAGTCCTATTCTATCCTTCATCATAAAATTGACTACTTCTACCTCCTCATTTCCCCCCACCCCTTCCCTTCTGCTAACACTATTTAGTTTTATAGCCTAAGAGAAAAGTATATTTAACTAAGTAGAATACAAAACCCATACCTAATCTCACCAACCAGAATCTATTTTAGATGATTAAGCTACATGAGATGAGTTGAAGCGTAGCTGCATTTAGAATTAAGACTTGCAATAAACGCTCAAGGACAGTACAATTTTTAAGTCTCCTGGAAGCTATAAAGCCCTCAACCACAGCCCAGCACACTCATTCCAAAGATAAGAAAATCATAGTGGCAGGGTTTGCCAGGCGTTGCAACCACGATGGTGGCGTCAGTAGCACCAGACCAGACCAGACCGGGGTCCGTTCTCTCGGTCTAAGTCCCACACCAGCAAATAGATTCCTGAAGTCCTGCTTCTTGCCACCCATAAGATTTTGCTACAGCAAAATCTATAGCATACACTCCATGTCCAGGCTTTCTAGCAAAAGCAATAAAAACAGTGAAAGCATGTCTCCACCTTTTGGAATTTACATCCACCTGCTAAGTGTGACTTGAGGTACCTCTTTGGGAGAAACTGGGTCCCAGGTATTTTTGTTTGTTTTATTTTTTCCTATTTTATGAATTAATTACTTTTTTTTATATAGTGTTAGTCCCCATAGTTCATTCTCCTACTACCCTATCACCGCATTCTCTTGTGTTCTTCCCTCTCTTTGACCCCTCTACTTCCCTCTCCCTTGCTGTCTGCCTCAGATCTGTGGTTGACAAGCTAGTTTTAACTTTTTCTTGACCTTTTGTTTAGTTTTTCTACACTCACATATAAATGAGACCATCTGATATTTATTTTTTTCCTTCTCACTTATTTTAGCTAGCATAAATGCCCTCCATCTTCATTCACGTTGCAGCAAATGGCATGAGACTCTCTTTTTGAACCACTGAGTAACATTCCATTATGTAAATATACCATATCTTTTTGATCCAGTCATCTAATGGGGGGCATTGAGGTTGTTTTCATATCTTGGCTACTTAAATAGTGCTGTAATAAACAAACATAAGAATGCAGGTTTCCTTTCAAATTACTATTTTTGTGTCCTTGGGTAGATTCCTGGGAGTGGAATCGCTTGATCATATGGTAGATCCACTTTTAGTGTGCTGAGGCACCCCCTCCATAAAGCTTTCCATAGTGGTTGAATCAGTTTACATTCCCATAAGCAAGGTAAGAGGTTTCCTTTATCTCCATATCCTCTCCAGCATTTGCTGTTCTCAGTTTTTGTTTTTGTTTTTGTTTAATGTGGATCATTGGATCATTTTTACTGGAGTGAGGTTGTATCTCATTGTGTTTTGATTTGCATTTCTCTCATAATTAGAGTTTTTGAACATTTTTTCTTATGCCTGATGGTTATTTGCAATTATTCTTTGAAGAAGTGATTTTTAGTTCTTCTGCCCAATTTTTGTTAGGATTGTTTTCTTTGTTTTTGTCAAGCAGTGTAAGCTCTTTGTAGATCTTTGATATCAGTTCCTTATTGCATGGTGTGGAAATATTTTCTCCCGTTCAATAGAATGTCTTTTGGTTTTGTTTGCTGTCTTTTTTCTGTGCAGAATCTTTTAAGTTTAACATAGACCTAGATCTTTATCTTTGCCTCATTTTCTTTGTTTCTGGAGTTGAGACCTCAAAAAAGTTACTGAGATGTATGTCACGCTTGTTTTCTTATATATTTTTTATGGTGGCAGGCCTTACATTCAAATCCTTTATCCATTTTGAATTGATTTTTGTATCTGATGTGAGTTAGCAGTCTAGTTTCATTCTTTTGCATGTTGCTGTCCAGTTTATTAAAGCCTCATTTATTAAAGAGGCTTTCCTCATTCCAGTACATATTCTTTGCTCCTTTGTCATAGTTAGTTGATCATATATGTGTCATTTTATTTCTTGACTTTCAATTTGATTCTATTGGCCTATGTGTCTTGTTTTTGTCCCAATACCATGCTGCTTTTATTATAATGGCTTTGTTGTATTATTTTAAGTCTGGGAATGGTATAACTCCATTTTCCCCCCTTTTAGTCAAAAGAGTGTTCACTATTTGGGGGATTTTTGTGGTTTCATATGAATTTCATCAATATTTATTCCCTATATTTGAAAAACGTCATTGAGATGTTCATTGGAATTGCATTGGATCTGTTAATCGCTTGTGGTAAAATGGCCAACCTCCGGTATTTTGGGACCTTTACAAAGTGTCTGAAATGTAGCTTGCTAAGCTAGTCTGCAATATCTTCCATAACCAAGTAATTAAATTAGACCAGAAGTCAGTTGATTCTTAAAAAAGGAAAATTATGAAGAAGTCTAATGCTGAAATTTGAATTTAAATCTATTATCAATAAGAATGTACTTTGTCCTAATTATAGTCTCAAAAACACTTATCCAAATTCTATGAACAAATGTTGTGACATTCAATTTAAAAATTTATTTAGGGAGTATTTACCCCTTCATAGAAATGTATGAAACACACAAAATGTTAAGAGAAAAAAAAAATAAGATTAGTGGTATACATATACATATTTAGACATGAAACTTTACTTCCAAAATTATAGGGCATATATATTGTAAACATATGATGATTCAATTTGATATAATTTTTTAAGTAATAAAGCTATTTTTTCATTAGAAATGAAGCTTTTTTAGCGATTTATTTATTTATGCATACAGAACTGAGGTACAGGCTAGAGGTGCAGGGACAGCAAGAGGGTTCACCTGAGAGAGTGGGGAACTGAACAGACAGATCAACAAAGTACACTGCTGAGGGGAGCAGCGGGCAGGTTTGTTGCGCCATGTGGGTCACCTCTGGGTCTGGGGATCAAACTCACACTGAAGCTGCCACCACTAGCTTGCAGTGCTGCGCTCTAACCCATTGTGCCACTAGGGAGGGCCCTCAGTGTGTTATAATTTTTTAATTGCAAATATGGTAGCAGAGGACAGGGAGCTCTGGAAGACTGGAAGCAAATGTGGTGAACCCTAAAATTAAAATTAATCTGGTTTCTTGTCCTGAGAGAATTTCCAGGCCATGTTAATGGGAGTGAAACCTAGCAGTCTCTATAAGTTGAGGAATAGAGCTCTGAGTCTGGGGCAGTCAAAGCAGCTAGATTTCTCAAAACATCCTGCTGGAGATGAGAGTTCACAGATCAAGAATCTTGGAGAGCTATAGAATGTACACCTTGAGCATTCAGTTGAGTATTGATTAACACATACAGATAATGAAAGTACTCAAGACCAGAAAAAAAAAAAACCACTCAGGTTATACTGCCATGTATTCACAAAGGCTGGAGACAGTGCCTCAGAAACTCAAGATTCATGGTGTGGTCAATGGAGTACAGAATAAGGACTCTTCTTAGCAAGAAGAATGACCAGCCAGGCAAAGAAGCAGAAAAATATAGCCCATAAACAAACTTATTCTATTGAAATCAACTCAGAATTCACCCAGATGTTACAATTAGCAAATATATTAAAGGCTATTAAAACAGTTGATATGTTTCATATGATTGTTTTAAATGTTAAGTAGATATGTCTTAGAAAATACATAAAAAACACAAATCAAACTTCTAAAAAATGAAATTTGCAGTGTTTGTTATAAAAAAAATATACTGAGATGAATGGATGAGATGAATAGGAGATTAAATCTTGCTGGAAAAAAATTGTGACTTGGAAGACATGATGAGTGAAATACCCAAAGTCAAACATAAAGAGGATAAAAGAATTTAAACAATGAGCAGAGTATCAATGAATGATGGGACAACTTCACACTGAGACCTAAGGAAATGTTTCCAAATGATGCAAACCCACAAATCCAAAAGGCCCAAGGAGTCTCAAGAATGAAAAACATGAAGAAAATAGGACCAAGCTATACCATAATTGAACTGCTCAAAATCATTGATAAGAAGGTGACAGACACGAGCAGCAAATGGAAACAGATAAAAATGACAGTAAATTCCTTCTCAGAAATAATGCATGTGAGAAGTCAGTGGAATGGCATCTTTAAACTAGACAAATGTTTTCAAATTTTAGGACACTTTTATTACATATTATATAACATCTTTAGCCGAATACATGGCATAATATCCCCCCAAATAATAACATAAACTACCCAGCCACCTGCCCTCACAGCAACATCTCTGGCCAGTCTCCATTCCATTACTCTACTTAACTTCTCTATTGATTTCCTCCCTCCCAGCTGATAGCTCCACTATGAACTGAATTGTATCCCACAGAATTCACCTGTTTAAGTCCCAACATAATCACATCTGGAGACAGGGTCTCCAGGTCAGCTTGCTCCTGCCTCTGATATTACACCAACATACAGGGCATGAAATGGCTCCTGGTTCTCACTCTATGTTTATACGTGAGGATGCCTCCGAAAACACATCTGGGGGACTACAGGCAAGTGTCCCCTGTCTGAAAGGGAGCTTCTATCTGTGTTCTGGGGTTGCTATAAAAACAAAACAAGATGATGGACAGGAAATAATTGGCTCCAAGCCCAACCTGGAAGAACCATTACAAAAGGGTGCCTTCCTGCCCCAAGCCCAGACCTGGGGTCACATCACTGCAGGCCCTTCACATCCCCACACCTCACTCAGCGCGCGCTACGCAGTACCTAGATGGGACAGTGTGTAGAGCGCCAGGTGCCATGGCCCCAGCATGACCTCAGCCTCTTTTCCTTATCTCTAAAGACACATTTTGTCACCCACCCAGCAAACTCCTAGCTAAGTCTTGTGACTTATTATTCACTCTGTCTGGTAATTTGGGGTGATGAGAGCACCAAACGCCACCAGCAATGCCCTGGCAGCTGCTAATAGGAGCCACTGTTTGAAGCCCACGGTACCCTCTTGGCACCAGCAGCTCCAACAGCTGCCGGAGCACTGCCTGCCAGGCCAGGATACGTGCTGGAGGCTGCAAGGGCAGAATACAGCCCAGCACAGTCACGCTGGGATTCCAGAGGCTCGCAGCATTAATAATCTATAGTTCAATCATTAGGAGTAAATCCAAGTGAAATAGGAAAATATACACCACGCTGGAGGCCGTGAGACTGCTGGGAAGTGGCTTCTCTGCTCCATGGCAGGCGTAATGATTAGTTCTCAGCCTCTGGCAGCCCCAGCTGACAAGCGGTGTCTGCAAGCTGTAGGCTTTTTGCACGTGATAATTGAACAAAGCTAGAACTCATTCAAGATATTAACACGGATCCACAACCAGTGTCTGTTGGGCTTTTCACGCCTCTGAATCAAACCCTCAACAGTGCACCCCAAAGGGGGTCCCTGCAGTCAGTTATTGCCCTCAAGACAGATCCGCAAGTGGCCCTGTCCCCATGTAAGGTCCAAGATGCTGGAGGCCTGGCAAGGAGTTAATACATGAACTGATATAAACCTGCCTTGATTTTTCCCATTATGTGCACTACCGCGTTTATTGCAGCAGTTCTGCCCACAGCACACTAAGTAGGAAGATATCTGCTATCTGAAGTGAAGAAACATTTTTAATTTGAAGTTTTTAAAAGATTATTGTTTCAAGTTGTTATTGCATAAAGGATTAAAAGAAGGTTTGGTTGACATGCTTCCTACAGACTGCGAGTCACAGAGCTCAGCTAAAACTAACCAAAAGCTGAGAAGAGACCATAATGCCTCACAGCCTATACCAAGGGAGCATCGGGTGGCACCAGGGCCAGGACCTCCTGCAGCCAGAATTGAAATGCCATCAGCATTCAGCTTCTTGTCTCTGCATGTTGGCTTCCTTCTTTTAAAGCAACCTTCCCAGGGAGAAAGTCAAGGGAAGCCCCAGGCTCATGCACTTGGTATTCAGAGTAGAGGTCCTCTTCCTCCCTCTCTCTCTTTTTTTTAAGATTTATTATTTATGCATACAGAACTGTGGTACAGGCCAGAGGCACAGTGGCGGGCAGTGAGAGGGTTCACCAGAGACAGAGTAGGTAGCAGAACAGGCTGAGTGACGAAGTACACTGTTGAAGTGAGCAGCGGGCAGGTCAGAGAGGTCTGCCGTGCCATGTGGGTCACCTCGAAGGCCGGGGATCCAACTCATGCTGAAGTGGCTTTAGTTTCTCAGTGCTGTGCTTTAACCTGCTGTGCTACCAGGGAGGGCCTGTCCCTCTCTTTTCTGATGCCACGCTGATAAATTCCTGAAGAACTCAGCAGGGATTGGCTCCCATCCATCCAGACTATCGGCATGGTCATGTCCCAGTTAGTTCCGCCGAGGATTTCTGCTCCTGCTCCTATGTCTGGACTTGATGAAAGTCCTGTGCCAAAAACCAGAGGATCAGGCTTCTCACAGGACAGCCTGAGAGGTGGCATGATGTAGGACCTGTTTGCATGTGGCTAGAAGAGAGTTAGAAAAGGTAAACCTCCTTCTCCCTGCCTTAGACTGTCCCAAGACCCACCTTCTCTGCAGAACTCATCCAGCTTTAGCCTGCGCGACAGAGTAGGGGTGCCTCTCCTGAGAACAGCCAGCAAACAATGCAAAATCCTGAATTGCCCCATACCTCTTACCCCCTCAGTTCCCTTTTCTATCACTCTGAATTCCCTGGGATTGTACCTGTCAAATAAGCCTTCCACTGTAATCTTTGCCTCAGGATCTGTTTCCTTAGAAGAGCAGTGAACATACTAGAATAACAAAAATGCTGAAAATCATGAATATACGTTTGTATGGTTTTATATTTTTAAAAACAGCCTCAAATCCATGGGAACAAAAACTCAGGCTTCTCTAGAAGAAGTTTCCAATAATTTCTGCCCCCAAGTTAGGATTCCAGCTGACTAAATTTAGATAGTAGTTCAGTGACAGATTTGCTGTTTAGGATTGTAGTAAAAAGTAATCTAGGGGCTTCTAGTGGAATATGGCAGACATACAATTTTACCCCCCACACACAGCCCTGAAATCCCCATAAAACAAACTAATTACAACACTTAAGAAGAAATAAAACTGGAGAGGAGATGATGGTAGATGAGAAATGGCAGCATATTTGAGAAGCTTATTATTGCAGAATAGAGAAAAATGTAATTTAAGTGTCTATGGAAGGAATAGCCAGAAATTCAAGTGATGACAGCTTAGGATGAGTCATTGAACTGCAACAGGGGACCGATTTAAACTAAAAAGAACCCCTCCCATTCCTTTTCTCCTCCTACTAATGAGCCAACTCCCCCTTCCTCTCTCTTCCAATAGAAGACTGGAGGTTTTTTGTCTAGAAAATGTAGGTTAGGGAGACTCTAGACATGGGGACACTAGATCCAACAGAGGCATGGAGTTGAAAGTAATGCAGTTAGGTAGTAGTCCTGACACCGACTAGCAGAATCCCTAGTCCCTGTCCCCTACCCTGTCCTCAAATGGCAGCAGCCAGGAAGTGCTGGAAAATAAAGTAAAAAAAAAGTTAATGGAAAGAGAACAAGCCCCTTTACCTGACTAATAGGAATTCCAAAAAGAGAGAGCACAGAAAATGGAATGAAGGGGTCTATTGAAGGTATGATAGCAGAAAAAAGAAAAATCCCCAGAGCTGAAAGACACCAGTCTGCAGATTGAAAAATCACAATAAGTGACAAAAATTCAAGGCTCTCTGTCTTGAAGTCCCAGAACACCAGGGATCTGATAAGCCCCTAAAAGCTCCAACCATGTTATAGCAAAGGCCATGAGTTTATCCTTCTTATTGCTGAGTAATATTCCATTGTGTAAATATACCACATCTTCTTGACCTACTTATCTAGTTTTGGCCATTTGGGTTGCTTCCATAGCTTACAATTTATTGCAGTAAATTGTTCTGCAATAAGCATAAGGATAGAGGTGTCCTTTTGAATTAATATATTTGAGCTGTTAAGGGATTATGCTCAGTGAAATAACCCAGAAAGAGAAAGAAAAATATTGAATGGTCTCACTTATAGGAGGAATTTTGAGGAGTCAAATAAGGAATCGGGGGAAAAGTAACTATAATACAGTAAAAATCAAAATCATCAGGCAACTATAGATCAGAGATATTGTGTAGGGGAGGAGGAAGGAGAAGGATCAGGACAGGGGTGGGAAGAGCACAAGGGACTACAGTGACGTGCACAGGGGAGTCGGTGGTGGGAATTTCACGAGGAAATCATACATTGTACACAAATGAAGGGTGCTGTAGTAAATATATTTTTTAAAGAACTAAGATCTGAATCGCATCAGCTTTCTCAATAGCAAACAGTGCACCTAAGAGACCATGGGCAATGTCTTTCAATTTCTGAAAGGAATTGATTTCAAACAACATCACAACCTGTCAAGTAAATATCAGAGGAATAGGACTCTGTGCTCACAAATGAAGAGTGGAGTCATTAGAATATCACCATTTAACAGCCATTGGTGAATTAAAGGACAGAGTATTAAGCATGTTGACACAGAAAGAAATAGCCAGATCCTATGTGCTTGCCGGTGGAAAACACAAACCTCGAAATAAAATGAATCTGGATCTGACTAGGACCTTAGGACCATCACTAATTTCTAGGAAATAGAGGAGACAGAGAAATATGATAAATAGTATCATATAGCTGCAGTCTACAAAATGGAGTGCGGGAAAGGACAAGCAGGCTGATTCATTCAACACATGACTTGCAGTAAATTAAACCGAGATGAAAGGGAAACTGTGGATTAACACAGATATAAAAATGTATTAACTTATTTGAATCCTAATCAAATAAACTATAAAAAATAAATTGCCTCTATAACACTATTGGGAGTTTGAACACTAAAGAGTAGATGATGCAAATGATTTATTTTTTTAAGATTTATTTATTTATGCACACAGAACTGAGGTACAGGCCAGAGGTTCAGGGGCAGTGAGAAGATTCACCAGAGACAGAGTGTGGAACAGAACAGGCCCACTGATGAAGTACACTGCTGAGAAGAGCAGCGGGTGAGACAGGGGAGGTCTGCCTCACCGTATGGATCACCTCCGGGGTGGGAATTGAACTCATGCTGAAGTGGCTTTAGATTCTTAGTGTTGTGCTTTAGCCCACTGTGCCACCAGGGAGGGCCCAGGATTTATTATTATTATTTTTAAAAGATTTATTTATGCATACAGAACTGGGGTACAGGTCAGAGTTGCAGGGGCGATAAGAGGATTCACCAGAGATAGAGTGGGGAGCAGAACAGGCAGATCAATGAAGTACACTGCTGAGGGGAACAGTGGACGGGTCAGGAGAGGTCTGCCACGCCATGTGGTCACCTCCGGGGCAGTCGGGGAGCCAACTCATGCTGAAGTGGCTTTAGTTTCTTAGTGCTGTGCTTTAACCCGCTGCGCCACCAGGGAGGGCCACAGGATTTATTATTTTTAAGTGAACATACTATTAGAATTATAGATACATTTTAAATTATATATATTACATCATTGTTCATTTTTGTATAATACGTACTTTTATGCTTTCTCCTGTGCTCTTTTCTCCACTTTAAGTTTTGGAATTTGCTTCAAAAATTACCCAGGAGGGAGAGTAGATAAGGCTAGAGATGACATAGATAATCCAGGAGTTGGTAACTGTTGGAACTGGTGGGTGATAGGTAATGGGAGTTCATTATGCTATCCTTCCAATTTAAACATTTTTTAAAATTCTGCATAATAAAGAGTTACTTTACACAACAACCAGTAGCCATAACCTAGGAAGGAATGAACAAGGTAGGTCTCTAACACAGGCAAAAAGTGTGGGGAAGTCCCAGTGAACCCCAGTGCATCCAGGCTAGGCTGGACAGGAATATGGAAGGCATTAAGAAGGAGGGGCCCTGGAGGAAAAGCTAATTATTTTGATTATTTGATGTGTTCATGTGGAAAGTGATACTGAGGGGCATTTTATAGATCTGCTGGAACATTTTCCAAAAACTTGTGGTAGATACAGTGAAAACTTATGGGGCAAAAAAAAAAAAGACAATTCTTAACTTATGGAAGAGCAAAAAGTTATACAAGAAAGAAATGTGATGAATATTTACATTATTAAAATAGTGTGATCACAGAATACCAACTTAACCAAAAATTGCCATACAAACTATTTGGGATGTTCAATATAGGGAGAAATTGAGGTTTGTGCTTAAAACAATACATCCTCATTTACCATAAGAAGTCAACAGGTGTGTCTAAAATTACTAAGAATTTATATCTTGTATATAAACTAACACATTTACATTGATAATCACTTGAAAAATCAGTTGACAGTGTCTGAGTTACTTAGGACCTTTTAGTTGCAACAAAAGGTAGATTCCAGCTAAAAGTAGGATTCATCTTAATAGTTCATGGTTGTAGCTCAGAGGAGAAAGGGCAGAGGTATGGCTAGGTCTTGGGAAGGCGTCACAGACAAGGCTGATGCAGCCAAGCAGTTCTTTCTTTGCAGAGAGACTTTCCTGGCTTGCTCCACACCTCTCCCTGTTTATGTATTTCAAGTCCCCCAAGCCACAGAGATTAACCATGTGCTTTTAGTCCCAAATACAGATTTCCTGGGGGGAGAGTGATGGCCGTGGCTTACTGTGGCAGCTTCAAATTATGCCTGCAAATTATTTTGGCACCCTCCCCTCTCTCCCCCCCAGAGAACTTGGGTCTATGTGCCCTTCCTTTGAATCTGAGCAACCTTGTAATGGCTTTGACCAATAAAGTACAGCAGATGTGGAGCCAGATGACTTCTGAGGCTGTTAAGGAAGGCAACATAGCTTTCAATTTGTTTGCTGGAATATTCACTCTTAGATCCCTATGCAGTCACATTAGAGCTACTATGATCCTAAGATCTCCATGTCTTAGAGAAATCTTCACTGTAAGGAAAGACCAGATACAAAGGTTCCAGCTGGGCCAAGTCTTCAGGGCCTCCCAGCCCAGGTACAGAATGTGTGAGCAAACAAACCTTCAGATGATTCTACCCCTAGCAGTCAGGGGGCCCTAAACATAAACCTTCCATCTGAAGCTCTTGTAATCTTGGAGGAGAACCAGGCTATCATGATTATAATAGTGGCTTTTGCTCCATGCCACTAAGTCTGGAGATGGTTGTTGTGTATCAGTACATGCTTACACTGGATGACTTTCTCTGCTTCCTAGAATCATTCCTTCCACGGAGGTAGTGGTGGCAAGGAATGGAGTGGACTCCACAAGGTATGGCTTGACATGCAACCGTTAGTGGTCACCACATTCCCTGCTCTGGTTTTACTGTAGCCTGTTGCCTTCCTACACAGAGGGAAGGACTCATGAACTGGACACTCGTACTGACCTTTCTTCCTCAGTTCTTGGAAACTCATACTGACCTCTTTTCCTTAGTTCTTGCTTTCCACACAGTAAGCCCATGAACAAGAGGGAAGAATGAAGAGGTGTATTTGCCATGCTAAATGGAATCATTAATTCCCTCTCCTCCCAACCCCATGATGGTCCTCCAACAGAAACAGTTGCCAAGAAATGGGAAATATCCTCAGGGCTCTGGCATCTTCCCTCTGTGGCCTCTTGAGTACAGAGAAGATCATTAGAGGGTCCTCGTGTTACCTAGCAACGCATGAATGCTGTTTGCTATCATGTCATTAATATGATATGAAAGAGTTTCATAGAAGACATTTATCTTGCATTAATGAAAATCAAATTTGCTAATATGACACAAAATCTGTTCTTCCTTGTGATTTTCTATACTTAAGTAGCTTATTTATTGAATTAGATTCTGAGTGGTTTTCAGGCTGGAGACTTTTAAAGTATCATAATAATGACTTTGTTTTCAATAATATCAGGTGGCCATTATGCTGTGATTATACAGCAATAACCCTGTCACCATCGCAGACAAAGCCTGCTCCCTGTGGTCCAGCCCCAATGTCAGTTAACTATCTGCCACCAACTTCTTACTGCAGAGACCTCAGCTAGGAGACGATTCTCTTAGAGTCCGTGTACTTTCCTTATGACCCACCTTTTCCTTTGGAACTCAGAGCAGAACTGAAGAAACACGTGTAGCCGAAAGCAGGCACCAATGAGTAGATGGACCTCAAAAGTGTGAAATGAACTACCAGAAGTTATGCAATTGTCCTCTTCTTTCTAAGAAAAAAAAATAATAATAACTAAATATACCAGGCACTAAAAAAGAGGATAAGAAATGTAGACAGACAATTTGAAAACAAGTATAGAAGTAAAATGCACAAAAGCCAAATAATAGACTAGTAAGGGGAAATTCATGCCTAGAGAGTTAAAAGGTGATTACTCAAAATGTTTTTTAGATCTTTAACACGTGAACGGCTGAATTTAAGATACAGAAAGGAATTTAAGAGCACAAGTGGTTAATACATAGACAAATTTTACTATAGTCAAATACATAGAATCAATATCTATAAGTCAAGGACTGTTTTCCAAGGGCATCCAGAAAGAAATTGCTTGAAAATTTAAACTGCAGATCTTTGTTTCTAAAGTTGTTATTTTTTTTTAAGATTTATTTATTTATGCATACAGAACTGGGGTCCAGGCCAGAGGTGCAGGGGTAGTGAGAGGATTCACCAGAGACAGAGTAGAGAGCAGAACAGGCATATGGACGAAGTACACTGCTGAGGGTGGGTGAGACAGAAGTCTGCCGAGCCACGTGGATCGCCTCTGGGCCGGGGATCAAACTTGCACTGAAGTGGCTGCAGCTAGCTTCATAGTGCTGCCATTTAACTGGTTGTGCCACCAGGGAGGGCCCTCTAGAGATGTTATTTTTACAAAACATTTTTTCTTTTTGCAAAAGTCATGTATAATCATTATATAACTGATAGGATATATAAGCAGAGACTATGTATATATCAGGAATATAAAACAGAATCAAAGAAACCAAAAGTTACTCATAAGCAATCATTGAGAACTGACTTTCGTACAATTTTTGATTTCTGTCCTTCCAATACACACACACACACACACACACACACACATATAGATATATTTTAGCAATATTCTAAATACTGGTTTTATAGCTTACTATTTTGGCTTTTCAGAATATTCTGAACATTTTCCCATTTCTTGAGATATTATTTTAATGATATGATCTTTTTTTTTAAAGATTTATTTATTTGTGCATACAGAAGTGGGGTACAGGCCAGAGGCTCAGGGGCGGTGAGAGGCTTTACCAGAGACAAAGTGGGGTGCAGAACAGGCAGATCGATGAAGTACACTGCTGAGGGGCGCAGCGGGCGGGTCATGAGAGGTCTGCCATGCCATGTGGTCACCTCTGGGGCAGGCGGGAATAGAGCTCATGCAGAAGTGGCTTTAGCTTCTTAGTGCTGTGCTTTAACCCAATGCGCCACCAGGGAGAGCCATGATCTTTTTTTTTTTCTAAGATTTATTTATTTATGCATACAGAACTGGGGTACAGGCCAGAAGTGTGGGTGTGTTGAGAAGCTTCACCAGAGACAGAGTGGGGAGCAGAACAGGCCAACTGATGAAGTACACTGCTGAGGGGAGCAGTGGGTGGGTCAGGAGAGGTCTGCTGTGCCATATGGATCACCTCCAGGGTCAGGATTGAACTCATGCTGAAGTGGCTTTAGTTTCTTAGTGCTGTGCTTTAACCTGCTGCGCCACCTGGAAGGGCCCGACATGTTCTTTTTTCTTTCTGGCACATCTCTGGTTATCTCCATTCCTTTTTCTTAAAATGTTTCCTATTCACACAGATTATACTTAGTGAATACCAGTGTCCTGGGTATTTGGAACATAGCTACCAGCAAGAAAGATATGTGCTTCCTTCCTTCACAGAGCTTAAAATTAAGTAGTAAAGAAAAAAAATTTAAATGACAGTTAAATAAATTCTACCACCATCACATAGTGTATTTCTCCCTCCTCTCAATCCCACTCTTCTTCCAGCACTGACCACATTCTAGTTGTGTGAATGTGTTTCACAAAAATATACTGTAAACATTCTTCTTTTTCACCAAATAATATGGATTGAAGTTGGTTCACATCATTCTTTTAATGGCTTCTTTGTATTTCATACAATAACTAATCCTGCATTTACTTAATGATTTGGCTATTAATGATCATTTGGTTATTTCCAGATTTTTTCCTCTTGTGGTAAGTAATATCCTTCATTAAACATATTTATTTGTGTGCATACTGGGATTTCTGGATCTGTGGGTATGTATATTCAAGTTTTTGATCAAGATGTCAACTTAAATTATTCTCATAAAGTGCTACTCCAATTTATATTACCAACAACAGTGTAGAAAGTGCTTGCTTCTCTCAATTCTCATCAGCACTAACTATAATCCAGGTTTCATTTGTGTCTCTCTAAAGGAAGAAGAAAGAGTAAAAAGACTGCCTCATACTTTCGACTTGCATTTCTTTGGTATCTAATTACTTAGTTCTACTCTTTTCCTATTGGATTGCCCTTTTCTTCTTGATTTGTGATAGTTTATAAAATAGGACTAGTGACCTTTATTATACATTGTGAATGTGTTCTAGTATATCATTTTTTACTTAATAGACTTTATTTTTAAAAACAATTCTATGTTTAGAGAGAAATTGATTAGAAGTAGTCTCACATATCCTCTTCTTCCCTCACCCCACAGTTTTCCCTGTTATTTCTATCTTGAATTAGTGTGACATCGTGCTGCAACTATGAGCCAATGTGATGGTACATTATTACTAGCTAAGGCTATAGTTTACATTACAGTTTATTCTCATACATTCTATGAGTCTTTACAAATATATAATGACATTATTGTATTGATGCCCTAAAAGTCTATTGTTAGCTTCCTATTCATTTCTCCTATTCTGTTCCCAAGTCCATAGCAACCATTCGTCTTTTCACTGTCTGAAGGAAAGAGATAAATATGAGATGCTTTCACATATATGCAGATTATAAATAAAGGATCGGGGGAAAAAAAAAACTCTAAGGCCTATGGTAGATCTGAGGTATTCAAAAGGGAGGGGAGGTGTGTGGGGGGAGGGAGAGGGGTCAAAACAGGAGAGAGAAAAGCACAGGGACTGTAATGATTGTCACCGGTGATGTGGTGATGGGAGAGCTACAGCAACTACACCTGAGGGAGAAATCAAATACTGTCCCAAAGTCAACAATGAAGTAAGAAAATGCATAAGCATATTTAATAAAAACAAAAGGAACAAGGCCGGACTGGGCAGGAGTTGAGGTGGAGGCCAGACACCCCTCTGAGGAGGAAATATCAGCACTGAATCCTGGGTGATAAAATGCAAGCGCACAAAATCTGGAGGGAGAGGAATCCAGCCAGAGGCACCTTTACGTGTGAAGTGGCAGTGATCCTGCTATGTCTTAGGGAGAGAAGAGCAGTGAGTGACGGTCAGAGGAGTGGCGTGGTGTAGATTTTTCTAGGCAGAGGTTTGGCATGAGATACTTGCTTCCACATGTGAAGGGCAGTTGGCTGCCAATCAGTGATTTAAAGGTTCACTGCAGCTTCTGACAAGAATGGACTGTAGTTTTTGTTAGGAGGTTACAGCCATTATCCCAGTAGAAAGAAGGTAGTTTTGACTAGCTGGAGAGAGGGTGAAACGGTCAGCTGTGAGAGGCATTTTAGCAGCAGAGTCCAAGATTGGCTCGAAGCTCCAGGAAATATCCGGCTGCTCACCTGACTGTCAGACATAACATGGTGAGAGAATTGATGGCCCTTCTCTTCTGTGGTGGGCACAGTTGGTGCCACGTCCCTACTCCACCAATCCAGGTCCCTTATCCCCGACCTTGTGAAAGTCAGCTTGTCATTCACAACTGCCCCCTTGATGAAACCAGCAAGGGGCCACCTTGCCCAGGAGGTTACACTTTGCCTGTTCCTGAGAAGCCCACAGCCCGTGATGAGACACAGGTCATAAACGGCTCCTGTCCTTGGGTCCAGCAGACTCTGTGGGAACTTGCACCTCTGAGCTCCTCCTTGACTGCAGCTGAAGTTAGACTGCAGTTTTCCAGCTGCCAGCTCTCTCAGTTCCTGCCTCTGGCCCTCTGCATCCCTCACCTCCCCTGAGAGCCCTCCTTAATCAAGCATTTGCACAAGGCAAATAATTTCTATCCAAAGTCTCTGCTCTGCCAGGCTTCCAGTCCTCCCTGGCCCTCTCGCTAGCACCTTGGGTTAAAGTGTCCAAGTCTATCCCAGCACTTCAATGTCTAGGAGGAGGAGTGATTCAAAAACTAGAAGACAATGTGGTACCTCATTGAAGCTTAGACTAGAAAGCACTTCAAGGGTAAAGTAGTGATCACCTGAGACAGATTCCACTGAGGAACTGGATAACCTGGGAACAGAGAATTTGACTGCTGGATTTGACTTTGACAAGAGCTGCCTGAGAGGAAACAGAGAGCTGCACTAGCTGGAGAGAGGATGTAACCTGAGGGGCGGAAGATATAGCAAATAGCACCCAATTTGGAGTTTTCCATGACATAAAGTAGAAAACTGGGGGATACCTTGGAGGGGAAAATGGTGTCAAGAGAGGGTTTGTTAAAGAGGAGAAATAGGGAACCATATTTGTAAGCAAATACATGATGTGGAAGAGAGATGGGCGAGGGTCAGAGCTGTCCTGTTTTCTCTGTGGGAACCGCTGGGAGGTAGCCGTGGGACAGAATGAGGTGGGTCAGGATGTTTGGGAGTGAAAAGATAAAGGAGTTTACCACTATTTCCGTTTTCTCAATAAAGCATGGCCATCAGCTGAGAGCAGAGAAAAGCAAAAAGGAGTGCTTCGTGTTTGAGAGATCAAAAGGCATCTCAGAGAGCAAAACAGGGAGCTCACCAAGGAAGGGTTTGAGATGCCAGGCAATGCTATGCATACATTAGAGACCTGGCAGGGTTATTGTGAAGTGAGACCAGGCAGCCTGGGCGACACTTTACTACCCTATTCAACTGCTCAGGTACCAGAGAGAAGCAGGCAGACAGGGAAGAAGCTAAGGGTTTGCGGGTCTTCGCAAGGAACGGATCCTAGAGCTTCATCTCTGAGAAGCAGATGATGGTGTTTCCACTTTCTCATCTCAGCTTCCTGTGTCCATTTGAAGAAAGTGAAAAATGGCAATAGTGCTCCCCAAACACACAGATCAGAGTAGGCCTCTTTGACACCCTGCCTGAGCTACAACTGAACACCTTTTGTATTTGACCAAAAAAACCTAGAACCCTGCTTTTTTTTTTTTTTTAAAGATTTATTTATTTGTGCATACAGAACTGGGGTACAGGCCAGAGACTCAGGGGTGGCGAAAGCCTTCACCAGAGACAGAGTGGGGAGCAGAACAGGCAGATCAATGAAGTACACTGCTGAGGGGAGCAGTGGGCGGGTCAGGAGAGGTCTGCCGCACCATGTGGGTCACCTCCAGGGCAGGAATCGAACTCATGCGGAAGTGGTTTCAGCTTCTTAGTGCAGTGCTTTAACCCGCTGCGCCAGCAGGGAGGGCCCCCTAGAACCCTGCTTTTAATCCTCCTGGATAGAAATGAAAAGATATCCACTCACTAGCCCCCTACCAATCAGCAGACCTGGAGCTATACAACTTAAGCCCACCCAAGTGCAGACGCTGCAATAAGCCCTTTTTACCAAGATACCCCTGGTGCCTTGTTCTCCCCTACTGCAGCAACTAAATTACCATAACTTAGCTTAACCTAGGTAGGCTCCAGTGGCCTTCAGTCAGCAATTCTTTCCCTATATTCCTGATGCTTTGCTCCAGCACCTCCCTTTGTCCCTTGCCCCCACCCTACCAGCCCCATGAAATACTGGTATTTTTCTGATTTTGTCTTCAGTCCTTTGAGCCCCTCTTTCTCAGTCACCTCTTTCTTGAGCCACCTCTCCTCTCTTGAGGCTCTGATCTACTCAGCCCCTGCTCTGTCAACCTGGCCAACCAGACATTTCCACTTCATTTTCTGTGGGCTCTGCTGTCCTACCACTTTGTATCCCACCTGACCTGATGTGAAGGCCACACACCATTTGTTGTTCCCAGAATTCCCTGCATGGTTTGTGTCCCCACGCTTTCCCTATGCTGTTCCTTCCCTCTGCCTGGAACACCTATCCCCTTCTAGTGCTTAGATAGGTTTTTCCTGGAGCTTCTGCTGTGAGCTTCCAGCAGTTTACCAATAGAGCTTTATTATGCCCAGTTTTATAATTATCTTTTTTACCTGTCTCTTTTCTTACTGGAGAGCCGCTGGATGTAAAACCCAAGTTGTATTTGTCTTTGCACTTAGAATACGTCTCAGCGAGGACATTGGTTGTTTGTTTTTCTCTTCTTTTTATCTGGAGCAGTGCTGTCGAATAGAAATATAATGTGAACCACATGTGCAATTTAAGATTTTTCATAATCACATTAAAACATAAAAGAGATGAAATTGATTTTAATAATACTTTTTGATTTACCCCAATATATTCAAACTTATTATATTTGATCAGTTAAAGATAAGAAAAATTTACAAGACATTTTATAGTCTCCTTTTTTATATGAAGTCTCCAAAATCCACTGTGTATTTCACACTTGCAGCACATCTCTGTTCAGCCTCATTGCGAGCGCTCAGCAGCCACAGTTGACCAGTGGTTCTGGAAATAGACGCTGTGGTAGGTGGCGGTTGCGACCTGTTTTCTTACCTATGAAACTAGAAGGTCTCCAAGATGTGTAATCTCATGTCCTCTCCACTTCTAAGAAAAGGCCTCTGATACTTCATGATGAATCTCTTTCTGAAAGTCCAGATTGTCTTGCACCTAACAGCCTGGTGGGCTCAGCTCCGTCCCTATGTCCCCCTGTCCCGCACTCACAATGCACACCGTGTGTATAAAGCCCTCAGGAACCTGGTCTAGGACCTCCCTGTTGACCTCGGGGTTAAATAACACAACCACCTCAATGGCTCATCGCAACTGCCTGAGTTCAATGCCCGGCCAGGGAGCTGACCCATGTGGCACAGCAGTCCTCTCCTGTTTCTCCTGCTGTACCCTTGGCAGTGGATTTCAGTGACTCCGCTGTTCTGCTCCCCACTCACCTACCCCCTCCATCTCTGACCTGCACCTCAGTTCTTCTACCGGGGCAAAAATAAAATAAATTTTAAAATCTTAAAAAACAAAAAGAAAAAGAAAGGGCACTCCCTGGTGGCACAGCAGGTTAAAGCACAGCACTAAGAAGCTAAAGCCACCTGAGCATGAGCTCGATCCCCGCCCTGGAGGAGATCCAATGGCGTGGCAGACCTCTCCTGGCCCACCCACTGCTCCCTTCAGCAGTGTACTTCGTTGATCTGCCTGTTCTGCTCCCCACTCTGTCTCTGGTGAATCCTCTCACTGCCCCTAAACCTCTGGCCTATACACCAGTTCTGTGTGCAGAAACAAATAAATCTTTTTTAAAAATCTTAAAAAGAAAGTAAAGAAAAGAGACTTAGTTAAGCAGTAAAAAATCCATAGGGTGCAGATTTAAAAACTTAACTCCATGATCACTTCTTTACTAAGAGTAATACAATAAGGGGTCCTTTCTGGTGGTGCAGTGGGTTAAAGCACAACACTGTGAAGCTGTCTGCAACCACTGCAGCAGGAGTTTGATCCCTGGCAGGGATCTGACTCATATAGCTCAGCAGACCTCTCCTGCCTGCCCACTGCTCCCTCAGCAGTGTATTTCAGTAGATCTGCCTGTTCTGCTCCCCACTCTGTGTCTAATGATTCTTCTTACCCCCCTCCACCCCCATCTCTGGACTGTACTCCAGTTCTATGCATGAGTAAATAAATATTTTTTTAAGAGTAATACAATAAGGAGACCAAACAATTAGTGATTTCTTAGAACTTTGTGTTTCAAAGTAACTCCAAATGTCCAAAAGTTTACATAACTAGATCAAAGAATAGCTGGGTATAACATCACTTAAATTCCCTGAATGTTAAGGCTTTACCACACATGCTTTATCATTCTTTCTCTCTCTCTGCATACACACACACACACTTTATGGATGAAAGACTTCACTTTTTTTACTGACGCCTGAAAATATTCATTGTAGATACCATGTTCTTTAAATTCTTCAGTAGCTTGTTCCTTAGAATAATGACATCACGGCAGAACCATAGTACAGTTGTCAAATTTTTTAAATGACATGAATACAAATTTGAATATTCAGTCATTCAAATTTTGCTAGTGGTCTCATTGCTGACCTTCTTTTGACTAAGATCAATGCATTTTCCCGCAGTTACATTCTTTGTGTCCCCTTAATCTTTAACCTAGAAAGGGTCTTCATCCTTTAACTTTGACAAGCCTTCACTTATGAAAGACACAGGCCAGGTATTTCGTGAAAAGTGCACCAATTTGGATTTGTCTGTTTGGTGTTTCCACGCAATTCATTTCTGGTTCTTGTCAGGATCCACAGAAGTGACGTGTCCCCGTGCGTCAGATCAGGAGGCATGCAATGAGCTCTTTCTCTTTTTCTACTGTGGTCCCTGGTCAGAATGTGGGCTGCAAGTTTCTCTGCTGAAAATGTGCAACTTTTATTTTTGCAATCAGTTAGTGATTGAGAGCCTGGAAATATGCTAAATTTAGATATAAATAGATGCATTTTCATGATTCTTCCCTGCCACTAATTTTGACACCCAGAGTCAGTTCTTGCCTGAGAGAACTGTTTTGTTTGCCAAAGGGTGATTTTTCTCATTCCATCACTCATTCTATATTTATTCCTTAACTTTCAATGATAAAGAAGAGCTGTCCCTTCATCTCCATTAGTTTATTTTTTCATTATCTATATCATCATGGATTTACAGATTCTCATACATTTAGGAATGTAAGCAAAAGGAATATGTGATGAACATATAACAGAATATGTTGAAGTTTTATGCTTGCTTTTTTTGCAAACTACAAACTTGAAAACAGAGTAACAAGGAAAGTGAAGTGTCATTACATCTGAAAAAGTTTCAGTGATAATAATTATATTAATTAGACAGGACGCTGTTGTGGGAAGGAATTATTACACATACATGACTTATTTATTGCAAACATATTTTAAACATGCAGTATTATTCTGTACTAGTGAATGACATTTCTACTAAGCGCTCTTTGCAAATTTGAAGAGCAGTTCATTTAGCCAAAGGAATAATGAGGCAGCAAAATATCTTGCTTTCTGAGGTTTGCTAGTTCTTGCAGCTTCAGTCTCACAAAAGGTAATTCCACCTGGTTCCTTTGTTCCCCCCCCCCTTCCAAACATGTAGAGCTTATATGTGCATATACACTTTTTTTCTTTTCCTACAGAAAATAGATAGGAAATGGCCATGGCTCTGAGCAAGGCTGAGTGGCCTAATGCTAGGCTGTGCTCTCTGCAGCCTAATTAAAGGAAAATGGTTGTGCTTTCTATGAAGAGAGGAGCAGAATAAGAGGAGAGGGACACAGGAAAGGAAGCAGAAGCACTAAGAGCTTTCCCTTTTCTACAGAATTAAATGATAACCTTGCCTCATACTCTTAGTCCTGAATTTATATAACAAACCAATGTCCATAGCTGGACAACTTCCAAGGCACTCACTACATTAATTGTGCCCGTGCAATTAATGCAGTCCAGAATAAATCAGCCATGTGCAAAGAAATACCGCAGATGGGGTTAAAGGGAAGATACTTAGAGCAAGATAGCAGGTTAGACCCAAGCCCCAACAACTGAATCCAGGTGGTGCGGGGAGAAACTGCCAAACCCAGATCCCACCTCAGGGAAATGTCTGGGCAGACAACAGATAGCCATGCCTTACCTTTAGTATATACCAATGATGCTATTTCTATAGGAAAACTCAGTTTCTCTGGTAAGTTAGTCAAAAAGGCAGATCAAAAGGAAATCCAGTCCACTGGGGTTTTGGGGTGCCTGACCTTCCTCCGGCCTGTTTTCTTTGCTGTCTTAATACCTCCTATGAGCACAGGGTTGATCTTAACTGGCTCCCTGAACAAAATAAACAGGCAAAATTGGGAACTCCATTTGATGCTTTTTATTTAACAGCCATCAACTCAGGCCAACAATTATATCTAGCTCTTAGTTTAACTATTCCTTTGTAATTTCCATTTATTTCCATATACCTCTTTGGTGCATGGCAAAACTGTGTGAAGGCTTGTTAGGAAGTCTTTATTTTTATTGCAACTAAAATTAATTACTGTGATAAAACTACAGCTATGCTAATGTGTGCAGATATATCTAAATGTAGGAAAAGCATTTCCTGAGGAGAAAAATTGTAGTATGTCAAAGACTTTCTGGCAATTAAATAGCAATCAAAAGTATATATGTTAATCATTTATATAGTTGCTAATTCACACCAGAAAAATATTTAGACGCCCTACACAAATACCTACAATGGAATGATGATTAGTATTGGTATTAGTAATACTAATACAAACACCTGGAGTCCTCCTTGAGTTCTGATAGTAACTCTTTAAGGTAAGGATCATGATTTTCCCCACTTTACAGATAGGAAGACTGAGCCAGGAGAAGCAAAGCTTTTTAGTTCAAGATTACAGGAGCTCACATGTGACAGATTTAATATAAAATAAAAAGGAGTTATCAGTAAATGGGGAACTAACGGCAGGATAGCAACATTCCATTGAGCCAAGGTGAAAAGAGCAAACACTCCAACTGAGGTCTTTAGTAAGTCCATGTACTTGACTTTGAGTTTCTTCAAGGTCAAAGCAAGGAGGGAAATGTAATCAGTGGTTAGATTTGTAAGTTTCATAAGATAAACACACTCCATTTTCTTTTTATTTTGAATTTTATTATTCTTTTAAATTCTTTACATCATTGTTCATTTGGGTACAATGTATGCTTGTATGCTTTCTCCTTTTAGGTGGAATCCCAAAAAAATTGCCATCACCAAGTCATCCATGAACCATCACATTGGTCCTCTGTGCTCTTCCCTGCTTTGAACCCTTTTCCTTCCTCTTCCTGGCAGAAGGTCTCTGGTTTATGGTAGTTTGTTAGTTTTGTTTGTTTTATTATTGTTATTATTGTTGTTATTATTTTTTCTTCCTGGTCACTTATTTGGTTCCCCTGTATTCTTCCTATCTGATATTTTTCACTGGCTTATTTCACTGACTATGATCCCTTCTAACTTCACCCATGTTGCTGTGAATGGCATTAGTTTATCTGCTTTGATTGCTGACTAGTCTTCCATTGTGTGTATGTACCACATCCGCTTGATCCACTTATCCATTTTGGGCATTTAGTTTGTTCAATATCTTACCTGTGCTGCGATAAATATGGGGGTGCAGGTACCTTTTTGAATTGTTTTTGTGTCCTTTCCCTAGGAGTGGAATTGCTGAGTTAGAAGGAAGCTCCATTTTTAGTAATTTGAGAAACATCCACACAGCTTTCCATAGCGGTTGGACCAGTTTGCATTCCCACCAGCCCTGTAGGAGAGTTTCTTTTTTCTCTACATCCTCGCCAACATTTGTTGTTGCTTGTTTTTTTAATGTGGGTCATTCTTCCTGGTGTAAGAAGATATCTCATTGTGGTTTTGATTTGCATTTCCCTGATTATAAGTGGTGTCAGATATTTTTTTCATATACCTGTTAGCCATTTGCATTTCCTCTTTGGAGAAGTGCCTTTTTAGCTGAAAGTAAGCAATCCAATCAAAAAATGGGCAGATTATACTCCATTTTCTAAGAGGAAGCGCAACTTTTCCTGCACCAACAATCCAGGATTTGGAACAGCAAACAGATGGCAGGCAGATCTTTCAGATTATTTCTTAAGAAGCTTATTTTTGAAAGCCAAGACTTAGGTGTGAGGCAGTCTTAGGACAAACTGGATGTGGACACCACTTCAAGACAAATGTGCTCTGGGGATACTGTGTTCTTATAGACACCCAGGTGCTTAAGAAAAACTTGTGCTTGAGAGGCTTCTGTGTTGGGGTGCCTGGGCCATTGGGCTGGCTAGGCTCTCCTGATGGAGACATAGCACAGGTCAGCCACACCAGTCCCATCAGCCCCCACCAGACAGCAGCATTCAAAGACTGAGCAGAGGGGACCCTCCACTGCAGTGTCTCAGCACCTTTGCACCAGACCAGGTCCCCAAAAGCATCTGGCTTCACCCAATAGTGTTAGCTTCTGGGCTGCTAGGTTCCCCTGTGTAACTGGTGGACACCCCTGCTGGGGATCACACCCTGATCAGCATATGGCTGATGTCTGCCAAAGATTAAAGTTTGGTTTTTCTGCCAGTGCACTATAAGCTGGTTTTTACTTAGAGCAGTAAACATTCATTCTCTGTTGAGGCCAGTTCTGGATTGTAATAACAAAGCCATGGTCAAATTATCTCCAGAGGAGACTTTATTTTCTGTTATCTAGATCTTTAGCAGGTGATAATGAGAATTGGTTAGCAAATAACCAGTCAGTTTTGCTTTCAAAATCACTAGCCTACCTTTGTCAGTCTGCCTTGAAACAATAAATTGACTAGCCATAGATGCTGGCAAACTGAAGTTGGGCAGGAAATGTTCGCTGTGTATTTCGGTTTTGGGTCCTTTAGCTCACAGTGTGTCACAGACCTGTGTCTGCTCCAGTCACACGTGGCGTCCCTGAGTAAACCCCACTGCCATAGAAATGTATAATTCAATTTCCCAGCAAACCTCAGGTTAACTGGAAATATTTATTTCTTCCTATTCTTATTTCTAAAAATTGCATGGAAATGCACAAGTCCACTTTCTCATGGACAGAACAAAATGGCCAGAATGCAGCCTGACTACGTCAACACAAATTGCCCCTCTTCTCTGCATTTAAGCCAGATGGAGACAGGGAGAGCTCTGAGAACACCAGACTGGCTCATCCTTGGTGTTGGAAGGGGCTTCACATGTGGAAAATGTTTGTGTGTATGTGTGTGTGTGTGTTTTCCAGAATGGTTAGTTTTAGGAGAAATTTGAATCTAGAGGAACAGATAAGTTCTAATTCTGGGAACACCAACTAAATATATTCTTCCAATTTTCATGAACTTAAAAGATTTTTGTTAAAAGTAGATGCGGGGGGGCCCTCCCTAGTGGCACAGGGGTTAAAATCTCAGTACTATCAAGCCATCACCAGCCACTGCAGCACGAGTTCGACCCCTGGCCTGGGAGCTGGTCCACATGGCACAGCAGACCTTTCTTTCTCCTGTCTCTCCTGCTGCTCCTCTCAGCAGTGTATTTCAGTCAGTGAGCATGTTCTGCTCCCCATTCTGTCTCTGGTGAATCCTCTCCCCACCCTACCTACACCCCAGTCCTTATCTGAAAAAATAAAAATAAACCTTAAAAAAAATAAAGGTAGGTTCTTTGAACTCTATCGGGCCTTATAACAAACACAGTATCCTATTTCTGTTTGTTCAAAACAACCCTCATTCATAGGATCCATGTAGGCAAATTGTCCCTAAAATAAATCACAATGATTGCTGTCTCACCTGTGGACAAGGAAGCCAGTGTTGACTAGTAAGATAGAAACAGAATTGTTGGGCCCTCCCTGGTGGTGAGGGACACAGCACTGCAAGCTGGCCGCAGCCACTTCAGTGTGAATTCGATCCCCGCCCTGAGGTGACCCACATGGCACAGCAGACCTCTCCTGACCGGCCCGCTGCTCCCCTCAGCAGTGTACTTTGTTGATCTGCCTGTTCTGCTCCCCACTCTGTCTCTGGTGACTCCTCTCTCTGCCCCTGCACCCCTGGCTTGTACCCTAGTTCTGTATGCATAAATAAATAAATCTTTTTTAAAATTTATGAAAAACAAAAAAGAAACAGAATTGCTTTGTGAAACTTCTAGGAATTCTCCTCAAGAGAGATGAGAAAGACTCTCCCAGCCTCCATGTGAGCAGCATATATGAGGAGGAGGGCGCATAGTCATGTTCTACCATAAGGCCAAGGCCCTGTATCGATAGAGCTGTGATCTGAAGCCTGTGGAACTGCCAGACCTGGATATTCCACCTAGACTTTCTGAATATGAAAAAAGTATAGCTATACCTCTTAAAAGTCACAGTTATTTTTCAATTTCTACAACGGCAATCAAATCCAATTTTAGCTAATCCAAGGGAAGCCGAGGAAACTGGGATAATTCAGAAAGTTGCCAGAAAAGGCTCAGGAATGCGCATAAGAAAATGAGATTTGGCTGTGCCATTGTTTAAAGTATGAGCAACTTTGAGATCACTAAGACTCAAGAAAGCTACTTGTTAGCTGTGTACTTGGGCAAGTCATTTAACTTCCCTCATCTATGTCCTCATTTGTAAAATGGGCCAGAAATTCCCACGTCAGAGGGATGAAGTGAGATGATAGGTAGAAAGTCTTTAGCACAGTACTGTGGCTTATGACCCCAGATGGCTGCCACGGCGCACCATCCATCCACAATAGAAACTGATGGTCCCCAGTGGGGAGGGGAAGGGGGCCCCCCAGGTGAGAGGCAAGAAACCTTAGGTGGTGGAGCCACACCTCTTACTGACAGTGGGACAATGTCAATAAGTGGGGGAGGGGGGCAGTACACGAACACATCAAAGCTGTTATTTTACAGGTATTCCTTAGGATAAAGCAGAAGTAGTTATTTCAAGCTTAAAGTTTAAACATAAGTAAATCAATCAAAACATTTTTGAAGTGATCAGTAATAACCATGCAAAAATGGGTGCAATACCAGATGAGTGAACTTTGGCACACATGAACCCAAATGAGGCAGACTTAGGAATGCAGCTACAAAAGGAACAGAAAACTAAGGTCAGGCCGCACTTTCATTCCTGGCTGCCCACACTCTGGCCTCGGCCTTCCTGAATGTACCCTCTGCGCTATGCCACCAGAAGCTTCTCTAACACTTCCACCTCTTTAGTGTGCATGTCAGGATGGAAACCAAATCTTTACTCTGGTACCCTCAGTGCCTGGCAGAGGCTGGCATGTAGTGACTGCAACTGATTAATGGCAAAAAACAGCAGTGGGGAGCCTCCCCTTCCTTGCCATTTGCCACCATCGAAGTTAGAAACTGTAGAAGATTCCTAGGAGAGAGGAAAGAGAGAAAAGAAAAGTCCTCATGAAACACAATGGGGAAGAGACAAGTATTTGCTGAGGGGTGAATTGAGGCAGTACAGAACAGAAGGCCAGAGCAAAGTGGGTGTTGGAGATGAAGAAATGGCTTTGAAATGCCTCAAGAGTTGAGCAAGGGAGGAAGAAGAAAGGAAAATGGGATGAGGCCTATGTATTCTAGCACCAACCTTGAGGAGGAGACCATGGATGCTTTGTTGGAGGGGACAGAGGGTGGTGTGTCTTCAGAAAAGGTTTTATAAACCTGTCTCCAAGTCACCCAGGCCCTTTAGCCAGACCTGGCACACCCAGTCACAGTGGTCCAGGAAGGTGAGCGATGCCAGCAAGGCTGGAGACAAAAGCAGAAAATCAGAGGGCATCAAAGTTGCTGTTTGCTGCCATGTAACAAGGAACATCCACATCCCTACCTGGTCTTTTAAAGAAATGCTGAAAATCCAATTTGCAGGCCAAAGCAAACACATCGAGAGGTCATCCCTGGCCCCTGAGGGTATCTGTCAGCAATGGTGTATCTGTGCACCATAACGTTTGTCACCTCCTACCTTCTGTGTATCAAATGTAAACGGAGCAACAAGGGCCGGCAGGCGCTTCAGTCACAGTAGAGTGGCTGACACTCTCGGCTTCCAGGCGGGCGCTGTGGGGAGAGAATGAATCCTCTGTCCTCGGCAAGCATGATGTCTGCCCAAGAGAGGATCTGAACAACCAGAGCATCATTCTCGAAGGCAAGCTACAGTTCCACGTGGAAAAAAGGCAACTCTTAGCAAGGTTTCTGCTCATGCAAAGCGCAGGGCCAGTGTGAGAGCAGCCGGAGCTTCCCTACAGGCCTGAGAGCAGCAAGTGGGTGTTTTTCCCCTGCCCGCCCACCTACTTCCCCACTTAGTTTCTCACTTTGCAGGTGCATCTGCGCATGCCAGGCCATAGGTGCCGCTTTTCTGCAGCTCCCTTTTCCTCTTTGTCTGCTGGCAGGCCTTGGCCTTGGAGTTAGCATGCAGGACTTGAAAGAGCAATGCCTTTTGTCCCCATTTCTTTTCCCTTACACGGGCACTTTTTATTTAAGGCCCATGAATACAAGTTCTTCCTGCATGTCACGTCGATTTGCTTTTCTCAGCCTCTGTGTGGCCAGTGGTTAAGCTGCTTACCAGATCCCGACCCAGTTTCTCTGATTTTGTCAATAGAACAGCCTGAATAACCAGACGAGGAGAAGTCTGATCAATTGCTTAATGATTGGACCGTATCGACCAGAAATGGTTAATTGAGTTCCACGAGTCGACATCTCTCAGGGCTTCTGAGAAAAGTGTATTATTTGCAATAGTGTTGGAGAATTTAATTCCTCACAGGCCAGCCACTGGCAAAGTGAACAGAGCCAATAGTGCCTTCTATTTGGACCCTGGGGATTGTGTGAACTTTTTCTCCCATAGAGAGGGTTTTTGTAATATCCACACATTTATTTCTTACCTGAACTTCTCTCCAGAAGATTTCTAGGTGGCCACCTAGGAAGGTACTTAGTGATTCCTGTTTGTCTCCCCTTTTTGAATATGACTTGAGAAGGAAGTTAATATTTTCTATGGTTTTTTAAAAAATTAACAATATTCATGAAACTTACATTTTCATGAAAGGTCACCACTCATTCTAATCATCCAGAACACACAGAGCTGTTTGCAGACCTGACCCCCCTGCACCCACCTGGGCAAGGATCCCAGGTGCTTTTCTTTCTCCCATGGAGGACAGAAACTAAAGCACAGAAGTCATCCAATTGCAGGAGAAGTCTAGACCGCAAACTTTTCATCAAGTAAAATGTCTTTCTACCATCTTTACATCAGCAAAAGGAGATCATCTTTGACTCAATCTCACAATCAGTTGCAAAATGAGTTTTGTTAAATTAGAGGTTTTCTAATTTTAATAAAGAAGGCTTCCATGTTTCTTGGGTAACTCAGAGGAGGACCTCGGGCCTTCCCCTAAATGGGGTTACTTCCCTCCCCTCGAGAGGAGAGAAAAGCATTCTCCTCTGACCCCTGCCCTCACCCTAGGGCTAGAAGCTGGGCCCCACCCGTCCCTTCAGGCTTCAGAGGACCAGTCCCTGATGCTGTGTGGACACAGAGTGCGCAGTGCTTAACAGAGCAAGACAGGAGCCAGGAAGGCTCTCCTGCAGGCCAGAGTGCCCCGAGCAGTGGAAACAGCGTAGAGAAGTGAGTGCAAGCACTCAGGTCGGGGGTAGCTTCAAGGAAGAGTTTGGTGTTGGCATTGGACACTGGATGGTGCTAGAGAAGATGCAGCTGTGGGAAAGTGTCTTCTGACCATTATCCAAGATCTCACGGACAAAGTCTTTCAGGTGCATGGGTCATTGGTGGAGGGCTTTTGGAGGGGACAAGTGACAATCTTAGAACATCTGCAGGGAGGAGGTGGCAGAGGGAGCCAGGGTGCAGGGCAGGAGAATTCTAAGCTAGAAGCACTTAGCCTGTGCCCCTGACTTGATCTCCATTAGCTTCACCCCTGTCCAGAACCCCCACCCCAGCCTCTATACCCCCTACTCCCCATGGAGGAAGGACATCAGAAGCTCCACAACTTAGTAGTTTGGGTGTCCTTTGCCATTGAGGTTTGCGCATTGTTCTTCCCATGTAGGATCAAACAGGAACTATAATGCAAGCCAAGCCCATTTCATATTTTTCCAAAATGGAATTTAATGTGCTCAAGGTTGAATAAAATAACTTGGCACCTGCTGGAAGGAAAAGGTCCAGGCTGCCCGCTACTGAGATGCCTTTGCCCACGTGAGAGGTCTTTTGAATGAGGACATTTAGCATATAATGGCCTCTGTGTCCATAAGAAATCTGGTTCTGAATTCTCAGTGAACAAACCTCATCCCATCTCTATGTATGGTTTGGTTTGTATAACTAAAATGCGGGAGTGTTTAGCAAGGTGTAATACTTATACTTAAAAAGTCCCTCTAAAGCAAAGCCTCCCCTGCACGTTACAGCAACTAGAAACTCAAGTAGATTTCATTCTAAGCTGAACCCCAGATCCCAAACCGTAGGAAACGAAAGCCTCAAGCCACACAGTCATTGGTCTAAGGGAAAAAACAGCTAGCAAGTGTGCAAGTTATAGTGTTTTGTCATGAAAAAGTGACTATTTCTGAGAGAAATACAGAAAAATAGGGTTTCTCAAATACTCTATAAATTTGTGACATGACTCCTTTTTCTCTTAATAAGTCAATATCCTAAAATGTAAATTTGTGCAGCATATTTTTAGAGCAGGGAAACTTTTCTGTATGATTCTGTAATGTGAGTATGTGTCATTATGCATTTGTCACACCCAAAGAATATACAATACAACACATGAATCCCAGTGTAGACTGTGGACTTAATAATAATGCATTGACATTGGTTCATCTACTGTAACAGATGTGGCTCACTAGTGTTAATAATAAGGAAAGGAAAGAGTATATGAGGATTCGCTGTACTTTCTGCTTGATTATTCTTGGTTATTCTGTCCACCTAAAACTGCTCTTAGAAATAAAATACATTAGGGCTCTCCCTGGTGACACAACGGGTTAAAGCACAGCATTATGAAGCTCTCCAGAGCCACTGCAGCATGAGTTCGATTCCCTACCAGGGAGCTGACCAACATGGCGTGGCAGACCTCTCCTGACATGCCCGCTGCTCCCCTCAGCAGTATATTTCAGTGCATCTACCTGTTCTGCTCCCCATTCTGTCTCTGGTGAATCCTATCACCCCTGACATCTCTGGCCTATACCCCAGTTCTGTAAGCATAAGTAATCTTTTTTTTTTAAAGAAAAAAAAGTCACCATCCAAATAAGCAATTTCTATAAGGCCTGGGGAAGATCCCTACATGTAGGACTTTTCCTAAGAAGATTTTGGGTACAGCTCTTTCCACCCCTCCCCCTCAATCAGAAGAAAGGATTCCTTTCACAGGTATTTAAAACACCTCATCTCCTGCTGGGCAGTGCTTCCTGAGGCAGCCAGCCCAAACTAATGAGCACTTTTGCTCCAGGACTTAGCCCGGTGTTGGCTATCTGGTGTGGGTTAGGGCTAATAGGAGCCTACATCCCAGTCAGGTGCCTCTTCACCTCCACTCCATTCACTCAGACTCTGCGGCCTTGAGTAACCCCCGAGGCCAGCAAGACATGACGGATTTCCAAAAGGTGCCTCTCTTCATCCTCGGCCTTCTGACTTCCCCACTGTCTACCACGAGCCTCCCCCTTTCATAAGACTGCCCCTCTCGGGGCCTTTGTCACCTGTTGTGTCACCTATGTGTTTGGCAGGATTTTATTCTGTCTGAATGAACCACTTTGGCACAGGCAGTACAGAATTAGACAGCTCAATCTGCTCCCCCCTTCACTATTCTGGCACCACCACTCGGTGAACAGCTACAGTACCCTAAGTGTGCCAGCACGGGGCCAGACAACCAGGAAGCAATGACAATACAGGTCTGCCTGGACTCCAGATCCCTGAGCACCCTCTCCTTCATCACTGCCCTGAGCACCTCTCTGGCTCCCCCGCCCCCCCTTCCTGGAGGCCCTTTTTGCATTCCTGAGCTGGCTAGGCACTGGGATGTTCCCTCTATCCAAAAGGCTCTTTCCTAGATCTCCTAGATCTCCATGGGGCCCACATCCCTCTGTCCCCTCAGGTCTTCATTCAGTCAGTGGTGTTAGGTGTGTGTCTGTGGCCTGATTTCCATTCTCTTCTAAGCAGTTCTCACCATCTCATAAGCTATATTTTATTTGTCACCTGAATGTAAGTTCCAGTGGCAGAGATGTATGTTTTGGTCCCTGCTGTTTCCACTAGACTGAGAACAGTATGGCTACATAAGGGGTATGGAGTGAAGTTTAGTGGAATTAATAGTTGGATGAATGAATATATGACCCGAACATAAAATAAACCTTTCAGCCCGAATGTAGGCCATATTCTGGTGAAGCCACTAGGTGGTAGGGACTAACTGATAAAGCACCAGGCCATGCTCATTGTATCGCAGATTCTTAATCTTGCAATGGATCTGTGACTTTCAAACTCCTTCCATCCTTCGCTGAGAATGCACTTTACCTCTCTCACCAAACAGAAGGCACTCTTCCTCGATGCTCACATGACATCTGCTCAGTAACAGGAAGGACAAACTCCCAAACTGAAAAGAGAGAAGCCCTCGTAATCAATGTCGACATAAATAACCAGCCTCTAACGGAATAGGAAGGCGTTTGTTTGAGAATAGGAATCATGATTCAGATCCAGAATCAAGGGGTACTGCTCAGGTGTGTTCCAACAGGCTCATCATGTAGGGGTTTTAGTGGACCAGGCCAGGGAAGGGGCTCTAGCTATACTTAGGTCATTTGTTTGAAACTTTTGGGTTGGTTGATTGGAGTCTTCAAGGCAGAAATCTGTAATAACAATTAGCAGATAACATTCCTGTCTCTTCCTGAGTCATCAATCAGGAGGGAACAGGATGGTGGTGTTCTTTCCTCATCATCAATAAGGGGAGATCAGGCTGCTGAATCAGTCTGCTTATTTTCTACCCAGAAGTCACTACATGACAGCTTAGGGGCAAGATGCAGTCTGTTTGAGTCAAAGTAGGTTCCACCCGGACATGTCTCTTATCCTGAAGAAGTCAGGTTGCCTGTTTTGAGACACTTAATCTTAAAACAAAGTAAGAGTGAAAGTACCAAGCAACATTTTAGTTATTCTAAGAACGCATCATATTTTCACCAATCACTTGTAAAATAAAGGCTGGCCATGTCATTTCCATATAAGAAAGCATTTATTTAAACAGATTTGAATGAAAAGTTAGCGACTATAAACACCAGAAGATCTGCTCTCTTAAGAGAGATTCAATTAAGCATCAGTGCACTTGTACGAAGACCATGTTGCAACACTGAGGTGGCCTGTTTTTCTGGTCATTATTAATCCAGAAACCTTAATGATGAACAACATTTGTGTTATTGTCTACCCAAATTTAATTTGTTTATGCAGCAGTTCAGTTAATCCTGCAATCTGTTTTTCTCAAACGAGGGCAGATAATGGAGACATCGTTCTTTACAAGTCTTCAGGCTTTTAAATTCTGATAAAATCAGGATTCTTCACTGGGTCTTGCCCCAGCTCTGAATTAAACCACTTTAAATGTAATTATGGAACCTGGCCTTACATCAGGAACATCCATTTAAAAAATTGATTGGCCAGGCTGTTGCACAAGGCATTTTATGAGCAAACGATTGCAATGGGGCCAGAACTGTAATTTATAAAGGCAAAAAAGCAGGTAAATACTTTATTAGTGATAATGAGAGGGTTTCCAGCTAACTGAATCTTTTCTCTCCTCACTAGCTACTTCACAGAGCCGTGGTGCATGGCCCTTTTTCACGATCGTTTTATTGATCTCAGAAGAGAGTTACGCCAAATCTTAACCTCCAGCGAGGTAAGAGTGATTACCAGATGTGTGGGTTCTTCCTTGCAAATTATAAACAGTTATAGCTGTTGACCATTTAGATGTTTCCCTATATTCCTACTTTATGGCTTTATTTTTTTAACAAACTGTCCTTCATATCAACAAACTGTAGAGTTTGTGGAATATTTCACTCCCTTTATGAGGGGCATTTTTCTTTCTCCTTTTTGTAAATAACTGTATTTTCATAATTGGCTAGAGGGTTGGCTGAAAACTGGATGTGAGTGGATCTACTTGCCCTCAAAGTGAAGACAGAATTCCTTTACTTTCTCTCCGTACTTGCCAGCCATTCCCTAAACACTTCTATGTATATTGTTTAGAAGGTATAAAGTGATGTCATCAGGTGAGATCAGATGACAGATTTTACCCAAAACTTCTTTCTCAAAGAATAAAGGACTAACTGGAATTAGGCTGTGTGTCCCAGAGACTCCATGCTCAGCTAGAAATTTGACTCTTTAATGTAAATAGTGAAACAGTTGTGAGACTTGGATTAAGTTATTTCTCTCCAACTAGCGTTATTAACAGACTTGTGGGTAGTTGCCAACTGTGCCCCCAAAGTGGTCAACTCTCCACCCTAGACTTTCCCTGGCTTCAGCAGACAAGAACTCAGGGGCAGTTTAGCTTCCACCTCATTTTACTGTCTAAACTGGCAAGTTGTGTGCCTCTGTTGTCATTTCCACTTGAGACACTTACAGGCCTTGAAGGCCTTCCCCCCTCCCCATACATGTCCCCATGCTGCCATGTTGGCGGCACAGATACAGATCACAAGTTTAGTCCTACCCAAATGGCTGCAGCATGCACCCTCCAAGGTGGGTGGATACTGCCAGCAGTTCCACTTCACCCCATAGAGAGGTAAAGCTGAGAGGTTTTCAGTAGCCTGTCCTGGGTATCCCATGCAAGTCAGTGACAGTAAGCTTCAGACTCAAAAGTGTCACATTCCAAAGCCAGGGTCACAGGGATTGAGCACACCAGGCCACACTCTGTGGCTCAGTATCTTCTCCTCACTGTCCACCCCCATTTCACTTTTATTCCTGGGTTCCAAGTTGACAAATTCCAATAATTTACTAATCTGAAGTAGCTTCAGGTTGGAAAACCTAGGTTTTAAATTTACACCAAACTCACTTGTCTTTAGGATACACCAAAGTAGGAACCTGGCAGGTAAGTGTACCTCACTTCATTGTGATTTGCTTTATTGTGCTTCACAGTTACTGCATTTTTTTTTAAGATTTATTTATTTGTGCATACAGAACTGGGGTA